>NW_024527377.1:3317032-3831865 GCF_017590135.1 Pyrgilauda ruficollis
TTTTAAAAGGGGGAAAAATTTTTTTTTTTTTTTTTTTTTTTTTTTTTTTTTTTTTTTTTTTTTCCTGTGAGTATGGACTAACACTGCGTGTTTTGGCAGGATTTGTATCCAGGGTGGCAGGGGAAATTGACCCTGCCCCTTTGCCTATTCTGCCATCCCCATGTAGCATTTACTGTTTGTTTGTTTTCTTTAAAACTAGAATGGAACTCTGCTGCTCGCAAGCTCTTGTAACACTGCGAATTCTCCTGCATCAAAGCACTGCACATCTTTCACCCATCTCTCACTACTTTTGTGAAAAGAAAAAAGAAAATAAAGGCTCGAGGTGCCCCAGCTCAAAGCCACTCACAGCAGAGCACTTCACAGAACATTTCAATAAATGAGGTTCCTTTACAAACTAATCTGAGCTGTTTATTGTTTCTAAGGAGCATGCACTTCCACAGCAGAACAGGAAGTTTTGACGGTTTTAGAAGTTCATTAAACTCTGGGAGGAAATTTAAACAATCGGTGACAGCTTTCCTACAGCAAAAGAAATCCTGCCCTCCGAAAAGGCAGAGAGGCTGCAGCTTTTAATTATCACACTTGCATTAAGCCCCAGTGATTTTGTTACTACTTCTAAATTGTTTTGGCCCAACACCCGGGGCTCACAACCCAGTCAAGTTCTTCGCTCTTTTATTCTTATAGCCAAAAGTCGCTTTTGTCCAAACCTCAAACTCCTTGATCTGTAAACAGGCCAAAGCAAGGCACTGGGAGACGTTGGAGTGCTTCAGCTGGGGAAAAACACTTCTTAACACATTTTCCTCCGTGGAAAGGAGCATGTAAAACAGGAGAGGAGGAGCTCAGTGGCTGGGTGGCCCCGGGCTGAGCTGGTACCTGGCACCTACCTGGGGGGCACACGCAGTCTGGGGGAGCCTCTCGCGCCGTCCGCAGCTTCGCCAGTCCCTCGCCGAGTTTCTGTTTGGAGGGGGAATGAAAACAGCCCTTTAGAGACTTCATTACACCTAAACACGGACCGTGCACGCATGCCAACACGCAAACCATCCAGCTTCCCTCCAGGGAGGGGTAATGGCTTCATCCCATGATGTTCAGCTCCTTGGATGATGTCCTGTGCCACAGTAGCACGTAAATATTAAATGTTTATGGGCAAGTGGCAGCCTACAGCCCTCAGAGGGAGCAGGCAGGCACTCCTCCTGCACATCCCAAAGCTCCGTTGCAGGATTCATCCCGAGCTCCAAGTCCCATGTTCAAACTTGACCTGATTTGGTTGATTTTGTACTTAAAGTTCATGCTCTGTGGAGTGTTAGAGGTTTCTTTAGCAGAGGGATGAGGTAAAGGACAGTCAAGGCTGGAGTGCTCACCCACCTTCAGGCCTACCCAAAGCCCAGTGTTTCCATCCCCAAAGTGAAAAGCCCATCAATGAGATAACCAGAACACATAAAAATTCACGAAACCAGAGCAGTGTCTACGTGGCATATTGCAGGCAGATGTGTGCACGCTCTGGCTGCTCCTAAGCCAAGCAGACTGTTCATGCCTGCATTTAGCCCCCTGCCAAGCCCAAGTTAATGAGCCTGATGACAGGTACATTACATTAGCTCAGGCATACTCCCTGCCTGGGACAGCCCAGCAAGGGTGGGAACAGCTCATCTTCACCCACAATCTTCACTCTCTCAAGTCCTCCAGGAATGCCGTGTCCTACCTAAAGTACTTGCCAAAAGACAAACTAATAATCTGATAACTGGAGTCCCTACATTTCAAAGAGAAAATTCAAAGTACTTTTACAGTTTAGGGTGTTAAGACTTGATATTGTACAACTGATGACCCAGTCCCTTTTCAAATATTTGAACACTGTGGACTATTCAGGAATTAGGCTACTTGTGAATTAGGTTATTTTCTTTTTATTCTGAGGATTAAATAGTTTTATCTGTTGTTGAAATCCTATGCTTCCTCTATCTGCTTGGATGTGACGCTAAGAGGTCCTGAAAGTATCAACATGGTTTCATAGCACCTGACAGAGAAGTTGTCCTAAGGGAAGTATAAATACCAGAACAATCCAGCTGCCTTCTGCAAAACATACACTTTCCTTGAGAAAATGCAGCAAAAAAAAACATCTAAGGAGATTTTTCTGACAGCCACCTGCAGTCTAAATGTTACAGAGCTGCTCAAGTTCTATCTGTTTACTTTTAAAGTAATTTCAATGATGAAGATGCTCAAGGAAATGAAAACAAGCTCTCCCACATTTTTAGTTCAGCAGGCATCACTGAGAACAGCAGAGATCTGAATCCTGGAGCGAGTCCTCTGTTCTCCCATTGAATTGTTCTTGTCATGAAACTGATTAATCTGGACACTGCGGACAATAAATCCTTTGTGAACAAAATGGTCCGGCTTTGTTTACAACAACTGGATGTTTCTATAATCCTCCTGTTAATATTTTCCCTCCAGTGTGAAAACTACACACTTGGAGTTGGGGCTTTTGACACAGAGCAAGTGGAGATGCTGCCACGTCTGGACCGTGCTGTTGGCGATGTCTCAGAGGGCACCAAAGCAGGAGCCTGCAGCACGTCCCACTAATGGGAAAGGCAAGGGAAGGGCAAGGTCCTGCCACAGTCAAATCAGCAATTTCTCCAGAGTTACACGCATGCCTGTCAGAGAGCCAGAAACTAAATTCTTGTTGTGCAAATTGGCTTTCATTACCTTAACTACACACTTACCCTTCCTTTATTATTTCCTATCCTCTCTTACTTGCCAAACATTTAAACAGCACTAAAAGGAACAGAGCCAGTGTGTTGGTGTTGTATTTGCTGCTGTCTATACACAGCTCTGCCATAAATTATGCCAGCAAACCCCTCCATTGGTACATGGAGTAAAGCTTTTTGGGTCGTGGCAGAGAACAAAGGATGCTGGGTCATGCACAGAGAGCGTATGGAGCTTTGGTTTCACTTCTGAAATACTGTGGTAAACTTCAAAGGAGGACCAGCACAGAATTTAACAAAAAAACTGACCCCAGGCATCAGTTGATGTTCATGACGATGGAAATACTCTCTCACTCTCCAGAAACTCTCAAGCACAGAAAGGGCAGCAGTTCCTTGACAAGTGAGCGGTCTTATGTAACAGAGTTTGGGCAAGAAACACTTTCTGAAACTTTACCATAAATTAAGAGGTTTATTTAAAATGACCATTAATAGATAGTGCAATTACTACTATGGATTCCTCGAATATGTTGCTTGATTCAAAATTTGCTTTAGCGTTGACAAAAGTTTGGTCATACTAAATGTTTCAACAAGCTCACTCTTCCATTAGAAACCCAATTATGTGGTTTTGCTTTATTTTCCCCTGTACAAACTCCATCTGAGCATTCCCAGTACAAAACAAGCTTTCCACACTTAACTAAATCTCAGCAAGAGGTTGCACATGATCTTAGGCAGTGCCACAGAAACCATTCCCATTGCTAAGCACATTTATTGGGGTAATTGGAACAGAACCACTGCCACAACCGGCAGGCTAATTCCTGCCTGGAGAACAGACATTAACTAGAGGCTGTGACTGTGCCTCACAGGCACCCCCCCTGGTCTGGTATTCAGGGTTTTCACAAAAATATTTTAACATTTCACTTTTATCGAGGCACATCAATGCAACCAAGTTTCCAGGCAAAAGGACATGCTGTGGTGGTGCCAGCAATACCCTCACCCTAGCTCCGACAGCAACACAAGGCATGAGGAATTGTCTCATGCCCCCAGCACTGCCTCTGTCCCTGCTCACAGCCCCAGAGCTTTCACAGAGCTTCACACACACATTTTTGCGTGATTTAGGCTTTGTGGCTGTCAGGGTTTAAATGCATGTTTTGCACCGCAGTCAGGCCATTAATAAAATCCTGGTGTAAAACTTTTCCCAGATGTCAGAACTGATCACTCAGGGGTGCCCCTCAGCAGCCCCACAAGCCGTGTTGAATCTTGCTGAACTTTATGAACCTATGTTTATACAAATCCAGTGACCAACAGTGGGATCTTCAAGCATTTCCTATGAGTGATGGAGCCCTTCACGTCCCCCTTGCCTGTAAAAAGCCCCAAACCTAAACACCAGAATCGGGAAAAAGATAACCCTGGGATAAAGTGTAACTTCTCCCAGAGATTTGGTTTAGTCAGGCACTGAGAAGGGCATCAATGTGGATAATAGTTCTCCAAGTAGGCGGAATTGTTCAGCACAGAAATATTTATTGAATAATTTCAGAAAACCCCAGGACTGAAAGTGAAGTAACAAGTGGCGGGTCTCCTCTGCCTGCCATAAATCACTTCTGCACTGCCAGACCACAATAGTCTATGACAGAGAGTCCAGATAGCGGGGATCATGTTCATAATTTCTAACAAGGAAATTATGGTCCATTAAATCCCAAGACAAATAGTTGAAGTACTCGGATTACCTGTGTCAGTGAATAGAATAAGGGGAAAGTCGCGCGTCCTCTAACCTTCGCCTGGGCTAATCAAGGTGGGCTCTGCCACGCCTCGCCCTACGCCTGATTCATGGGAACGGCAGCAAAAAGGGGAAAGTTTGGTAGAAGGGAGTAAGTTTTCTCACAGAGGATGAGAAGCCGGTGACACATGGAGCGAACCCTACGGCGGAGCGGGGCCGGAACGCCTTCCCCGACCCTGTCGCCCGCGGGGCCGCGTCTCACTCACCTCGCGGAACAGCTGCTCCACGCGGGGCTGCAGCGCGTCCAGCAGCGGCCCGTGGCCGGCGGCGCCCCGCTCCTCCAGCGCGGCCAGCCGGCCCTGCAGCTCCGCCGTCTTGGCGCCCAGCAGCAGGCACACGGCCACGGCGGTGAGCGAGAGCAGCAGGCACAGCGCGGAGGTGGCGGTGCCCGCCGCGCCGGCGGCGCCGCTGCCCGGGAGAGCGGGCGGGCGGCGGCTGCGCCCGGCCCCGGCTCCCCTGGAGCGTGCGACCTGCGAGAGGCGTCACCCGCCCGGGAGCTTTGTACCTTCTGCCCTACTGCCCGTCTGCACCGCGATCTGTTTTAGAGAAGAACCCCACCATGCACTGTAACTCACTGTTATCTCAGCGGAGTGCTTCATCCACTTTCGTGAGCTTTTGAACGATAGAAAACTGCTCACGCATAAGCTCCAAGCATCCACGTAGTCTGTCATCCCTCCTCCTTGCTCTTACACAGAGTATCACAACTCACCTATAAAACATCCTCCTGCAGCTTAATTCTTGTATAGATTCTATGCACATGGCATACAAATTTCAGTGTACCCTTTGCCCCCTGGACACACACACTTGCCCTTCAAGGAGTAATTCTTAATTCTAGAATAGATTATTGAAGCCTAGGACAGTTAGGAAATGCTACAATGTCAGTAACATTACCAATGTCAGCTTCTAATTAAGTGTGTTAATAAAACACACAGGGATAGAAACTGGCTTCTTGTAGCTATTTGCAAAGCAGTTAAACGAGGTAAATCCATAGCATGTGCTGAGAACCAGTTTCTGCTTTCTCACATATCTGGAAGATAAAAAGAAAACTGTTTCTGTGAGACCCTCTTTCTTACCTCCTTTCCCCCCTCTCATTTGTATGAGCATGCCAAGACTTTCCTTAGAAGCTCCATGAGAGCAGTAGAACACACACAGTGCCATCATCTTGGGGAGATGCTCGGATGCAAAGCATCTGGTCCTGTGTGACCTGAGTCCTCCAGGCAGCCCTGATATCCAGACACTGAAGGAACAGGCAGGACTGATCACTCCTGCAGCAGATGAGCTCCTGCCCCAGAAATCCAAATGCCGCTCCCATGCAGTTTAGCCCTGAGCTCAACTCTTCCCTCAGGTTCCAGAGCCCTAGATCTCACACACTTCAGTGTGATGAAGCCTGGGCTGTCCACTTAAAAGACAGTTTTACTCTGGCTTGTCCTCTTTGTTTAGTAAAAAGTGTGACTGGGGCACTGTGGAAATGCACTGTTAGTCCGGTCTGCCTGGCTGACCCAGTCACAGACCATATTGTGAATGTACAATAGGTGGAAATCTGAAGTGTAGAAATAGATGGGAATGCTCTTCTAATTATTTAACAGCTATAGCTTGAGCCAAACATGCAAAGATTAAACTTCAAATATGAAGAAGAGAATGGGGGTGGTGGTGTGTGCACATAAAATCCATCCCCTGCTAAAGCCAGAAGCACCAAGGGCAGCCCTGCAGCACCAGACCCTGCCCGAGTGCTGCCCAGAGCCCCACACAGCTTCCCTGGGGAACTCAGGGGCCTTGGGCTCGTGTGCCAGCAGACCAACACTGCTGTAGGTGCTACGAGGCCTGCAAAAGCCCCTGGTACTTTGCGGCAGGTGTCACATTAATCCTGACAGCACTTTTAAATTTACTGGAAGAAAAGTAAATTTAAAGATGGCTTTATAACAGGGCTAAGCTATATCTCCTTTACCCAGCACAACAAATTTCAGTACCTACATCAACAGCTAGAAGCACTCTGTAAGCAAGAGCCCACCATCTTTCCCTAATTTCCCAGATAGAACTGTTTTATGGTTACAGTTTTATTGTTATAGCAGCATATAAACTTTTCTCCCCCCATCTGCCTTTGATTTGCATTGCTTAGCTGATATACTCAGCCAAGTCCTTGCTTTGCCTCTGAAGCTGTGGGATTGAAAGTTCTGTGGGAAGAAGTGAAGGAATTTATTCTTGTCCTGCTCAGCCCTACTGAGCTGACCTGCATAGCACAGACTGTTACATTTTCTGTCATGCCAAGCAGAAACAATGTCATCAACACCAACATCCAAGGAAAGGAGGTGGCTGTGATGAGCTGTAACCAAGCCCAGGAGGTGGCACTAGTAACAGAAGATAAGCTTTCAAAGCCTGGCCCAGCTCTATTGTACCCCCAGCTCAGAGATATGCACGTCTGGAGCCTCTTGCAAATGAAGCCTCCTCAACATCAGGTTAAAACCTTACTGTGTATTAGGGCTAACTCAGCAAGCACAAAACCTGAAGTCAGGCTCCTGTGGAGCCAAAACAATTTCGTTTCCTTCCTTTGAAGAAAGACTTGTGCAGTAAAGATTAAAATAAATTGCCCAAACTTCCTTATTACAGTCAGAAGGAACTTTTCCATGGAAGGCTCCCTTCCTACTGCTCAGCAAGCTACCCATACACTGTCAAATGGATTAAGGGAGTTGGAGTAAAAACCACCAACTTATAGATGTGGAAACCCCAAAACTACTGAAGTACATTAATGGGACTTGAAAGTTGCACCATTTTCTTCTCAACTCAGTACCAGAGCTCACAGCCACAGTTGAGAACCCAGCTGCCTCCATCCTGTACAGTCTCAGTGCCAGCACTTCTCAGTTCCCAAGGCCACTTAATTTACCGGTAACTACAAATAAAGCTCCACAGAAATACACATCAAAGATTTCAGAATGATGTCACTACTGCAAGAGCTTAAATATGCCACAATTCTGTGGCACGCCATATTTCTCTGCAGGAATACAGTATTTCTAAAAACTTATGAAAATGTTCATCTTTAATGACTAGGAACAATATTGAAAATAGGAAATGTTACTTTATGCCATATTTCTCTGCAGGAATACAATCTTTCTAAAAACTTATGAAAATATGTTCATCTTTAATGACTAGGAACAATATTGAAAATAGGAAATGTTACTTTACAGATCTTAACTAAAAACGTTAGCTATGAATACTTGAAATTGAAGGCATCAGACAAGTTTCCAAGAGTTAATTAGCTACCTGGGGAGCAAGGCACGCTATGTAACAGAAAATCTGGGAAAAAGGTGACCCACAAAAGCTACCTACTTAGCATATACACTGTTCCCAACCGTGTTTCAAAATGCCATCAAACTGTCACACACAGCATAACTAGGTGGATCTTTTCTTCAAGACTAACAAAAGGAAGTTTTAGAGAATATTTCCAGAACTCCTTCAGCTAGCCCAAAAGTCCTCACCTACAGTCAGGGGGTCCACTAGCATCATCTGTAAAAGGAGAGTGGTGCAGACTTTCAAAAATGAAAATTACTTTTATTTTTCACTTTGATACCCATAAGACTACAACTGCTCAACAAGGTAAACATAACAGTTATACAAAACATATGTAATTATTTACAGACTTAACTGTACAAAATAATTTAAAGCTTACAAAAGTTTCATGCAACCTCTGCTGACTGACTGACACAGTCTAGGAAATCTCCTTGAAGAAGCATAGAAGATCATTGAATTTATTTATTTAATGGATCAAAAAAAGGATGCTGCAAGGCTTCATCAAGAGTAATTCTTTTGGCTGGGTCATATTCCAGCATTCTGCGAACAAGGTCAAACAGACTTTGATGATCTGTGTCTTGGCAATGCATGAATTCCTGAAAGAAAAAAAACCAGGAGGTATTTTAGAGAGAGCTTTCACAACTGCAGTCTAGCAGAGCAATAAAAATGCTGTCTCCTACCTTCAGAGGCTTACAGCGTCTCCTGACGTACCGGCCTGCAGAGCTGTGCTCATCCCAGTCCAACTGGTCATGGTGAAAATAATGTTTTCTGCAGGACAAGGGAAATAACAGCAAGTTGGTGTGAGTGCACACAGCAAGCAGATGCTTTACCAAGAAGCTCTAAAACACCATTAAGTACTCTTGCATGTATCTGCATTTGGGAGCTAACATTTCTTTTAGTGTGCATTTACTCAGAGATCTGCTGGGTTTTTATTATTGCTGCCACAATAACTAGAACACAGTAGCTTTTTTTTTTTTTTAGTATTACTTGAATCTATTGCAATTACTGCTTTCCAAGCTTTTTCCTGTTTTTCAAAATGCACTATAATATTATAATCTACTGGACAACCATAACATACAATATACATTACCCAACCCAGAATTATTGGAATTCTACTCTAACATGAGTTACAGAATTATCTACATGAGCTGGCAAGAGGACAGCTTATGTAAGAAAGAAAATGGACCATCAGATCCCAGGAGCTGTAAATTTTGGCTATAGAGGGGTCAGGGGAGAACCCTGTGCTGGCTGCTTCTCCTTGCCGTGGAAGTGAGAAACTCCTGCTGCATGGAGTTATCTTTGAGGAAGACAGAAAGATCACTGAAGCACATGTCTGGGGATATGGAGGGGCAGTACAAGAGAATGACAGCTGTATTAGCAAGCAAGCACCCTCCTCTTCCTTGCAGTAATTATTGTGATAACAACATGTTTTTCATTCTGAGACTTTAAAGAAAAAATTATGTCTTGTACTGTTCTGGTGACCATACCAAACTTAGCTTTAAAAACTTAGAAATATTCATACTCAAGTTACAGTTCAAGAGGCTGTATCAGAAATCAGAAAAGAGAGGACTACTGTCAACTACTTAAGGTTGCCTATGAATCTCTGTTGATCTGCAGCAACTCACAGTTTACATTGGCAACTTTGCAATTTCTCTTGTAAGAGAAAATATTAGGCAACTTACCACTTCCACAATGAACATACCTGGATTTCTTGATCATGTGAGTGGGCAGAGGCCCCAGTATTCTTTCCATCATAGCCAGGTGTTCTTTACTATCATGAGTCTGTGTGGAAAAAGCAATGAAAGCGCTTAGCACATTTTTCTCCTCTGAGCCACTTGGTAACAACAATCAAACTGCAACAAGCTTTTGCCAGACCCCTGTCACAATATCTTTAAACTCTGCCACTTTCAATTATTAAAAACAGATTATGCAATGTAGATTATATAACACTTTCCACAGTGAGGATGACCCTTGAACAACGGTTCATAAACCAAGTATTGTACAAGTGCTTTCTTTACTCTTAATTCCAGCAGTATCATGACAGTCTTCTTCACTCAAAATGCCAGAAAAGGTCATCTTAGATACTCTGAAGGAGATATCCAAGATGTAATGTTTTTCTGTATGGATGCTGGTTTTCCAGTCTCATCTATATAATCCTTAAAAGCCCACGGGTTCTGCCTTTTACACAGTTAAGTGCATGTCATTAAAAGATTAAAATCAGTAGTCTCTAAGAACCACATTCTATTTAAGCTCACATACACACCTGAAACACTGTAAATCCCAGGTAATATTCAATCAGAATACAACCAATACTCCACACATCACAGGGCTGAGACCATCCCAATGCTGCAAAATAGGCAAAGTTTGTTTTACTTTTTAATATGTTCTCAAAATGTGTAACCCACAAAGCACATGCCCAGTTTCCACACATTTACTGATGCCCAACTTATTCCCCATGCCCTCCTCAAACCCTGCTGCTTGTTTCTGGTTTTAGAGTACTTTTACTGTTTACTCTCAATAATTGTACCCCCACCACCTGAGAGACAACCGATTACCAGAACCATGCATAACTACTCCAGTTTATGAAGTAAAGACATCCGAATGAACTGCAATGAACTTTCAGAAGGTTTAAGAGTCTTTACTGACCTAAAATAACCTCAGGAGCTCTATAATGTCTCGTAGACACTAATGTGCTATGATGCTCATCATCAAAAGTCGCACTTCCAAAATCAACAACTTTGATGTCTGTGTTTTTTAAAGTGCGCTCATCTCGTTTCTGCAAGAAACCAAAACGCTGTTAATACTTTTTAAAAGCATGCTTAGGCAAAAGGCATTATCACATTAGCTTCAAAGTACCAGCTAGCATAAAATGTGTAACAAAGCACTTCCTCCAAATACTTTAATTCCTGTGCAGCTCAATGCTCCAAGAAAGAAGAGCAGGCAACAAAGTGATTTAATCTCAGTACCCAAAACAGTTGAGTAAAGACCATTTGCAGTAACAAGAGTTCTTTTCCTCTTTTGTTAACCTTACTTTAACTTCAGTTACTTGTCAAAATGTGTAACAAAGCACTTCCTCCTAATACTTTAATTCCTGTGCAGCTCAATGCTCCAAGAAAGAAGAGCAGGCAACAAAGTGATTTAATCTCAGTACCCAAAACAGTTGAGTAAAGACCATTTGCAGTAACAAGAGTTCTTTTCCTCTTTTGTTAACCTTTAACTTCAGTTACTTGTTGTCTCTTTTTTTTAAGACAAGTTTCAATGAAGACAGAAATAGTGCAACTCAAGTGGGGAGAAACAAAGAACAAACTTACCATTTTGGCATTGTACTTCACTATGTAATCAGACTCCACAAACAAGATATTTTCAGGCTTTAAATCTGTGTGAGTTAGTTTATTATGGTGTAGAACTACAAGGAAAAAGAGAACAGTATTCCATAATTTACACATTAAATTCATGGAGAAACCAAAACACACCCATATATTTGAAAGGAGTATTGAAATTTACTTACAGTTTATAGACTGACAAATTTGATAGGCCATGTTTCTAATGTCATTAATATGAAAAGGCAGAAAGCTGTTTTCCTTAATAAAGTCATAAGTACTGAGTCCCAGTAGCTCAAAAACAATACAGACATGGCCATGGTGATCAAACCACTCCAGCATCTGGACACAGCGGCTTGAAAGAGAAAACAAAAAAAAAACAAATTAAAAACTATTGAATGAATCACCTTCCTCAAATCCTTGGTATGCTGCCTACTCAGATTTCATACTTACAAATTGCTGCTTGGATCCATGTTGTTCAAGTGTTCCAACACCTGTATTTCTGAACGGGCTGCCTCCCGGTATCGACCAACATTTTTCACTATTTTAACTGCTACATGCATTCCTCTCCTTGAAAAGAAAGTAATGCATAGCAAACTGAATCAATTATTGTTAAATACCCACAGCCCCAAAGCAGCTTGATTTTAATAAAAGAAACACAGGAAGATTAAAGGTCATGGAGAATTATGAGTTGGATTAGGGGAATTTGATTTAAGCACACTGCACTCAACCAGAACAGTTTTTATAAAAAAAAAAAGTAATCCTGATCTTTCCTTTCTCAAATACTTATAGTATATGCTTTATTAATGACTTCTCAGTGTTATTATCTCATCTGAAGTAGAATAAACATTAGGAATCTGCCAGCAGAATGATTAAAAAATTAACAAAGTTCTCATTTGAAAAAAAAATACTACAAAAATTTGACAGGTTTTTTTTCCTGCTACTTGCACAACTTGTGCTGGCTCTTTTCCAGTGTTCTTATGGAATCAGGGGAATTGAGTAATTTCAGGAGTTTGGATTATGAGCAGTTTATACCAGTGAAAACTGCCCTGCACTGAATGCCTGCACGCATTCAGACTGTAAGGCTGTTATTTAAATGGAACACAGACACAGCTCCTTCTGTCCCATTTGCTCTTAGACAATTTGTCTCTGTAGAGCTCTTTCAATTCTAACAACTTCAGAACACTCTCTGCCCTCACAATATGACCTCAAACTCCAGAACAGTCTTTACTTATGAAAAGACAGAACAAACAAACCAAAGGTAGAGGAAAAAGTACTAAAACCATGTCATACAACTGGTGATATAAAACATACAGTTAGAATAGTCTGAGTTCTAACAACAGTTGGAACATACAGAATTAATGGAAATACAGTTAAGTTTCTTCTACTTCACCAGACATGCTCTCCACATGGAAGCAATCATTTAATTAAAAAAGTACTCAATACTAGGTTACTGTTGATTCAAAAAAACCTTAAAGGATAATTTTGATTATGAAAACTGAGGACAGCAATTGACAGCTCAAGCAGTTCCAAGTAACGGCTTTCCAGAAACTGCTTCCACTAAGAACCAAAACTACTTTCTCAGTATGTCACTGTACCACCTTTAAAGGCCTCCCAAACTAGTTCTGCACTCTTCAGCTGCTCTCACATTCTCCAGTTACAGCAGCAGGACTTAACAGAAACAGAAAAATGAAACAAAACAACAACCTCAATCATTAAAAGCGCACTTGGGCTGTGACTTTCTCTTAAATAAAATGTCCTCGAGCTTTAATTTCTGATCTAGATATCTTTTATCACGAGATCCACTGATAAAGATAACCCAACACTTACATATCATGATCTATGCACTCCACTACTTTTCCAAAAGCTCCTTCTCCTAAAGTCGCAACAATTTCATCTAAAAAGAACAAAGATAAGTTAGAATTATATAACTACTTAAACGAGAATGAACATATTAATGTAGATTTTAAAATGTGCCATTACAAAAGCATAATTACTTTAAATTTCAGCATCAGAATGCATTATTTTATTGGACAGGAGTCATGAAAACAGTTAGCCAAAAAACTATCTCTTGTTCTAATCTCAAGTTCATTTACTAATTGGAACTTTTTGAACACAGTATTTAAATTCTACAGAAAAGAAGATATGCAAAAAAACAAAAAAGCACAAAAAAAAACAGAACAAAAAGAGCAATGAGATTTCTTTAGCCCCCCTCCTCTGACATACTATTCTAAACAGATTTTTTTCTGAAAAGTTTTTTAAAAGTGTTGAAAAATGTTCTATACATCTTGCTCTTAGAACGTCTCCACTTTCACAGATCAGGTGACCCTCCTCATCATCCTCTACACTCCTGGATCTTTTCCTTCGGTGACTCTTCTGGAAACGGCACCAAGATCGTCCAGCCAATCAATATATCAGAGTGAATTCAGGGCAGAATACGCAATTCATTCAGCGGGGAGATATTCAGGCATTCAGTTACACACCAGGCCACGAACAGTTGGCAGGAGCAATTTCAAATTCAGTCCCCAGAAATTCACAGGGCACAGTTTATGTTACAGAAGAAAAACATGGCAAGGAACAGATTTTCAGATAAATACTTAAAGTGATACAAGCAACAGAAAAAAAAAACAACACAATTTTGTCTCTCAAACAGTGGCTTAATTGAAGACAGATTAAGACTGCAACACTGCTATTTCTAATTCTTTGCTAGCAAATAGCAAAAACCAGTATTTATGTACATACCTAAGCTCTCAGTCAGGTGAAATGTTTCTACTCTTAAAACATCCACTCATGTAAACAATTTTACTTCCCCCATGTTTAGAAAGGGGAGAAAAATTACTCTGAAGTCCTTAATTTGCATTATATCATCTAATACACCTTGCTGTTCTACTGCAGAAAAGTGGTATAAAACACCTGGAACTGCAGATGCATCAGTGGGCATCATGACAATCATGAGAAATTCAGAGAGCACACCTTCAAAGAAGGCAAGCAGCAAACTTATCCCATCTCATAAGACATTAGGTGCCATTAGCTGGGCACAGGGTTTATCAAAGCTTTCTGCAATTAGATGCAAAATTGTTCACATCCATTTACCAGACATGCACATTCATACTTGTAATTCATGTTAAAAAAGCATGTCATCTCAATTTCTTTTAGCAATAGGGTGGATAGAACCTCACAGTCTACCTAAAAAACCAGAGCTCAACGCTGCAAAACTAAGTGACAACTGTACTTTAAAAGAGGAGAGCTGCGTGTCTTCAATTTCAAGATAACATTTTTCAGATCAATCCCAGTCATTTTGACTACCAACCACCTACATTCCCAAGGTACAGCTAGTACTGATGATCCCACCCCCCACCCAACAACGATCCAAGAATCTCAACCAACAACATATTCACATGCTCCACAAACAGACTCAAATAAATACAAATCCTTTTTAATAATGTATTTCTTAAAGTACCGTGGATCAGGAATTGCAGCTCTAGCACTCATTTAAGAAGTCTATTACCACTAATTCATTAATAATAAAGTTAAAAATTACTCATACCGAATGCGATTGGTGACTGGAGCAATGATGTCTCTTATGCTTCCTTTTATGACTACTTTTCCTGCTCCGACCAGAGGATTTGCTATAGTGATGATGGTGACTCTTTTCATAGTCTCTGTGATAATGCCTGTGGTCATACACTTCACAGAAGTCATTTCTGTACTCCTCAACATATCTCCGGTCATGATGGTCTCTTTCATTTATGGCTCTATCGTCCAAATAATGACTGAAAATATATTTTAAGTGAATGTTCTCCACTTCAAAAACTTGAGGTTCCAACAAGATAAGTGACCTGAGCTGAGTTACACAGTATCTGTCTTTACAGCACAAATGTTTTTTAATTGACTCCCTCCCCAAAAATAGTGGAGCTTTTGATGTTACTTTATTAGGAATTTAACAACATTGTCAGTCTCAAATACATGGCAGCCATCCACATGAACAATGTAATATCTGACCACAGTTTGCATAGTAAGAAACTCAGACTTAAAAAGGAGAAACACTTCCTAAAATATACTGAGCAACTTCATTACAACCTTAAAAGTCACATGAGAAACTACCTTCAATACAGAAATCATCCCTTCTGCACTTTCAAAGCTCCAGATTTAAATAAAACCTAGAGACTGAGAAGTAGCAAGGTTCTAAGTGCTCTGCAACCAACACTAAAACCTCAGAGGATCTGGAACAAGGATCTTTTGCAGAGAAAACAGACCATTAAGAAAGCTGCTGATGCACAGTTCCCTGACTGCTGTACGCCTACTCCTTCCAGCATTTTAATAAGCATGAGTATGAGCTTTTAAAAGAATTCCTTTGGATCTTTTCAAGGGAAAAAAAAACCAAAACAAAAACCCAAGACAAAACAGAGAAAATACATCTTTCCAGTGAAAGCAGTATGCGAGAAAACATAAATCACTTCCAAATTAGTAAGATAAATTCATACTTACCACTGTATTAAATGATTAAACAAACCTTCTCCTCCTTTTGTTCACATTAAAAGGCATCCTTTTCACTTGAAGGTTAATATTGATTGTATTCAATACCAAAATTTAACTGACACCACTGAGACAAACTAGTAACATTTACTTGCTTTTATTCAACAATTTCTATTTAATAGTTCAGGGGCTGTGTTAACAACTACCTATCAGGCTTGTCTTAAGTGAGCCAAACCATGAGGAACTGACAACTCTGGGCATTCAAAAACTCCTACCCTGAAAACACATTTAACTTAGACATGGTTAGAAACATTTGCACTACTCAGTTCAGAGTGTAATACCTTTCTGAAATGCGACTGGGTTTATAGTGCTTGCTCTCTTGGCCACTGCTGTGGGACCTCTTTCTGCGCTTGCGGCTGCTGCTGTGCTTCCTCTGATCCCAGCTCCTCCTGTCGTCCCACTCAGGGCAATGAGATTGCTTTGAATGCCTCATCTCCCACTGCAAAATACAATCATAATAATTTTAAAAAATCAACGAACACACATGTAGGTTCAAGTCAACAATGGCAGTTTGATCGAGTCTGACAGAACTGAAAGGGCCCATTTTTCCTCAGCTCCCTCCCCCCATTATTTCGGTTTGGCAAGCAGACACAGCTCCCCCATCCCAACACTAACGCTGTTATGAAACACAAATCAAGATTAAATAGGCCAACTCATCTCCATTTAATAGCTTCAAACGTGTCATTAAAGCCTGTTTTAAATAAACTCTCAAGTGACTAAGCACAATAGTATCCTTAAAGAGCCTCCTATTGGAAGAAACCTTCCTCTCCAAACATCCTCTAAAAAGAAAACCTGGATTTAGGTCTTCCTACTGCACTGTAAAGTTACTACATGAAAATCAAGAATACACAATCAGTCTAAAAACTTCTCTCACTAAACTATTTACAGAACACTAGGAAACAGTCACTTTTAGCAACAACCACTGTGAACTCTGATGGATTAACACAACTTTGGAGCCCCTGGAGCCAAGTCACAACTTTTGCACCCTATGAGCATGCAGGACTGCGGGTGTTCTACAGCTCAGCTGATTTGCCAAAGACAAAACCCACCAGCTTCTGTTGCTGGATGTTAGGTGCAGGAATTCTTTGTTCAAACAGGTACATGCACAACTGAAAAAAAAAAAAAAAAGGCAAAGTAAAACACGGCTGTAGAATTAAAGAATGTAACAAAACCAACTGTTATTTGTTTACTCATCTGCAGCAGGAGGTTTTTTCAAAGTAGGAATAACCTTCTATATCTATTGCAGTATATTCCAAAGAATGAATTCATGCAAGATAATAAAAAGTTTCTGCAGTTAGCAGTGACAGTGAGAACATTAGTTTAGAGACAATGACAGCAATAGAGCAGAAAAATCATGACTGTAAATCATGTGTAAATTGTGCAAATCAGTGTAAATTTACAGAGAACAATGCTTCTATACAAAGAGAAGGCAGGAAGTTGGAAACTCCTAGAACATGCAAATGACAGGCCTATTCTGAAAGAAAAGGGTTTTTTGATACTTTCAGGATCCGTGAGAGGCTGATAATTAAAGAAAAAAAAAAACAAAACCAGATATCTGCAATAATGTTTTAAAAATCAAAAACATATTAACAAACTGTGCAAAATAAGTGCCTTGTACACATTTTGGGTGAGGCATGATTTACAAAAAAATCGTACTTGTGAGTTTCTAACAAAATCCAAAAATACTAATGTAGCAAATGACTAACAAAACCATCTGAAAAATTAACACCGACTTGCTGTTTCATTCACGTGCTTTAATTTCCTCTCTTCTTACACAGCTCCAAAGCCATTTTCCTGTATTTTCACCTTACATAACTCAGGCTCTGAAGCACACTCAGGTTTCAGTTACTCTTGAGGCGCACAGCTCCAAATAGACACACTCAGTTCCAGGTGAACTGAAAATTCTACTTATGGTTGCTTGGGATTTTCTTCCCCTACTTGGAGGAAGGCGGGGTGCACTAAAGCTCTGTAATTAACAACTATCTAAATAAAATCACCATTAAACTGTCCTGCAGAGCAGGGCTTGGGGGCAGGAAGGATGGATATTTGACACAGGAAGCTGGAGAAAATGCTCGAAGAGTAACTGCTGCTAAACTACAACCAAATGCACATAGCTTTAGTGAAATTAAGACAAAAATTACAAATTTTGGCCCTAAAGGAGCCAAGTACATTTAAATGAGGAGGAAATGGTCAGAATCGGTCTGAGTCCATTTTACGCTAGAAGCCACCTTAAAATTTTTTAACTACGGTGCTCCATCTGATTTAATGCACCGAAGAACTTCACTTATGTAATACTGACAGCTGCCACGAACATATGCATTCCTGTAGCATGTGGAACTAATCCATATCGCAGGCAGTTTTCACTCCCACATTTGCCATAAGGCTCCTCCGGCAGGAGCCGTTCCCCTCTCGAACAGACCCATACACACAAGGGCCACAAAAGCCGCGCCGTAAGCTGCCTACACAGCAATTTCTAAATGCCTCTCCTCAAAATCTTGGCAGCCGGAGGAGGTCAAAGGCTTATTCCTTCGGGATGGCCAAAGTCCCGACACGGCAGATCCCGGAGGGGACACCCGCCGGCCCAAGCCGGGGCACCGAGCCCATTTCCACGCCGCGTTCCCCCGGAGCTCTCCGGGGCCGGCGGGGGAGGAAGGGCCGGTCCCCGCTGCCACCTGGGCGGGCGCCAGGCACGGCCCCAGCCCTCCGCAGAGACCTCGACGGAGCTCCTGTGCCGAGAATTCTCCTCCCCCCTCAACACCTCCTGAAGCAGCGCCTGATGCGCCCCGCGCCGCGGAGACAACGCAACAGCTCTGCCACCCCACCCCCCACCCTGCCTCCCCTCCGTTTCCCCGCTGCTTTGTTCCCGCTGGAAACAGAAAAGAAAGAGGAAAAAAAGCGAAGGTGAAAAGAGAACGAAGAAGGGCGGCCCTCACCACTTACAACTGGAACAGAAAGCGAGCGAGCTCCGTGTCCGCCCTGCGCGCACAGACAAAATGGCGGCTGAGAGCGCGGAGAAGCTGCTTCCTCCTTCTCCCTCGTTCTCGCGGCGTCTGTGCGCTGTGACGTCAGACGCACGGCGTAAACGCCGGCTGGGCGGGAGACCCAGGCGAGGCCCCGCCCCCGCACCACGCCGCTGAGGCGGTGCCGCGGCCGTGGCGGCTGCTCCGAGGGGAGCGGGGCGGTGTTCCTGCCCTCCTGTGCCGCCCCACCGCACATGCTGGGCGTCTTTACCCAAATCTTCACGGCTTTGTAAGCCAAACTCATGGAGGAGTTCAAGCATGGAGGGCGAGTTCAGAGGCAACTGCAGATCTGCGGGCCTGCTCTCCTCTGTTGCCTCATCAAACGCGTGTAGTAGTGCGGAAATCACCAATTAGTCCCAACCGCCAATTAATTCCTTCCAATGAACTCCAAACGCAGCGTTTAAGCAGTTTGGTGATTCCGCAGTCAGGCCTGTCTTCAGGCTCGCAGTCCTTTGTGCCAGCCGTGTCTGTGTGAAAACGCTAAAAACGCAATAAAATACTTTACCAGCCGCGGCCCGCAGCTCGGAGCTGCCCCTCGGCCGTGTGCAGCCGCAGGGATGGCTGGGCGGCTCCCGGCGCTGCGGAGCCGTGTGGGACGCGGATCGCGCTGAGTCACGGCCTGGCAGGGCAAACCCGGCCGGACTCACCGCGGGGCTGCGCCGGGAAACGGCATCGCCAGCTCCTCCTGCCCTCAGCCCGGCAGGATTCAATGAGCCCAAAGAGATTGTTGCGAAGTAAAGAAAAGCACGCCCCCAAATAGGGAAAAGTCCAACTGCAACGCAAGGTTCAGATTTAGGAGCTCACGATGAGGGAAAATAGCAATTTTGGGGTGAACTGAAAATTCTACTTGTGGTTGCTTGGGATTTTTTTTTTTTTTTCTTTCTCTACTAGGAGGAATATAGCAATCTGGGGAAAATAGCGATCTCTGAAGGTTAATGGGTAAATTGAAAAATTCCTGAACGTACTGGCTCTTTCCCAGAATAATTTTAGCAAGTGTTACCTCTAATACAGCAAGGTTTTGCAGCTGAAACACAATCTAGAGTAGCTAAAGTATAATGTACTTAGAATTCAATGAGTACTGTTGTCCTTTTAATGTTAGTCCCCAATAACATTAGTAAATTGTTCTAAAATGAGAGCATTTGTGGTTTTAAAATTGTCATTAGAATTCATTTGCCAACAAGAGTAAGATAACCATTTAAACCTGGTTTGCACTAGAGTGGAAATCCTGTTCCTCTTCTTGGTTTTTTTTCTTGTTTCTTTTTTTTTTTTTTTTTTTTTTTTTTTTTTTTTTTTTTAAAAAAAAGAAAAAAAGAAATTTAAGATAGAAGAGAAACTTAAGATACAGAGCATTGACACCTGTTTGTTGCCTGCTGCATTTTAAAAATCTTTTAACCTCATAATTCACATTGTATACCAAATCTGTTAATGCCAAATATGGCTTTGGTGCCATTGCTTCAGTGTTTCTCATTTAGCACCTAAATGATTGGCTATTTTTTATAAAAAACCAGTAATATCTGCCAAGCATTAAGAGTTCTCCCAGCATCCACTAATACTGTCTGAGGAATTCTCTCAGACTTCAAGCAGCAGAAAAAAGATAGAAGCATGAAATTAAATTCACAGAGAGTGAACATGCACCTGTGAAGAGGCAGAAAATATCCATGTGCCTGATATTAGCCAACTGTACCACATAATTACAATTTTTCTCTAATTTCTTAATCCAAGAGGTGTGGCTAGGAAGATCATCTGGATTTTATGGAAAGTTTCTTGCTGGAAGGCTGATGACAAACCCGTGGCTGGTATTCCTGGCAGGGCAGAGTGGATGGGGTGTGACAGGATCACGCTCTCTGCCTTTCTTGCCTTTTGCGCCTTTTCTATGTATTTACTGGGTTTTACATTTGCTAGTTTCCTCTCCCCTTACAAATGGATGACAGGGTGTCTAACAGGGTGTAGCAGTTCAGGGGCAGTTTTGGGAAATCACATTTAGTGGGATAAAAGGAAATTAATGCAGAAGAGATTCTCAGAACTGGCTACCTTTGGAAGCAGGAAAATTTTGGTTCTAGGATATTTTGGTTCCCTCCTGCTAGGAATAAGGATCTTCAACCTGGAATAGAAAAGGTAGAAATAGCTATTGTGCATTGTGAAAACATAATGAATGGGAGCTGTAAAGATTTACTGGTTTCAGTCACAGGCTTTCAGCTGACAGTTGAAAGAGGAATAAACCTATCAGAAGTTAATAATTGGACCTTTTTGAAGAAGAAAAGCAGTGTATAAACGTTGAACCACCTTCATATCAAACATACATAAAGAAATTCCCTCTGAAGTAAAAGCCTTACAATGGATTTTATAGAATGTAGCCTCTCTAGACAGATAGCAAAGCAGTTTCAGCTCCTCTCTGTGTGCTGAACAAAGCGCTTTCAAAACCACCTCTGCAGACATTCAAAAGAAAAGCAGAATTGGAAGAAGTTAGTTTTCCTTCCTGTTCAGGAGGTGGCAGTGGAGGCACGGCACTGGAGGAATGTCAGCTGGAATTTAGGAGGTGTTTCAGAGAAGGATAAAGTCAGGAGAAATTTGCTGCCCATGACCAGGCTAGGTAGCACAAAGTGACAGTCCCTCTAGAAATGGCCATTTTAAAGTCAGGAAAGAGGTGAAGAACAATGAAGAATCAAACTAGAGAAATTCAGTCTTTACAAAACTCAGGAAATTCATTTGAGTGCAGTTACAGCCACTTCTGCTGTCAGCCCTTATGGTATTTACTTTTGTTTATGTGAGAGAGATCCTTCTTTAATTGGACTTGCAATGCCAAATGTGTGCACAGCTTGTGGAGTGAGCAGCACACAATGCAACTATGTTTTAGATTGCTCTGTACAGCAGAGTACATTACAATTCAGTGTTGCTGTGCTGCTGGGACACATTTGTGAGTGTATGAAATGATACATTCAAACCATTTTCTTCAGAAGGCAATTTTGTAAGGTCCCTCTTTCAAATGCCTTGCCACAGGAGGTGATCCATCCTCACAGCAGCTCTTCAGGAGATATAGATCTTATTGAGTTTTCTCATTGTTTGGATACAAAATTTAAAGCAAGGGTTGTCTGCCTTGCCCAAAACCTCAGAAAAACTCAGAGGCAGATCCAAAAATTCCTGACTTTCAGTACTTCCACTGCTGTACTTGCTTTCTCTTAATTACAGATGTATTAGTTTTGTTTTTCCTCCCTCTGGTGTCAAAGGGTGGCTGATTAGCATTTGTGCTTTGCCTTTAGTTGTTTATGGATTTCTACAGTTCCATGGTTTGATTTTTACACTGACAGAGAGATTTTCTTAGGTTCCCCCAACTGTGTGGGAGCAGCTGTATGTTTGCTTGGGAGCTCAGGGACAGAGTAATGACAATAATGTCTCTTTATAAGGGACTCAACTGAATGGGGATGGAAAACCCACCACGAGAATTTCTAAGATACATCAGGCAAAATATATTATTCATTTCACAAATCACTGTAACTACTGATCAAGAGAGCCAGTGTCCCAGATTGTTGTGGCATATGTAAATTCAAAGAGATAATAGAAGCTTGGATGTGTGGATCAGCTGAAAGGCAAAGTGAGAACCCACTGACAGTTGCATTTCTATTCCACGAGAGTTTATTTGTATAAAGAAAAATTTTAAAATAGATTTTTAAAAATTATTCTTTTTCGATTATGCAGTAGAATAGAAAAAACGCAAATATACTCAGCCTGGTAAAAAAGAACAAAGTATGGCTATGGCTTAGGGACACATTTTCCTTCTTTAGGAGTTATTAGAATTTTTCTTAGAAAAGCAGTGACCCAGAAACTTTGTGTGAGTGTGGGCACTTGTGTTCATTCCCTGGTGGGGAGAAGTTTTGGCCAGGTAACACCTGAGCTGTGGCCAGTGGCAGACTGGGCTGTGCTGAGGGCGATGGCAGCTCACCCGGAGCAGGGAGTGTTCCGTCCAGCGGGCAGCCTGGCTTTCACTTTGGTGACACACGGCCAGCTGGGACCCCCTTGGGCTGAGCTGAGCCGAGCCACTCCCTGTAACTGAAAAGCTCACAGCGGTGGTTGAAACTTGGACTTCTCTCACTCTCTGTGGCACAGCTGGGCCTCCTGAGGATTGAAATGTTTTAGCCTAATAGAGGATTGGGGACTTCACATGGGGAAGCCTGGGGAAGCCACAGTCTGAAGGAAATTCAGGCAGACGACTCAACAGTTCCTTTTGGCAAGAGGAGCTCTGGCACTGTGAGTAAGAACACTGCTGAGAAAGGAGTTGCACATCCACTTCCACAGGCTCTGGAGTCAGTGCCACCACTCACAGTGAGCCCTTCTCCCTTGGTGACAGCAGGCAGCACCAGCAGTTACACACTCACAGAACCATCGTGGTGCAGGTGCCAAATGTTACATCAAGGAACTCCACCATTTCTGTCTACACCAGTTTCATCTCTGAGGCTCTTTCTTCTTTATTTAAAAGCGTTTTAAGCTGCTTGAACCAACGATGTCTCTTGCTGTACATTGTTGCTGAAATGGGGCCCTCATCTCAGTAGCACCTCTTATTTGTATTGCCGTCAGCAACACAAATATTCAAAAAACACATTTAAACATCAGTTTTACCGCAGAGTTTTATAAAAACAAACTAAAAATACTCAGACCCAGTCTCAGCTCTTTCCTCCTATTATTAAGAAGTTTCCATTCTACAGCTCCTATTTGGGAAAACACTTTATTATGGGAACTGTGAATCTGTCTCCTTTCCTCGCAGTGCACATGCTTGAACTGCATGTGTGAGGATGGAGAAAGAAGCAGTAAAGTGGAAATGAGAAAGAGCAGAAATCACAGGTTTCTTCCTACACACATATTCATTAATTGTTGTGCAGAGTCAGGGACATCTCTTTCAACGCAAAGTGAGTTTCTTCACAGCCTATCCTGAAGAAATCTTTCCTACATATAAAACCAAAGAAAAAATCCACACAGATGAGCCTTTTTTTTTTTTTTAATTGTTCTTATTTGACACTCACATTACAAAATTTAGAAACCATAGACAGTTCAGGCAAACTGTTAAAACACAGTATAAATTAGGGGGGGTTTAATATATAAATTCTATACATAGGTAAGTTAGCTGGAACATGACTGACAAAAGGATTTCATAACAATCTTACCACAACTGTATAAAAAGGCATGGGAGTAGGATGGGCACTACCATCATGAATGCAGGTTAAGACATTTTCCACAACAGCTATAAAGCGTAACAATGACCATGCTATTCTCGCAGTGTTTATGTGGGCTACAGGATGCAAATTACCAATAACATTTTGCAAGATCTATGTACAGTCACAAAATCATAACAGCCACTTTCAAGTAACTTTACTGTTTCCTGCCTGTGCAATTAATAAAGTGTTGGTACTTGTTCTGGGAATTTCTAACAAAGCTACCTGGTTTGAGTATTATGGATGGGTTAAAAGTTGGACTCAATGATCTTAAAGGTCCTTTCCAACCTAAATGATTCTGCAATTTTATGATTCTATGGTAGAGAGATTTCAATTTGACCTGAAAATGCTAATCACAACATGAATTTTTTAATTTAATGAAAAAGACACAGGAAAAGCACAGTTCCTCATTGCTATCACTCACATGATTACTACATACCACTCTTTTAAGCCATATTTATTTCTTAGCTTGTTTATTTTTAAAACCTAAAGTGATAGTTTAGTTCCCATTTATCTAAGCACAGCTGTAAAAAGGACTAACACCAGAAGTAAAAACTAAAATTCGGGTATCTTTTTGGATAATTTTTTGAAAGGACATGCTTCCCAGGTAGCCCTGGGCCTGTCATGCAACCTTTGAATTTCTCAGTCTGAAAATAAAGATAGCTCTGCTTACCCATTTTTACTCTGTGCTTTTAGGTCTGTGACTAAATAGTATCATTCTAATAGTTTTAGAATACTATGTTCTTGGAGTTAAGACAGTTGATAGTCACTGTTGCTAAAAGTGAAAAAAAAAATCTTAAAATCTGATTTTTCACCTTTATAAGCTTATGAATGCTCACTAAGAGTTCTGGAACCCAGAGGATAATTTGTTTTCCATCTATGCTGTGTAGTAGTAATGGTGTTTTTACAGACAGACCTCTAAGGGAAGTACTTGTACATTTGTAAGAATCAGACTTCAAAACACTTGAATTTAATAGCTCTGCACGTGCATCTTTCAGTAAGTTTTAATAATTTGAACAATTGTATTGGAACAATTCCTTCTGGTTCAAGGCAAGAACAGACAGTAAGTGATAACACAGCTTGGGCTGCTAAAGAAACACAGATGATACCAATAGCCTAAACTACAGCCCCCTTTTTGTCTATTCTGTTTGCGCACAGACCAATCATCAAAAAACCATCATATATTAATTTCAAAAAGACTGGAATTTTAGAAGCATAATTCAATAATGAAAGTGGTGATATAGTACTGACCAGTAATAGTTCACTGAGGAAGTTATGTTGCTCTGAAAGGTATCTGGAGTATGTAATTTTCTGTTCAAAATTCCATCAGATGGTGCTTTGCACCTTTTAGAAAGAAGGTTCCTTTACAACCATTTAACTTGCAGGACTCCTGAACTCTGAACTCCTAAGTCTTCTGCATTCTAGGAGCCCTGGGAACATTGCTACACTGCAATATTAATCTGGGTTGGCAGTTTTAAGGCCATGGGGATGAAAAGAGAGAAGGACTCCTGTTCTGTTATGACAGATCTGGAGTATGAATACAGAGCCTTTGTATGGCAGAGAGCTAGAAAAATGTTCCTTTGGCATTTTGCAAGAGCTGTTTATGGAGCAAAATACCACTTCTGTGGAGGGAAAGGCATCAAGGGAGGAGCGAGCAGACCAAGCCACTCTGAATTTCCAGCACTCCAGCCTGTGCTGGCCACGGAGCAGGGCAGGGGAGCTTGGCAGGAGTGACTCATTCTTAGCTTCTTTCTGCAGCTGAGGCTGCTGCCTGAGTTTTAGTGTCTTGCACCCGTGCACAGTATATGAAATACCAGCCATACAAGCTATTTGATCCCTAGCAACACTGGCATAATGTAACAATGCAGGATGTGATGCCTTGTATGAGCATCAGCTTTAGTGTACTTAGTATATTTTGCCTATCTGACAATATGCAGAAAGAATTCTAAATGAAATTAATACAAACCAGATTAAACTTCAGATCTGTTCCATCTAAAAAGGTAACTGGTTCAGCTGTTCCACAGAGCAGGGAGCAGTGGTTTCAGGGGAATGCACACACTCCAGCCAATACTAAAACAAACATTTTCTGCACCAGTATTTCACTGTATTCTCTCCTGCCAACCTAGCTGCCATTGGTATTAATAGAAGATATTTTGTTCCACTCTGCCACCATGCAGTGAAATATGAAGGTTAACAACCATCAAAGTATTTCTCATAATTTTTAAAATACTTATTTTTCTTAGATCTTAAAATCTCTGTCAACTAAGTAACACATTCTTCACTGTTTTAAGTCCACTAGAGAAGACTTCTTTTAGCTCAAATAATTTTCTCATAAATCATTCTGTTGGGTGGGTAAGGAAGTATAGCAGGCTTTGCCTCAGGTGAACTTCCAAGAACTGTCTCTCCTTCAAAAGGGATGTGTCCCAGAAAAGCAGAGAGCAGGCTCAGCTGTGAATGTGCACTCAGCTTTGGGATCATCCCCTGGCGGTGCCTGTGCTGCCATCCTGAGAGCTGGGTACCCACATTTCAGGAATGCCCTCCACCACCTACAGAGGGAATTCCACTCCACAGGTGATGTTAGAAAGCCCAAAAAAAAGACAGCTTTGGCCCACAGTCGAGTCTCTGAGCAGTAACAAAGGGGCTTTTTCTTATTTCCTTGTCACTCCCTAACCCCATTCTGCAACTACAACAATGGAAATAATCAGTTCACAATCCAAGGGGGTTTAATTTCCAATGAGAGAGTAATTTGAGACAGTATGGCTAATTTCTGCCAGTATAAAAAGAGAAAAAGGTTCTTAAAGCCAGAAAGTCAAATTTTGCCCTCAGACATTAATTCATTGGATCAGATTTAGTCCTTGAATCTGCTGCTGAAAGTTCAACAATGTCAAAGAAAACTTTTGCTAAGCTGGACTTTCACCCTATTAAGTGCATCTGCCCTCTGAGAGTTGCACCTGGCAGAGACTAGACCAGCTGGCAATACAGCTTAATATCTATGAATAATTAAAAACTGTACTACAGTTAATAATTGCAGGACTGCTCCAAAGCACATCAAAATTAATTGGAGTTTTTCCTCTGGCACATTGCTGTGCTTGGAATCAGTCTCATTCCATGGAACACAGTCATTGCTAGGCCAGAGACTGTTAACTGTGTAACATTTTTATATTGATATGCATAACTATTTTTTCTACTAACATGTCTTTTCGGTTGATAATTCCAATTACATATTCAGTGATCTGAGCTCTGTTCTAAACTGGATTTACAGTCATTTGCAAACCAGTGCTCATATGCTTAAAAAAAAGGTGCATACACTATTGCAATAAAACATGATGAAATAACCAAGATATTGGGAAGGGACAGGCTTAGTTTTAAGTGAGTGATTATCTTATCACCACTGACCACATCATAAAATATTCTTGAGCTCAGAAAAATATCTCTACATTTAAATTGTTTCTTATTTGAAGTGCTTTAGCAGCTGTCCACACTTTTTTTAAGTGACACTCAGCAGAAGCTGAGATCACAGTTTGCTTTACCCACATGGGGAGCTTCCAGAGATGTACAACAGGATTGTGTTCATTGCCTAAGAGGGGGAATAATGGCAGTCTGATCGGGGCACTCTGGTGCACAGAATGCTTGAGTGCTTGACTCATTTCGAGTTTCTGCCCTGAAAATTTAGTTGTGCCCAGCTGCCCTATATCCATGCACCTTTAATTCAGTAATGTGATCAATGCAGATGTGAAATTGAGGTCAACATTGTACAATTAAGTGTCTTCTGAAAGGCATTGAGCAAGTTCATTTACTGACTTCACACAAGCTGAAGGCACACAGTTCCCTCCCTGCTTTCCACTGAGCTTTATACTTATCCCTGCATTGCAGGATGGCACACTCAAGAAATGGAAAAATGGGAGTTTTGCTACCATTCTGATTACACCAGGGGAGGTGCAGAAGTGATTTCATATACTGGGGTCTTTTAAAATACTGCTGTATACCAGAAACTAAGTTAATGCTTCTGCAAGACTGTGTCATATTCACATCTTACCAGCTTAGGGGTTTGATACCAACAGTGCAGACCTGCAGGTTTAGCTTTACTCTGTTCTCTGTGTAGCATTAGTTCAAGCAGCTGCCAGGGAGTGAATCCACTCAAAGAAGCAGAATTAGAAAGCCACAACATTACTACAAGTAACTTGTCTAGATGTTGGTCTAATGACTGCACACCTTACAGTGGTTTAGTGCTTGGTGGGAAGTGATCCTTTCTTTTCATCATGGCAGGAGTTCTTTATGCCTTTATAGCAAGAAAAAGATTACTGGACATGTATATGTTCTCATTTTCATGTAATATTAATACATTTTTAGAAGAAATTTATTGCCCAAGTTGTCATTCTTTGTTTTCAGTTGTACTGGTGCTTGTTGGTGAAGCAAGGCTCTAACCCCATTCCTGCCAGGAGCTCTTCACCCTGGTTAGGCCACAGATTGATTAGAAATGCAACTGACAGCTGCAACTTAAGGCTTACATTGTTCCTGTTTAAATAGGATTCAGCTACAAAATTCTGTGCAGACAAGCTGTGTCTCCTGAAGTGCATTTTTTAAAAGCACTGTCTTCTCATTTTAAGTTGTTTTGCACTCTCATCTCCAAATCATTTTGCAAAGAGCAGTGAATGTCCCTCGAGATCAAACACTACAGATTAATGTGCCATGCACCTCTATAAAACAATAATTGCTTCACTACTCCCCAAGAGATGAGGATGTTTAGCACCTCTGAAAAAAGACCTTTTAAATGTGTGACTACATAAAGGCTTAAGAATAATTTAGTGCTTCTGACAGTCCCACTAAGCCCTTAACACCCACCTAGATCTGACCTTTATGCTTCCATTTTAAGCACTGAGGTCTGAAAGTTTTGGACTACAAAAGTGGTTTAGTTTGCAACAGCAATAAACTTTAGGATATCTAATTAAACTTATTCTTACAAAATAGCCCAAATTCATGGAAGGTGCCCCAAAATATAAGGAATTATAATGAGAAACCATATTTTAATCTCATCAGTACCAACCTCTAGTGGCTCATTAGAAAAGGAGTGAGGATTTCAATTTTAAAAGGCAGGTTTTAAGAAAGGGCCCATCCACCTGCACTGGGTTTCAGATAAGCAAAACCCCCATATTTCCACTGTGAAGTCACACTGTGCCTGTTAAAAATATGCAGATAGTAAGAAAAAATGACTATTTAGGAAACACACTTAAACATTAGCATTGTTGTAGATACGTTTATGGTTATTGCTCTGGATTCATCTGAAATTTAACAGGCTTTTAATGGCTTCATTTTGGAAATGGTTCTGCCTGAAGGAACAGCTATATGTGTATAATTTCTCTGTACAGCTCTCAGCTCATGTACAAAAATTAACAAACAGCAGATTCACAGTATCAGCAGAACAGTCATCATTCCGTGGCTGCAATGATGCTGCACCATCCTTACACTTTGTTCTTCCATACAAAGCTGGAATAAACACATTAGAGTTTATGTCCCCCCATCTGAATTCATGTGCTGATAGATCTACAGGAAAAGCAGATCTGAAGTTCTGCCTCAAGCCCCGTTTGCAAATCCAGAAGAATCCATCCTGCTCAGCTCAGCAAGCACAAGTGGATTCAGTGAGCCAGACTGGGCTCCCACAGGCCATAACCCACCACAGACCTGCTCTGCAGACACATCAAACCTGGAGTGCACCCCACAGAGCATCCCCAGGCTGCTGCCCTCCAACACCAGCCTGCCCATGCCTCCAGGTCAACAGCTCACTCAGGCACCAACAGCTTTGAGGCCTGGCAGAGGGCACCAACAGTTCCAGTTTTCTGGCTGAGTAGGCCAACACAGCCAGGTTTTGTGATTACCCTAATTTTTCAAAACACCACAGCCACTTGGAATCACTCTGTGCTGAAATGAAGTTATTACTGATTTCAAAGAAAGGGTTGCATCCTTCTCTTGTAGGGAGAGAAGGACTGGAACATCTGAAAAGGTAGCACCAAGTTAGTAATAAAAATGCAAAGTTCAGTGTGATGTGGCATTTAGATTTCATTTAAGCTTTGAGATATTTTCTGGGGCAGTTAGGAACATTCCTCCCACACACAAACAATAAGTCTACTGTCAGGGCTTAGTTTTGAATCTAATATAGTTCATTATCATTTAATGTATCTATTACAGTAGCACCTTGATTATTGTACAACTTTAAACACAAGACATTGTCCCTATTTCATGTTATCTGTAAGGAAACTGTGATCTTTACATCCTAAAAGTAAAAAAGACAAAAATGGTTATCTGCTCATGAATGACAAATTCTTTAGTGCATTCATTCCAGTCTGAAACCCTTTGTCTTCTTAAAGCATACCATGTAGTTCCTAAGTTCAGAGCAATTAACCCCCATCCTCCTAAGTATCACGTTACAAAATAAACAGTATTGTGTTAATTGGAACCCGATAGAAATGGTAATGCAGTACCTTTTTTTTTTTTTTTTTACTGTGATAAAACCCCTTAAAAGATGCAACTCAGCATCAATAAATTTAGGGAATACACTACATACATTAAATAGAGGTAAGTTGAGTCCAGAGTCATTTGCTTCTTCATTCAGTCTCAGAAGTGGTGGAGGTGTCTTCAAGCAGCACCATCAACCCTCTGTGCCTTCCTTAGACCGGCCCAGATTCACAGTAAGGAAAGCAACAACAGTGGTGGGAAGATAAACTAAGCAAGAGCCACACTCCTGTTCTGTAAAAATCCATGGGGTCAGGACAATGTTCCCACGCTGACGTGGCCTACATGTGACAGACATGTGTGTGAGTGGTGCCAGTCCTCATCCCTGCAAGCTCCAACCTGCAGCAGTCAATGCTTTGTTCAACAAGGCTGGGGGACTGCTGATGCAAGGTTAAGTTCTTTTTTTTCTTCATTCAGCAATTAACCAGATTGCTGTTGTCTGTCCTTGATTTAATTTTACAATCCTCAAAGGTTTAAAGAACTGCTGTCTGAAGCACCTGCTTCTGAAATACTCTTGTGTATTTTTGCTTTCCTTTTTTATACTTTTCCATTCTCTGTTGCAGTACCATCATTCTCCCTGCTCCTGGTTTTCTTGCATTTTCCTTCAGATGCAAAATTACAGTGATCCTGACGCAGTTTGGGCACAGCCACAAATAGTCTGTTTGTCCTTCCTCTCTCTGTCTCATAGTTAGAAAAGCATCATTGTGCACACAGTTCTGTTGATTTCAGTGGATGAATCCAGTTCATCCATCACGTTAGGCAGTCAAAAAAACCCAACAAAAAACTCAAACAAAAGAAATTGTCTAAATCCCAAACAGGCATCTTTGGAATCAGTAGTGCAAAATGTTTGCGGATTTCTTTTCCTTGACCTACTGCAACAACCTCTCAGTCTTCAAGTCTTTCCTAAGATAGTGGATCTGTAAATGTAAAACATAAGGACAATTTAAAAAAAAAAAAAGCAAATTTAAAGGTTTGGGTTGTTTTAATCACTTTCTTCATATTTTCATTTATATCAAACCATTTCACATCTCTTAGAAGAGCTGTAAACTCTTGGAAGATCCAGTTGACCTGGAGCATTCTTCATCTGCATCAGGCTTGTGCATGGGTACAGCAAGCTGAGGGCATTCTTTACAGGGAGGATAATTTGAGATTAAAATGAGCTTTTATCAGTGCAGCCTCAGCTCTGCAAATTAGCTTTAAATGGAAGAGACCTCACTCAGGGGTTACAGCTTAAATACCTGCACTTCACAAGCTTTGGTATCAGAACAGCTGTTTGGAGGGACTTTAGAAATGAGCTGATAAAATGAGAGGTTACCTTAAGGATTTCCACCTGTCTTTTTCTGTCTGGTTCTCCGGACTTTCACTTTCATAAGAAGCCAGATACAAACCTGGAAACGGTAAATATGTGTTATTTACAACAGCATTGGTAACCCCCATCCCTCTGCATTCTTGTACGTCCTTTTGTACCAGACAGAAAGAGAAATTGTAAAACTTCATGTTCCCTCAGGTAGCTGGTAATCAGTGGGGCACTGATGTTTAGCTCACATATCTACCTTGGAAAACTGTTATGTTAATTTTGATGGAACAATAAAGGAGCCCAGAGTTAAAATATGTTAGCACAATCTTCTCATTACAATATTAAGCAGTTGAATGGTCTCTGGTTTTGGATACAGAGATCTGGGCTCATTTCCTTCATCACAGCACTGCTACTCCAGAGTTATATGAACTTTAAAAAAGAAACAGTGAGAGCTGACACCTAAACACTTTTAAAAACTAAGGATATTCTTATCACATAACACAACTTTATGTTCCTCAATCTTTTTAAAGCTTATGAGGACATGGTATCTTAAATGGATACAAAATACCATCAAGGTAAGAGTGAGTTACAGAAACCAGAGAAGGAACGCAGTGGAAGAAAATAAATATATCCTTTTTTTCCCCCTGCAAATCTTTACACTGTAGGATGCATTTTATGACACCAAATTGAGTCTAGATTGTAGTCTCCTCTGCAAAAGCTGGCAGTGCAATAATATCTCACTGTCTTCACAGAATCACAGGCTGTAATTTGTGTTCACACACATTTCCTCCTTTGACTGTTTCATGATTTTATTCTTTATAAAGAATAAAAATTCTTTACTGCTGGAACCATCTCACCATTCAAGTCTGTACTACAAATGCATTGTCTTGTAATATTCAAGTGCTGGCCCCCATTCCTCCACATCGTGACAAGCACAGTACAGCTGCATTTCACGTGCCACTGCTGAATCTCTCTCAGCTATCTTCCCACCTTTCATTCAGGGCAGTTCTTTCTACTCTGCACTGCCCCTGGGTAATGGGGGAGGTTTCCTGTGGCTTCTGCAAAGAGCATTTCACAAAAGCAGCATGACTATAGGGGAGGACATGAGGGAGAAAATCTGCATATAATTAGTGGGTTGAGGTCACTCTTTTTTAGTCCAGTAGCCTGAAAACTGTACTTTTACCCTGACTTTCATTTTCTGTCCCTTTAGAATCTAAAACAAGAAGAAATGCCTTCATCCTATCTCCTTTTGATACATATTACTTTAATCATATTAATTATTCTATTTTGGCAGTCATTCTTAAGATTTAGGCAGGATTTTAGAAGCAGTACTTTGCTGTCTGAAGTAGTCTGTGAAATAAAAGCTGTCTGGTCTGATTACCTCGGATTAGTACAGAAAACTGCCTATAGAATGAAGAAGAAATAAACCCACCAAGAGAATAGCTTATGGGAAGACTGCTATAGACAATTCTGTGCGTGACAATGTATAGAGAGGCAGCTGACACAAACCAGTATGAAGTGACACATACTGACATGCTGGATACCAAACTGATGAGGACAGAAAAGTATAAAAAGACAATCAGAGAAATAATTTCAGAACGGTGCTTTCATAGCTACAGCTGAAATGAGTAGAAAAGGTTTTCTTAAAAATTCTTTTCTGTACATAACATGTCATTGCTGCAGAGGAGGAGGAGGTCAGCTGGGCTCCATCGCCCTGGGCCTTGTTTACTGAGGAGATGACAGCGTTGGTTTGTGAGAGAAATTAGCTCTGGTTCCATCAATCACAGAATGAGTGGCTAAGGGACAGCTGACATTCACAGGAGTCCATGACAGGCTTGTGTGGCCTCAATTCATGATTAAAAAAATAAGGCCACAATGGCAGCTTCCTAGACAGTGCCTTATAGAGAAGCTACAGACAAGAGAAAAGCCATCAGGCAGCAGCTTCATGAAGGCTGTATTTGCAAAAACACATTGATAGACTGGGCATAAACAAGCTGCTTGGCAGGCAAGTCAGGAAACAGCTGGGATAGTGAGAGAGATCACCAAAGCATGGATCAGGGTGTTAATTAGTAGTGATGAAGAGAGACCTTTTCAGTGATGAGTGATTGTACAGAGTCTTACCATCTTCAGTAAAAATGGGAGCCGTGTGCAAGTAGTGGATGATGTTAGGGTCTTGCTCAAATGGACACTCCACTTGTTTCCATGTTATAAACTCTCCTACTTGCTTAGCCAGTTCCAGGAACTTCTGTAAACACAAAATCATTCCACTCAGATATAGTAATATTACCACATGTTCAGTGTTTGATGGTCTGCACTGAAAATTGCAGGCTAATAGTCTCAGATAGTCCCTCAGCTATCAGAATGGGATAGGTAAAAACATTTTTCAGATCTTACTTCAAAGTTGACGTGTCCATTTGGAAGGCGATTAGCACATCCCTCATTCAAAAAATAAATGTCTTTGATCAATAGGCTGAAGAAGGGGATCACAATCTGTGGAGAGAAATGACAATACCATTATCTTTTCAGTTCAGTATTTTCTCTGCATGAAAGAACAACTCAATTGGGAGAGACGAGAATAAAGAAGTATTAACTTTTCAGTGTGCTGTGCACTTGAAAAGCAGTACAGCTACAGGCCAGCAAAAGGGCAGTGGTGTCTAGAGAGACCTCCAGCCACCAGGAGAATGTATGCTGAGATGAAAGTGAACTGGACACAATGTTCACTGAGCACAATAACATGACTAAGAAAGTGCTAAAAGCCCAGTTTATTATCAACAACATCACTGTCTGATGACAACATCAGACAGCAAAGAACAAAATAACACTGCAGAACTTTTCCCTTTCATGTTGTGTCCTTATAAGCAGAGATGTTGAACACACAAATGGAGCAATTTAAACACAGATGGGAACCAAAGAACCAATATTGTCCCTGGACAAGGAAAGACAACATAAAATTTGATGACCAAGGACTTGTCTACAAACAGTTAATCAGCAGCTGTTTCATTTTCAACAGCTCCAAGCATGGCTACCTCTTGAGGCATGCAATTTCCTTCCTGGTGCCTGATTAGTACAACCTGCTTCTCCAAATTAACCTGCAGACAACAGGACTGAAAATATTAAGCTGGTTGACAGGAAACTGCTAACAGTAGCCAGAGAGACCACTGTAGTTCTCAAAACTAGCCCTGGCCATCATCCAGGGCAGAGTGGCATGTAGCAGTGACCCAAGACTTCCCTCTTACCCATCAGAGTTGGGTCATAATTTGCTATAAAAGAAGTCTGGGTAGGACTGTTGAAATTGATGGAATTACAAGCAGGGATAAATAAATTTTATGCCAGATGTTCTACAGCAGAAAGCAGTAATAGTGCTCCTGAAGTGCATCCTCAACCTCAGCAGAGATCCAGAGTGAAGCAGACTCTCTCAGGGTCCTTTGTCTCACAGCTCAAAGTAAAAAGAAAGATAACACTAAGGACCAGTCCATGAAAATTGACAGTCAAACCTCAGTCTGCCCACCACTCCAGCAGTGACACTGTGACAGCAAAAGGCTGCCTGGGGGCTTTGAGCTGAAGGTCAGCATGTGCCCTTGTGAGAATTTTCCTGTGGCAGCAATGTCTGTCTTTTAAACCACCAAGCACAAACTTAGCCACCATGAACATAAAAGAAAACACACTGCATGGCAGTGTCCAAATATTTCCAGTGGTCTGTTTGTATATTAACTGAGCTGCAGCTTATTAAGCAGCACCAAAGCTAAAGAGCCCTCATGTCAAGCAAAAACAGCCAAGAGAGCAATCCTTTAGTTAAGTATTTAATGTTATTCCATCTCATTAATGTTATTCCTTATATCTCATGCTGTACATAGCTGTAACAGGATATGAAATGGACAGAACAGGATTGGCAGCTGTTATTTTCCAGTCTACATGGATGCTACAATGCTGTGATGCTCCAATGAGGGTGAACAAGCCATAGAAGTGAAAACACTGAGGCAAAGAGTCCACAAGCTACTGCCAGTGTGTTTTGTGAAAATGGAAGCCAATTTCTGTTCTAGCTAAATTACCACATCCAGTAAACTTTTAAAGATCTGCATCTCTGCTGGCTTTCTTATGGGACAGCCACAGATAAACTCTGTAATGTCACTGCAAACAGCCATAAAAAAGCCTGGACTGATGCCCCAAGAGCCACTGGATACCTATCCTGATACATTCCACTGATAAAACTCAGGAATGAACACAAAGCACAGCCTTATCCTCCCAAAATGCTGGGCCCTCCTATTAGGATCAGGTGGAACAAATTCTAGACAAACAGAGCTAAGTGTGTTGCAGGATTTATTTTCATCTTACCCAAACTAGATCATCCACCTGCAGTGAAGAATACAACTCACTCTATGTGGTTTCTTTTCTACCAAAAATGATGACAACTCTGTAACCAGTGTGTTCTCAAAAGGTGGGAAGATACAGAGAGCTGGAGCCAGACACTGAGCCCCAGCTAGAAATCACTGCCAGGTTCTGTCTACATAATTTTTTTTGCAGGCAGATGCGAGCCTGTTCTGTCCTGCTCCACTGCCTGGGAGAAAGGTCAGCACCATTAGTGGTACTAAAGATGAAGGAGAAGCCTTGCTGAGAGGAAAGGTACACAAATGTGGGCTGGATGCCAGGGTAATACAGCTACAGAGCCCCCAGTCAGCTCAGAACATGGCAGAGCTTGTTCTCATCTCTTCCAAAAGGTGCTAAAAAGACATACCAATTCTCTACACATTTCCATGGAATTGCTGTATTTTGGTCACCATTTATTTTCCCAATAAAAATATATTACCCTGTATTGTTTTGCTTTCCAAATTTCTGTAGGAAAAACAACAAAAGTTGTTACAATTATACTGTAATATTGGCTTCACTCCAGGCACTTTGCTAGCATAAAACCTGGGTTAGTGCCAGAAACTCATATTTCTCCCCATTTTTATCCCCCTTCCATGCCATCCAACCCACCCACATGCTGAAGGACAATTGCCTCCTGCAGAAAGAAGAAAGTTAATGAGATCTGACTTGTTCTTGCTCCACAGTATCAGACAGCAACAACACACAGTGCTGTGCTGTACACACTCCCAACATTTCAAAGCCAGAGCTATGCCATGAGCACAATGCAGTTTCCCAGTGGAATGACTTCATTTTGGAGCTGGCACAGGTCATTTGACTGCACAGACAAAACCAGACTTGCTTACTAACCAGTACACCCCTCTGCAAGCACAATTCAGTCTGAAGATAAAAATGTTCTTCAGAGTGAGCTTTGCTATGAGTTTGCCAAGAAACAATGTAACATCTATCAAAAAGAAGTCATCATGTTCTTTTGGATGTGTTCATGTTCATTAAAACAATTAAATTATAATCTTGCTTATAAAAAGAAACAAAATTCCTTAATCCTACAGAAAGCTTTACATGATCTGCTGTATCTGACACTGTAAAATACCCAGTATAAGCAGCTACCAAGTCACATCCTGGAGCATTTTCCTGAACTAATGTTGTCTACACAAGGAAAACAGAATATGGGCTCTTTCTGATGTAAAATAGATTCCTTTCAGTCTAATAACCTCTCTGCCATCAGTATTAACCAGCTAGGGGTAGAGGTATGACAGAGATTGCTAACTTCACAGGAAATTAAGTCAAACAATAAAGCAACTGGTTTGAATATCTGTGATGGTTGCAGAAGAGCTAAACTGCAAAAGCATATCAGACTGACAGGTCCTTACTGCAGTGTGAGAGTTGAAAGGATTGCTTTTCTAGTCACACACATCCAAATGATCTCTCCTTTGCATAGAGAAGTGCTTTTCAGAACAACTCAGTGCACTCCCATTGCAGCTGAGTCAGCCTGCCACCAGATGCTGATCTCATTTCACTGTAAATGCTGTGAGATTCCATTAGCTTCAGCAGATTTACATCAAATTTACAGGGGTGTGAGATTAGCATCTGGCCTGGCTCCTCTAGTGAATGAATACTAAATTCCATATTGTGCTTGTTCATGCAGCATCTATTTTAGCTTTGCCATGCTTAGTGCAGAGATTACCCATTTATGACTATGAGCAACTGTAGTGTAAAACATAAACCCTCTTTCACATACAAAGAAAAGAAAAGAAAAGAAAAGAAAAGAAAAGAGAAAAGAAAAGAAAAGAATTTAATGGAGGAGTAAGAAAATTAACAAGAAACACATCGAGGCACAAACCAGGAGGATCCTACACTCTAACATCTTGTCAATCTGATTTTTGCAGCATCAGTGACATGTCAGAAAGCTCCACATCTGCCACGAACACTGATAAAACACTTCAGTTCTCACTCACTGAGATGGCAGCAACAACCAAATGAAATGAAAATTCACAAGGACAGAATATCACCCTGAATTTGCTGCAATGGATTTAGACTAGACTCCCTTGCAGGACTTGTGGTAAATCATCTTTCCCTGATGTAAATGGAGATCCACCTCGCCTCCATGGCTGTGCCCTTTGCTCTCCATCTCACCTCACACATCACACAACAGGGGCTTCTGTGCCAGAGCCTGGGGCACAGCTGTAACAAAGCACAGCTCCGCCTGGTCTGCCAGGCTCATGCTCCATTACCAAAATAAAACTCTTTTCAGCCTGGAATACCTGTTCCATCAGCTTTATCAATCTAAACAGTGTGAATTTTCCAGGGATGTAAAGACACTTGCAACAAAGTTCTCCATGCTGTGTGTCCTGCCCTCTCTAACCCTCCCAATGTCTGACAGCAAGCCCACAAAGATTTGCTTTGATCCTATCCAGACTCTTTCAACCACGTTTTTCCCCCATATTTTACACTTCTGGCTGCATCGTGAAGCACACAGGCTTTGCACTGGTGACCCACAGAAGGGAGGAGAGCATCTGCATCAAGTGTTGGAGCCACAGAGTGGCAGCAGAAGTGCAGCCCGTGGGCTGTGTTCACACGCACCTTCTCCCGGTTGCTGTGCGCGGTGAGGGACCTGTGGGCAGCCCCCCGCAGCGCTGTCCGGTAGTTGTAGAAGTTGCCAGTAGGGTCCATCTGGTGCTACAAGCACAAAATAACACACCTTGGTTAGAAACTAGCCTGGGCTTTCTAAAGATGATTTTACACTCAGTTGTAGCAAACCGTGAGCAGAGCAGACCCTCCTCCATCTTCAAAATGTACATCTTCAAAATCCACAGAGCCCCACGCACCAAGGGTGCAATGAGAGGTCTGCAGCCCATGGCTGTTTATACATTTGATATTTCTACTGACAGCTTACTGAGGTTTTATGTGAAAAATAAGCACTGCACATTCCATGTGTGCCAAATCCTGGAATTCTCAATACAAAATATTGTGGGGTGTTCACTCAGCCTCCAAGGTATAGATTGGGAGCTTTACATTCAGCACTGTGCCCATGGCCAAACCAAACAAAAACATGCAGAAGCACTGTGGTGTCCATATATGTTCATATTTTGGGGTTTTTTAAATTCCTCTTATTTACTTGAGTACTCTGAATTCCCTCTACATATCATCAGCTTTACACCCTCCTCCCTACACCTGGGATATTTCAGCTTAGAATCAGGCTCTCTGCCTCTGAAATGTGTCTCCAGACATCTCACACCCAGATAACAATGTAAAATTCCAAACAAAAATATCCTGAATATAATTAAAGCAGTGCATCAGGAATTTATTTATTTATTTTTTTTTTACCTCCAGAATGAAAAATTTGGCTGTTTTCACTTTTGACCAAGTCTTCTTTAGCCTGGAAACTGGACTCATATTCATTCCAGCTATGAGTGAGAGAGAAAAAAACAGAGCCATTGATAAGAGCTGGGTTTGCTTTTTCATCTGTGACAGCTGATGGAAGACCTGGTTAGAAGCTGTACTTACAAATGATTGCCATCAGTGAATTAAAATTCCCTATGTTAAAGCATTCTCGGGCAACGTCGATGAAGAATTCGATGACTTGTGCTCGCTGTTTCTTTTTTGCAGGCTGTAAATTAAAATAAATGAGTATCTGTAATGAGCATATGCAGAACTGGAGGTCATCCTAAGCATTTGTTCCATGCATAGCGTGGCTTCATGCACAGCTTGGGCCATCTGCTTTCAGTCACTGGCCCTAATTCTGTTCCAGCAATCCAGTGGATGCTGGTGACTGGCAGCCTCTGAAATCAAAGCTTTCACTGCAGTGACACAGAAGAAATGCAAGGCAATTCCCAGCCCCAGTGGCTGTCTCAGTGCTGGAACAGGCAGCCCAAGCAGAGCCTCAGCTCCCTGCTGGCCTCCCTAAAGTCCGTAGGCTCATCAGCACAGACTTCCCCAAGGGCAGGATTTCACACCCCTGCAACAGCAGCATCTTTGTCTCAGAAAGAGCTTGTTTCATTGCATTAATCCCTTTCCCTCTCCTGTCCCTTTAGCAATATAGCCAGACCAAATGATAACATTTTAAATACACATTTTAATTGGACTGGAATCACCCTAACTTTTCCAAAGATGATCTTCAAATGGTAATTCTTATGTGTCACAGGCTATCCTGGCTCTTTAAACTATTAAGAGTATTCCTCCCTTCCATACCCTTTCCAAAGAGGAAAGCATGAATTTCATTTTGATGGGACCAAGTTAAACAAACTAAAACCACTACAAGTTAAGAAACATCGACCACAGCCACACTCATGGGCAGCAGGACAGAGAGCCATGCAGTGGGAATTCACACACACAGCCGATCTTTAGGATGACAGATAACAAATATGGCTCTGCTAGAATCTTTGCTGGCAGAAATCTCACAGGATAACTCAAGGCATTTTTTCCTCTCTTTTTCCCTGCAGGGTTCATTATTCCACACTGTGCTCCTACTACATCAAGAGAACAGTGCGTTCCCCTGTGTGCCACCACCTCTGTTTTGCAATATGTTTGTCATTTATCAGGTCTCTTCTGCAAGTGCAACACTACTAAAACTTACCAGCAGACGCTTAGCTGGGTCATAAGAAATAAATCCCCAGGATTGCTTATTAATATAAAATCTCAGAGTGGTACTTCAGGTATATGGTAAAATGTGGTGCATACTTGTAACCTACCATGCAAATTTCTGTTGCTACAAGATAGCAGAGTCTATTGAACCATTTCACATAGGCCTCAAGGTTACTCGTCTTCTTCTGTTCACTGAAACAAGTCTGAGGGGAAAAAAGCACAGAAAGATATAAATGTGTTCCAGTCAGTGACCTGATCACTAAGAGAAATACTGCACAAAGGTAATTATTGGCCACATCTCTCTCTTCTCTTGGAAGACTGTGCATTTAAGGGCCCCTTTTAAAAATCCTGTGGATACCCGGGTGTGTCACACTGCACAATTCACACTGGTGTCCAGAAAACAGCCCCCTTTTGCCTGCAGCAAGTGTTCACTGAGAGTCTGCACTGACCCTGTTCACTGGGATAGGAACAGCTGAGGCACTGCAGGATTCTGACACCAACAAGGACGTGCAGACAAAGTAAGACAGGCACAGTCTTCCACAGCAGGCTCAGTTTGTGACTTTGATTACAGGATTTCCTCCACCTCAGTAAATAAAATCACCCACAGCCCTTTTCTGCAGGGGAGGGACCAGAATTTAGTCAAGTGTACAAGAGATAAACAAGATGAAACACAGTTCTGGTTGATTTTTTATGAAAAAACCCCACTATTTTCCTTAGGGAGTTTTCAGAAAAAACAGGTTCTTAGCAACCAGCTCTGCCTGGATGGCTATGTTTGAACAGGTCAAACATTCCAGAGGCATTTCACTGATAAGAGCCACTACAAGAAGCATATTTTTCACTTATTTATATAAAACTTAACATAAATTCCCATAACTGATACAGGCTATGTGAGCAGATACTTGGCTGAATTCTTCCAGCTCCTTTGTCAACAACAGAAAATTTGACTTCAGAGGAGTGATGGGACAGTTCACACAGTCTGAATATTTTGCTTGGGATTGTAAAAATTCAAGTGCTTTGCCCAGCTTTAAACTCTTAGACAATCCATCTAGGACACTCAGCTCTCTAAAGTTCAAGAGATTTGTCTGAACAGTCAGTAACATCCACTAGAGGGTACCAGAGAATACTGATTTTTGTTTTACTAGGATGATCAGTTTCCCAGAGGTACCATAAACACACACCACTAAGAGGAAAATCATAATGCATAAGCAAAGATCCATTAATGTCAATGGGATCGCCCATATTATGTAAGGTACACCAGTGACTAAGAACCCCTTTGGAAATGTGGCTTAACATGACTCCCAAGGTAACTCAAAGTAAGAAAATATTCACCTGTGATTCTGTACACAGACGTGTTTAGGAACAGAAATCACAGTACCATGCTATGGAGGAACAAATCCTAACAGGACTGAAATTCTGAGCCACTTTATGAATAGACTACAAACACAATAAAAGTGTATTTTTAAAGCATCTCAAAAGTAAATGTTAGCAAGCAGCATGTAAATATCAAAAACCCAAAGGAAACCTGAATCAGCCCCAGTCTAACCATAGAAGCTGCTTTTCACATGCTCTGTTTCTTGCTTCCTATTACAGGAAAAAGTACACAAACCTCAGGTTTTGTTCTGAAAATAGTATTTCCATCTCAGAACTGTTGTCCTGTGCCAGGGCGTAAGAGCCACAGCTAATAACGCAAAACTTGTGAGAAATGTGCAACAGTAAAGTGGAGACAGACTGCTTTTTAAAGGTTAAGCTTTATAAATGGCAGCAATATTTAGCACCTCCCAAGCATCTTCCATCTGCAGCTCAGAATGCTTGATAAACATTCATAAGTGAAGCCTTTTGAAGCCCTCACGCAAGAAAGATGTTTAATTTGATCTCCAGCTGGAGGGAATTCAGACCTGAGCCAACTCCCTGTGTCTGACAGAGATGTTCTGCAGGGGTCAGGGAATATGATTCCACATCAGGTTTGTGCTACTTTGTCCAAAGATGTGTCCAGAGAAGGGCAAATGAGCTGGGGCACAAATCTGAGGAGCAGCAGCTGAGGGAGCTTTGGAGACAAAGAGGGGGAACCTTCTTGCTCTCCACAGCTCCATGGAAGGAGGTTGTAGGGCAGGGGGCAGTTGGTCTCTTCTCCCAAGTAACAAGCAGCAGGACAAAAGGAAATGCCCTCAAGTTGTAAGTTGGTCTCTTCTCCCAAATAACAAGCAGCAGGACAAAAGGAAATGCCCTCAAGTTGTGCCAGAAGAGGTTTAGATTAAATATTAGGAGAAATTTCTTCACTGAAAGGGCAGTCAGGCATTGGAACATGCTGCCCAAGAAAGTGATGGAATCACCATCCCTGGAAGTGTTCAAAAAATGTATGGATGTGGCACCTGGGGACATGGTATGGTAGTGGCCTTGGCAGTGCTGGGTTAAGGTTTGGAGGTGATGATCTTGGAGGTCTTTTCCAACCTAAACTATTTTTTGATTCTGCATGCAATGCTCTCCCCCTGGGCTGTATCTTGGCACAGAAGCTTTCCTAAATCAACCACAGAGAGCATGAAGAAAAGCTCCAGACTCCCCCCACTGTGATCAGCCTTGCTGACTTGAAGCCCAGGTGGCTGAAATCTCACTGTGGCTGGTTTGGTATCTTGTGTTTCTGCGTGTTTCTGACACACATTTGCTGCCTTTAAGCTCCTTTCTAAGGAATGTGATCAATGCCCAGAATACCTGGAACTCCATCTCTGCCTATTTCCCTCCTGCTGAAACAAACTGCAGAATCTCCACAAGTCCAAGAAGGAAAGGGTCCAATGTTGCATGTTTCATCCATCCATCCATCCATCCATCCATCCATCCATCCATCCATCCATCCATCTTTTCACCATTACAAGCTATTTTGGTGCTCTTCTGCAGCTCTACAAGCACAGGTCTTCCTGGTACCTTTGATATCCAATGAGGAAATTCAGCCCTTGATGTATGATCTCAGTGAGAATGTACTCGCAGCTCAGGGCAAGAATTTTCCACCTTTTCTTTTCAGACAGTATGTGAAATCTCTGACTCTCCCTCTCCAGCTAGGAAGCCTCTTTCCTTACTGAGGCACTCACTGAAATGTTACTTCAAACCTCAGTGGAATCAGTGGAAAGACTCCAAGTGGCTTTCACAGCCTTTGGATGAAGCCCTGATCAGGCACTCTGCTCGCTGTGGTGCTTTGGGTTATTGTGTAGAGAGAGAAGAGTTGATTCATGACGCACTGACTCATGGCTGTGGTGTCTGGGCACACACTGAGGCCATTACATCACACCCAGAGCCTTTAGTCCTTCACCAGAGCAGCAGACATTCCCTGGCTGTGTACAGCCACAAGCATCCGTCCCAGTCAAAGCAGCTCGGGAGGAACAGGTCCAAAAGCACACCAGGGTGGTGGCCAGGGAGTTTGTCACCAGGGAGGAATGGCAGTGACCTGCCAGTGCCAGCTCTGCCAACAGGTTCTGCCTTGCCATGACAACACAGGTCACCAGTTGGCCTGGCCATGCCAGCTTGTGACTCAGGCCCTGCTCTTGGGGACCTCGTCACAACTGGACAAGCTGTGGTCACAGGAGACACTTTGCATGTGGAGAAGCCATACCTTGGTGCCATCCAGAGGGTCCTTATGTACAAATGCCTGCACAAACTCCTCAGGTCCAATGTGACTTAGTCTTTCCTGTTGAGGGTAGGGGAGTGGGAAGAGAGAGGGAAAAATAAGAAAGCACCCCAGAATATCTTCTGTTTCTCTTGATAAAACAGCATCATTTTCTGTCAGCTCTGAGTGGTGCCACTGAACTGCAGACAGCCAACTAACGGACATTAAAATTCATAACAACAATTAGAACTATGTCAGCAGAAAGATGAAAATTAGAATAAATACATCTCATTACTGACAAGCCACAATAAGAATCCCCTCCACTGTGCTGGATGCACAGGGCTTCATCTGGGAGCCCACAGACATCAGTTCTGTTTGGTGCTCCCTCAGACCTGCTGTGGTCCAGCATCACTCAGCAGCCAGTTGTTTCCCAGCTGTTACAATGGCAGTAATGCTGTTATCTGGAGTCCACAGCAATCCTCTGCTAGCTGCCCACACAGGGCTCTGCCCTGGCTCCTGCCCACTGACCCTCAGGTGCTGCCCTGGGGTGATGGCTCTGGGTCACTGAGGATGCTCATGACACATTAAAGGCTTTGCTTACACTGGAGAGTGTCCCAGGCACTAAGCAAACCAAGAATAAATAAAGTATCCAAATCTCTCTTAGTAAGAGAGGCCACCTCCAGCAGCTCCTGGAAAAACATGGCAGCTCCAACACACTGACCTTCCTGCTAGACTTTTCACTCTCCTTAAATGTGTTTATTAGAAAAATAAATATTTTCAGTAGGTTGTAGGCCACAAAGGTATTTCAGAGGAGGTATTTTGTAATTCCTACAGTCAAAACTTAGAATACTCAAGCAACAATAAAATAAATGGTAATTCTGGTCAAGGGAAAATTTTATGTCTAGTCCTATGCTTTTTCTCTGGGCCTCTCACCTAAACACTGATAACTGTATAGGGCTCTTACTAATCAATAAATCTTTTAAATAAGTATCAAATAATTCTTACTAACAAATAAGCATCAGACAGTTTCAGTGCAGAGCACTTGATATATCAGACATAGCAATGAACAAGAAAGTAAAGAGAATTGATTACAGTACAGTGGAATTAAAATCTCTAGCTGCATCTGTTTTAAAAAGGCAGTGATGCCTCAGTTATAGGGAATTTCCCCTTGGAAGACAACTGCACTGTGGAAGAGGAAAAAAACAAAAGCAAGGCAAAACTCCATGCAAAAGGACTTCTATTCTCTGGCTTAAGTTACACAAAGCAAAGAGAGCCAAAGCTGCAGGTTCTGAAAATTATCCATTCCACTTCTTGACAAACAGAATATAAACTATCTTCAGAAATCCAAATTTCTGATTTCCTAACACTCACTGCAATCCACAGTGCATTTCATGTTTTGTTTTTCCATCCTTCCCCTGAAGGATGAGCAGAGGGAAGGAGGACAGGCAGCAGGGCACCAGAGCAACAAGAGATCTGCAGATGGCAGCAATGTTTTATGTTCTCTGTGCACACCCAGGAGGTCTGTGGGGAGCACCTGACCCTGGGAGAAGGGTGTGCAGCACAACAGCACAACCAAGGCTACAGCACTGCAATTTTTCACACAAGAGCCTGCTTGGGAGCAGAATGCAGCCCAGCACAGGGGGAACAGCAGCAATTTGTGGGGGTGGTATCTGCACACCCTTATACGTCCATGCACAAAATCCCAAAGGGAAGAATGAAAGGCACATCAGACAACCCACTGCTTTGTATATCTGGAGAAATGGATTTGAACTGCTAAAATTTCTTCCAAATTTATAAAAGGGTTAATGACCAGCCATTTCAACAGCAGCTGCAGAGCTTGTGGGGCTCTGAGCACCTTATAGAAGTGACATTCCTGGGACTTGACTTTTCTGGGATAGGACTGTCATTTCACAAATTAGCAAGCTGAAGTGCAGTGACCTGCTCCAAGCTGCACAGGGACACTCTGATATATAGTTTTCTTCTCAAACATCTCTTAACCCATCAAACCCTGCCTCATGCTGCAGTGCTGATACAGCAGGGGATATGCTGCAGCAGTGCAGACATTTTTTGGTTATGTCTGGAATACTTAGCAGCTGATGGCTTAAAATAACATCTCTGGCTGCAGAAGTTGGGAACCATTCCCACTTACCAGCTCCACATGTGTCAGCTGCTGAGCCAGGGTGTAAGGGTCACTGCAGACGCTCAGGATTTCTCTCTGAATTGATGGAGGTTTAGTTTTAAAGGCAACCAGCTTATCAGAGACAGCAGTACTGATCTTGACAATCCCTTCTTGCCCATGGCTGAGGGTTGCAAGCTTCTGATTCAGGGCTTGCAAAAGCTGATTCATCTTTTTCCAGTAAGCCTGAAGAGACAGGGAGAGAAACATAAGCCACCCAGAAAACTTGACATTGGAGTGGTTTTTTGTGCTGGATTTTCCTTTCTGCAAAATACTCCTAAGCCAGCAACAGGTTACCATTTTATTTCCAACAAGCCTATTTCAGAATAACCAGTTGGCTTAATTACAATTCTGTGCTCTGGACACAGAGACTGCAGTCAAGAGAAGAGGCAGGCAGGACTGGTGGGTTGGGCTGGCACTGATACTCCAGATTCCTGCCAACATCAGGTTCAAAGGAGAGGCAATGCTACCACAAGAGTTACTGCAGCTTTCTGGAGCACAGCAGCTTTTGGTACCTATCTTTTATGTCAGCTACATTTTGGCTGAGAACTCTACCTGTTAATGCTGCTTTGTCAACCCTTATTTATTAGGAACAAGAAATGTTTCTAATGCTATTTTCTCCATCCTTTTGACCTGAATGCAGAAGAAGCTCACAGCTGCTTGCTATCCAGCTGGAGTGGCTGGAGCATTGTGTAGCTTTGAGTATTTAATATCCAAATGTTAATTGCTACTGAAAGAAGCTCATATTGTATTCCAAGCACAGCCATGTGCTCAGCAGGATCATCATTACCAACTTGCCCAGGTTGTTCTCAGAGCTGGAATAACTCTTTACAGACAATGAGTGGAGTCTGTGGCCATGGAGGATGGGCAGAAAGAAATTACTTCAACTGCTCATGACTGACAGATGCAGACATCACAAAACTGAGATAACAGAACTGGTGGGTGGGTTCTAAGGGTAAGGTTAATTGGAAATGTCCTTGGCTAGACTGTGCCTCACCACAAAGAACAACACACACCTATGTCATGTCCCAAGCTGGATGCAGCTCAAGTGAGCCTTTGGGAAGTAATCCCATGGTTTAGATCCAACCCTTGTCTTCAGAGTTTTGTAGGCTGTAGATAGTCTTCAGTGTTAGGCATTGACAGCATTCCTGTTTTAAGTGTTCAAGGAACCAGAAACCAGAGTCAGTGCTCGTCTCAGCTGCACAGAATCCAATCTGCACATTGGAGAAAGCACCTCCTCCTACTTCACAGTGAAGAGTAACTTCTCCCACCTACTCTGTCTTCATGGCAGGGTAGGAGAGGCTGGAGACCTTTAAAACATCCCAAGTGCTTCAACTTTTGCCAGAACACTTAGTAACTTTGATGCAGCTTTTCTAAGAAAAGGTTTCATTGCTCTCTTGGACTCACATTGCTCTCCTTTCACTAAGGAAGATGCTCTCTAGAGCTGGGCTAGAGCATGCACCAGATGAGCAGGATAAGTCAGGCTCTTTTTTGTGAAACAGAGCTGTTCAATCTGAAATGAAGCAAGTACCCAGAAGGCAGGAGGCATGTATCTTGGAGAATGACAACACAAAATGTATTTGGAATGAAATCCCAAAGGTAGAATGAAAATTGACTGAGGAAAACCCCACTCCTTCAGTTTTTGTTACTGATGTATATTAGCTCCAAGAAAAGCCTTCATGTAAATCCTCATGTCAACAGATGGTCACACTTTTGACTAACAAAGACTGTTCTGGACCCAAACTACTGACCACCATCTAAATATTTCTCTGTTTTACATCCAGGTGTGTTTGCAAACCTCAGCTTATGAAGCTCTGTGAACACAGTGTGATTTTTTAGTGAAAACTCAAATAGTGACATATTTGGCATTTTGTGAACTTATTTTGTAAATGGGAAACTCAGTTTTTTGGGGATGGGGGGACAGCACTGAAAGCCAAGCCTTCTAATGAATAAAAAACATCTGGCTAAAAGACTTGGCTGTAAACCCAGCTCCTCTTTCCAAAAGGAGTTTGGATGAAAAATCTTGGACCAGACTTGTCTATGCATTATCAAATTCTTCATAGTTTAGCCAAAAAGTCAAAAAGCTGCATAAAATTGCTTGAAAGACATGCATATTAGCCAGTCTTTCAATAAATCTTTATCAAGAGATCTAGTTTCACCTCACTTTGTAGGGAATATGGCACAAAAAATAGACACAGACAACAGTAAACAAAGACTCAGGTAAGCCAAACACCTAATAAAGAATGAAGAAAAAAAAAAAAAAGAGACACACTTAAAGGACACAAACAATTACACAGAAATCAGAGCTCTTGAAGAGACTCACTGGAAATCAGTTGGGTGCACCCTTGCTTAGAAAGCTTTTCTGTACACTTTGAGAGAGAAACTGTAAAAAATAAAAAATCCTGCTTTTGTCCTTCTAAAAGCCTTTCCTGCCTTCTTTAAACTACATCCACTAACTGAAAACAACATTGTTCATTACCTTCAACGTGCTGGTAATTATCTTGCCACAAAGTGACCCCCCACGGTACAGGGGCTGCATGCTGGACTTATCAACCAATTTCACTTCACTGCCACATTAACAGTCAAAAGAAGCACACTACTGTTTAATATTTAAAGAAAATGTTTCGTTCTTAACTAGGAAAGTTCCTCTGAAGACAGCAGGCCTCAGCAGGTGGCTTAGGAGCTCAAATTTTAATTAAAATTTCTAACTCTAAATGCAAATCACAGCACTTACGAAGAAATGCTTCTCAGCATGGACACCTTTATAAGCACATCACAGCCTTTAGAAAGTGGACTCTACAAAGAACAGGAGCAGACACTGCAGGGGAAAATCCTGCACTGACCTACATGGACTGGATGACATCACAAATCTTTCAGTCTTTAACTTCTGTGGCTCACAATGGGAACAAGTTTCTTCCAAAAAACTAATGGTCACCATCACTCTTCTGTGCTGTCCCTTAAAAAAAAGGAAATTTGCATTCGGAGGATATGAGCTGTTTCTTAAATTAATTATTGATTTTGCCCAGGCATAATCACTTGCAATTACAGTGCCTAGTAATATCTGAAAACAGTGATTTGAAACTAATGTAGTCTGAGGCCCCCCAGGGCACCCACAAAGATTTGTACACAGCTGTGCACGCTCCGGAGCAAAGGTGGGCAGTGCTTGTTCAGGTTAGGCAAATAAACCAGAAAGTTGATTTGCAGCATTTATGATTCTTCACCAGGGCAACTACTGCTGTTAAAGAGCACAAGCTAAGTCCTTGCTCTCCACCCTTTGGGTCCTTCTCTCCAGTGGCACAACTCTGGAGGGTCTGCATGGGTTTCCCTCACTTCTGATGCTGAAGGGCTGCAAGGTGCCTTTGGCTGGGGCTGGCCAGGAGCAACTTCATTGCCTCTTTCCCTTTAAGGAATTCTACTACTCTGGTTAACGGAACTCAAGCCACTTTGGCTCTGAGTTTTTTTGTTGCCTTCACCTCCACTGTGTCTCACAGCTTCCCTGTCCTACCCCTTCTCTCCCACGGGCTGCCCAGCACAGGCAGTCAATCCATGCCAGCCTACAGCTCCCTGAAGTGCTAGACATGATGCCAGCCCAGTCCAAGAGCAGCTGTTTCCATTTATGACATATTTCATGGGCAGAGAAGAGCCCAATTTAATTTTTACTTGTGCTGCAGCCCCGCTAATTCCTTCTGTCCTCTCTGATCCTCATGGGTATGTTCTTGGTGTTCTACTGGACTGAACTCCTCTGTGGCTCGAGGCCAGGCCTTCATGTAGCCCGTGGAACTGAATTTTTCCACATCCCATGGTTAACCTAGAAGTAATTACAGACTCTCAGTGTACTATTTGCTTATTATTTTCATGAACTTTGTGGTCTTTTTAATGTTTCTGAATTAATTTATGGGGCTCACCCACCTGAATTTGCAAGCAGGTCTCCCAGAGGCTCCATTCACTGTGACCCACTGTGCCACACACAGAGCTCACATATTGGAACTCAGGACCATACAGACCTCCAGCCTGAGTCTGTGCTCAGCAGGCCACACACTGCTGTCTTCTGCCACTTCCATGCTCCCAGACAAGCTACATGTCCACTAACATTAGTATTTTCTTGGAATATAAAAACTTAGATCCAGAGAAGCTGTGGATGCTCCACCCTTGGAAGTGCTGAAGGCCAGGTTGAACAGGGCTTGGAGAGCCTGGTGTAGAGGAAGGTGTCCCTGCCCGTGGCAGGGATGTAGAACAAGATGGTCTTTAAGGTCCCTTCCAACCCAAAGCAGCCTGTGATTCTATGATTCTAACTTGGGAGATCACAGCTCTGCTGCTATTTGAATTGTCACCAGCACATTCAGTCTATGCTATGCCTTCAAATATTCCTTCTATAAAATGGGAATGCTATTATCCTACAATTCCACGTGCAGGAGATAAATTCCAATGCTCACTGCTCCAGGAGCACCTAAAGAGAGATGTGACTTTCAGAGAAGATACTACAGGTTTTTACATTATTAGAGAAAAAAACCTCTGGGAGTATCCAGGAAGAGGCATGGAACAGAATGCAGGAAAAATAGGAAAAGAAGGAACCAAGTGGGAAAATGAGCTTAATGTATCAGCAGAACATGCCAAGTCAGGCATCCTCACCTCATCACATGGGGCTATCCTGTGAATCATGTCTTTGAGATGCCCAATCATCCGCTCTTCCTGGAAGTCATACGGGAATGTCTCTGTCCACTCTGTCAGCAACTGTAAGATTTTGGGTCCAAATTTTCTGATTCGAGCCTGAAATGAAAACCATTTAATGAGGACAGGGACTGAAACATGTTTACTCATTAAAGTCTCTGTGTGTGTGTGTCACTGAACATGGGGCCAGGTTTTCAAAGAAGGCATTTGTGTTGCACCTGCAAAACCTGCACACATGCATACAAAGAGTGTGGTGCACAAAATAATACATTTTGGCATGCAAAATGTACCAGAACTCAGGTGCATGCACAACTGCCTGTTTTACATGCAGATTTAAGTATTCTGCACATGCAATTGGCCTGTTTAAGGTTGGATGGACATTTTGTTGGTGCAACCTTTATACCTTTTTTTAAAACATCTGGCCCTTTTGCTGATTCAAACTATTTGTTCTTCCCTTTTGTACTCACAACCCTTCTATGTTTTCATCCTTCTCTGAAAAACTGCAATGACTTTCTTGACCATCAAAGAGGTTTTTTTGCTCCTTTGCTTTCTGGCTGTATGAAAAAAACTGCTTCACTAAGTGCCACCAGTGGCAGATGCACAATGAAGAAAAAGATGAACAGAACAGCAGCACTTTTGTAACTTTACCTGGGCTGCTGGTAGTGTTGCTCTCTTCCCACATGAGCTCAAGGTCGTGATGGAACAAGGACACTCACACAGCATACAGCTGCTGCCCACTTCTGGTGGAGATTCACCTGAGGATGTGGCAGTGGAAATAGTCGGGATGGGGCAAGGAGGGAAATGCAGGGAATGGCACAACTATGCATTAGTGTTATCTCAAAAGACAGCCAGTGTGGCTACTCCCAAAGCTTTCAGCCTCCGTTATGTGAAAAGGAAATGGTGTTAAAAAACAAACTGCATTTTTATTTACAGAAAACACAGACCAAAACAAGCAGCCTTCTTCTGCATCCCCACGTACTGCAGCTGAAGTGTACCCTGCAATCAGGAAAAATTATACTCTTAAGCTCCCTGGCTCTTTGTTTTTCAACCAAGGTGGTCAAAATGCATATTTCAGCTTTCCACCAACAACAGGTTTCAATGAACCACATCTCTAAAAATAACTGCTGTCAGCTAGCATTAAGCTCAGGCTCAAAGACCAGCAGGTGGCTGCTAAAGGGAAAGCTTTATTGGAAACTACAAAGGTCTGGGGAGACATTTGCTCCAGCTGTGTAAACTGCATTACGAATTGATGGAGAGGACTTTGTGCAAGTCACAGGGCATGGGATGGGAGGCTGCTTGTGTACAAAGTTTCAGAATCAGCCCCGCTCTCAGGAACACAAAATCAGCCGTGTCCCACCAGCCCTGTGTTGCTACAAAACCCAGAAGAACTCCAGGCAGATAAGAAGTTTTCATAATAAGACAGTGGTTTTATTTTCTTGTAAGTTTAATGAGCAGCAAAGAATCTCACACCTTTAGAAAACTTGTTTTGCATGGTTTACCCCATACAAATATTTCTATTAACACTGGAGTCTGGGACTGCTGAGCATTCTGGAGAATGACTCTCCACAGAGAAGGCAGAGCTCCTGCTACTCATGGAACCAGCTGCCTGTGCAAAAACAAGCACATGGTCTGATGTTGGTGACTCAGTATTTGATGCCAAACTCACAGTTTCAAAGATGGAAAGCCTGATATTGAAAACCATTTCTGGAAATTTCCAACAAATGCATGTTCTGAGCCTCTCCACTGCTCTGAAGGTGCATCTCCTGCTGCAGATAACATACCAAACAAGCATTCATCAATGCAGCAAGGAGAGCCTGGGCAGAACCCAGCACTGAGCAGCATCCAGTGGGACCCATCACCTCTGCACTGTCTGTGGCACTGCCAGAGGATGCACATGTGTTCCTACACACTGTACCAAACTGCACAGTCCCTGAGGCAAAGTGGGAAGAGTGCTGAGGCAGGAACAGCTTGGATTTTCTCATTCTGTTCACCTGTGAGGCCCCTGCTGCTGCTCCTGCCCATTCCTGGTGCTCCACTGGTGCTGCTCTGAGGGCAGAGGGTGGTGGGCACCTGCCCCCTGTTACACAGTGCTCAAAGTGGCAGGGAAGGCCAAGGGGAAATATTACTGTACCAGGAGCAAGAAAGCAAAGGGGCAAAGACATTAAGTAAAAATGGGAGAGAGAGTGGTGTGTGGACATCTGCACTCGACAGTGTGTGAGGGTTGTGTCCTACCTCCTTGCATCCCGCAGGCTTCCCCAGAGCCTTAAAGAAGTTAAGAAGGAAAATCACCTGGGAAGACTGAGACAGGGGGAAAGGGAAAATCAGAAGAAGATTTGAAGTAACTACTGCCTGAAGCACTGCTCTCAGACCTGGATACCAGGATGCCTCCATGGCAGGATCTCAGTGGCAAATACTTTATGAGAAAGATTCCTTCAATCTAAAGAGAGGCAAGGGAAACACACCAGAGTCCCAGAATCCTCTCCCCATTGAAAACACCTCACATGTTTCTGCTGTAAACATAAACTAACCTTGTCCAGCACGGGGTCATCCAGCCGCTGCTGCTCAATGCACTTGTGACAAACCCGGGACAAAAGCTCATGGGGTTCGATGAAGAGTCTGGAACTCAGCAGGAATGTAAAGATATAGGCTTTCTGCAGGACAAAGACAAGGAGACCTGCTGTAAGCAGCCACACAGTGGGTAGTATTGACTGTAAAAGCCCTGAACTTCACAGCTTTTCCATTTCTACTTGGCAAGACCTTTTTATCTAAAAGACATAATTCCTGACCATGGAATTGGCTACACTGGGCACAGGAGGCAGCAGCATCTCCTTCCTCCATAGCATCCACTTCCAGCCCTTGGTTGCCTAAACCCTGGGCAAACATCCAGTGAAGAGAGCGTGCAGGAGCAAGGCCAGGTACAGGAGACAGCCCAACCAGGATGCTGGAGACAGGAAAGCTAAAAGGGCAGGAACCTCTCTGTTGTACTGGGCTGGGAGCTGCAGACACCTCCACATCAGCCACATCTTGCTATTGCCCTGCAGATATCACCCAGCCTATTTTAAGCAATATTTAATTTATTCTATTAACTCCCCAAATTTCATTTCTATCAGCCAAGTCATATCACATGCAGTTCCACATCTGTGAAGCTGTGGGAAGCAGGTCTGCAGGATAAATCCTTGGATTATTCAAATTATTCCAGCAGTGAATTTAAAATACATGCATAAAGTCTTAGTTGTTGCATCCTGACCCCTCCTTGCATCCTTGCACCTGAATTATCTCTTTTCCACCAGCCCTAGCCCTGCTCCCAAGCAGCAGGTATAATATTACATATCATGCATTGCCTAATGAAAATCTCACAGCCTGATCTGCCCATTACCTATTTTTATTGCCTTTCTGTTCCTTTTTTTTTTTTTTCTAAAGTTGAGATGCTTCTTTATTACTTATTTTTAGCTGATCAGAAACTGAGCTCCGGGTAATTTAAAACATGCTGCCTGCTCTGCATTGATAACTTTCCCAGTCTCCTCAAGTACCCAGAAGTCAATGCTCCTCTGTGCTTTGAAATACAAGCCATGGAGATATATTAGCACTTAAAAGTCTTCCAGTCAAACTCTGAATTCCACTGAGGATGTACAAAATCCAGTGAAGTCAATAGCTTGCAGGACAATAAACCTGCTTCCAGTTTAGATCTTCACACTCGTGGTGAGGAAACACTTAATTTCCACTGACGAAGCAAGGATTAGGATCTGGACTATGCTGTGCAGTGACTGCAAAGTTGTGAATACAATACACGTAAATTACAAACCCACCAGAAGAAGCATCTTTGTCATCACCAAGGGAATGCTCTGTACATACAGGCAAACCTGGATGACTTCAGCAGCCACTGAAATTCAGCTAATTTAATGCCAGTTCAGACTTGGGAGTTTTTTGCTTCAGTTTTCCTCTAAACCTCTCTGGGAAGCGCTGCTATTTTTGAAAAGCTCCAACTGCTACATCACTAATTCATCACCACGACAGCTCCCCCAACCCTGTTCTCTTATTTAAAGGCAGTATCATCTTTGGGATCTGCTTCTTCATGGGAACAATTATAGAGCAGTGAAACAGCATTTAAAGCAATGCATCAATTTACCAAGCTTTAATTGTATGCAGCTTTTAAATGAGCCCTCTTAATTCAAAATTTAACACATTTGCACTTTTGCATAAAGTGCTGCCCCAATTCATCAAAATTAAACCATTTATTATACTGTGAATTGCTCACTTCAGGGTAGTAATCAGTGGTAGGTATCAGATGCTGGATCAGAGCATCCAGAGATGCTGAGGTAAGGTTTCCATCCTGGAAGATCAGTCCTCCTTGTTCACCTTCTTTTGAAGTATGTAGATGAGGGCTGAAGCCACATGGGGTAAACATGCTGGTAGAACTCAGCGTTTGGGGCATGCCTTCCTGCAACAGAGACAGGGACAACATCCATCAGATCCACAGCCACTCTGTCTTCTGGCTCATTTGAACAACACAGCCACTAATGAGAGCTTCCTATGCACAAAATTAACATGATCCTTTCTTGATAACCTCCACATCTCTTCCACTGCTGGCACTGGCAGATCACTCCTGCAATGGGCAGTACACAGAAAATGGAACATTTTGATTTATGCTTTTGGGCCAGAAAGTGATGGCAGCTACTTTGGGCTCCCCCCAGTCAAGAGTGGCTGTGATGATTCCCTTTTCACTGCCACCTCTGGTCAGGCCCACACAGGAGAGGAGAGAGACTTGGGACTTAAACCTCGGCAGGTTCCCGAACAGGATGAAGCAGTTTGTTTGAACCTCTGCCCTCCTGAGAATGAGGCAGGGAGAATTTAGGGTGTGCAGGAGAGAAAAGGGGTGCCATCTAGAGCTTACTTGGGATGGACCTTGGAGAATGCCAGTGGCTCCCCTGGGACAGCAGAGGTGTCAGAGTGAGCGAGGAGATAGGAGCAGGACCAAAGGCAGCTGGGGGAGGATGGAAAAATGAAGGGAGTTGGAGGAAACAGAATGTGGGAGCTGATGAAGAGATTAAATAGCAAGGAAAAGAGAAATGAGGAAGAGTGAGAAGGCAGACATCTGAACTATATTTGGAACCCAAAGTTAGTCAGTCCTAGATCTATACTTAGGTACTAAATAAATGTTTCAAAGAAATTCCATGCACTCATCGCCTGCACTAGAGCTGCTCAGTCCTCAGCACTTCTGAAAAGGAGGCCAGGCACACTCTGAGCACATAGCCCAGATTCAAATCCCTGTATTTCAGTTATTTGGGTTTTTCAGGTTGCATTCTAGGTTTCATCTTGATTTTGTGGTTTACAATCAGCTTTGAATGTTCCTCTTGTTGAGCAAAGTTGTTTCGTTTTTGAATTGCTGCAGAGGGATAAGAGATTTTGCCCTCAGAGCTTTAAAGCATCTCCAGCTGCCTCTGAAATCCCTCCTGGAAGCTGCTCCTCTCTCAGCTAGAGGCAGCATTATAGGACATGGATGGGAAAAGAACAGTGTGTGCTCCCTTCCAGGTCTGCAAATGCATCGTCCAGAGCAAGGGACCCCTCTGTGACCTGACTAGTTGTTTTCATGTTTGATTTTACCTCATAAAAGGGAGGATAGGAAAGAGATAAGAGAAGAGCACCAGAGCCAAGCAAGACCTGCACCCTGTGCCCTGCTGAGCCAGCACTGACCTCCCATGGCAGAAGGCCCAGGGCCACGGTGACAGCGCTGCCAGGGCTTGGGCACACACAGCCAGCAGACACACCTTGGGGTTTAGTACATTCCTCTGCCCTTTTCTGTATTCTGTTCCCTCTGCTTTTCTGCCTCTTTACTATCCCATACCATTTCAAAAGCTGACCCATGGATTTGGCATAGAATTTAGAGTTTTCCTTTCTCCCCCATGGATATCAGCAGCTGTGCTGTGCCCCAGGCAGTCAGCTCAGCCTCAGCTCCAGGTACAGCTTCTTGAGCTCACTCCTGCAAAAAACCCTTCCCTGCCTGGCACAGCCCATCTACTCCCCCAGCTCAGAGCCACCCTGGGCCACCGAGGAGAAGGGAATCATTCCTGCAAGCCAGGCAGGGTGGGAAGCCCTGGGAGAGGCTGGAGCTGCGTCCCAGCTCCGTGGGAGATCAGGCTTTACAAGCCAAACTTGGGTGACTTCATCCTTCAAAGGAGGGAGCGTTCCCTGGAGCCAGCAGTTCCACCCCTTATCTCCTTCTGGGAGGCTCACACAGGCTGTCTCTGGGATTTGCAACCAACAAAAAGGAACCAAAATGTCAAACCTGACCAATTCCTGCCTTGACTGAAAAATAAACTAGATGTTGGATTTTAGTTTAAGGACCTGAATATGTAAATGCCATCCCAGCCAGGATGGAAGTTGAAGCATCTAGTCCTAATGAATGTGCAGATGTGCCTGTTAATAAAGCTCTGAGAGCAAGTAATTGCTGCTTTTTGAAGCACATAGCTCAGACTCTGTGTAGTAAATGGGAAGGACTGCCAAATCCCATTTGTTACCTCTAACACGCTCTATGTTATGGCTTGTTTCTATGGCAATAATCCCAAAAAGGATTTCATGTCCACATAGATCAAGAAATAAATCTCATGGACATACAGCTGTCTAGATGAGGAAAAGAAAAAGTTAGAACAGCTGTGAACTTACAGGACACATCCTGGCTGCAGCATAAAACAGAACTCACAACTAATGATTTATTCGGTGCAATCTCTCACTGTCAATGCCATTTTTATTATCAGATAGAAACCATCTAAACAGGATATTGCCTGAATTTTTGCATATTATTAAATGAGAAATCTTGCTGAAATACATGGTAATGCTTTTAAAGAAAAAGTACATTTTTTAAAAAGGAAATAAAACAGCTGTACAACTGTCACTGAGACATCTGTCTTGGATATTGTCAAGAAATTAAATTTGACTTATTTATTATGAAGTTCCTGAGTAACCTCAAGTTTTCAGGCAAGGCCTGTGTCATATCTGAGCTGGTGCATGATTGCCACCTTACTTGCCACCAAAGAAGACTTGAAGGTTTTAACAGATGCCTTTTGCTCCCTTTTATGTTCCATTCACAGCAGGATGAGGCCAGCTGTACAAAGGATAAAAGCCTCTTGCACTACTAAGCTCAAAAATAACTAACATTAGCATTTGGCAGACGTGAATTCAGGACAGGGGCTTCTCTGCCTAATTCCTTTTTCTGTTCATACATTTCCAGAGTTCTCTTTTCAAGAGTACTAAATAGAAACAAGATCTTTCTTTGAAAGAGCCCAAATACACAGACAAGGTTCTGCTGTCAATCACTCACAGAATACAGAAACAAGGGAAGCACTGAGAGGAAAACAAGCAAACAACCAAGGAGATTTGTCTTATTGAACCCTTTGGATGATGGAAAAGGCAGCACAGACAGAGACAGACCCTCCCCTGAAGAGCAGTGACAAGATGAGAGGCAGCACTCCCAGAGAAATTCCAGCTGAAGAGAAAATCATCCCCTGAGCACTGTGGAAGAGGGACCTGGAAAGGATGTTCCATTTCCATTCTGGGAGGTTTTCAAAACTCAACTAGACAAGACTCTGAGCAAACTTCAAGCCCTGCTTCAAGTGGGAATTTGGACTAATGAGTGCAAGAGATTCTTCTTTTTGGCTTCTCTGTGACTCTAACACACACATTTCATTCAAGTATTGCCCCATTTCTGAGCTTTTTAATATAAACCCTGGCAAGTAAAAATTGAGTCCAGATTATTAGATATTTGTAAAGAAGTCCATCTTGGCATAAAAAGTTTTTTCCACTTTTCCTGGAAACAACAGCTGGAATGTGGTAAAAAAGACTCAAAACCTCATTTGAAAACCTCTCAGACTGAACCTGAAGTCAATGAGATTTAAGCATGTGATTCAGCAGGTGCTTCCATGAGCTTTCATCCAATTCAACATACAATGTTTTGCTGTTCCTCTCATTTCAGAAGCAAATCTGATGCCAATTTCAGTTGATAAATGGTGCTCTGGAGGAAGTGAGATGGTGAGATGTTAGTGAAGGGCAAACTTCCACCCTCAACATGCAGAATGACTGATGATACATGCGGCTACACACACACAGCATTTAAACTACCTCTGTGCTCTGAAGGGCTGAGACCAGGAGATGGGAAAATGTTTCTGCACTGGCTAAAAAAACAAAAAAGAAAATCCAGGGGCAGACTGTTTCTGGGACTGGTCTCTGTTATACAGAACGTCCCACGTGGCAGAAGGCAGGGCATGCACCTCCTTCCTTGCCTACAGGAAAACAAGGTGATAAACTGGAAGCAAAGGCAGATTGGACTCAGCACTGCCTGGAAAAAAGAACAACAAATGCTGCTGGTCTGGGCTGGTAACATTTTGGGTTAATTTTACCAAAATGTTATGTCCTCCAGCTGTGGCCAGAGCAATCAGCACCACCATTTTAAAATTAATGGGAACATACACCTTTTTATCTTCCTTCACTGGCCAGCACCATCCAGTATTTCAACACAGGGATGAAAAAAGACATAGACACTTCTCACTACAAATGATGCTGCTTGCACAAAATGTTTCAGGACTTGATTCACTGAGCTAAAGCACGGAACCAAAGGATGACCAGTGCTTGGGAGAAAAGTTACCCACAAACTCTGCACCTATCTACATCTGCAAGTGCCTTGAAATCTGTGGAAAACCAGTGCCCAGACCTGGAAGACTGAGAAGGCTTAAAGGAGTGTCCTGGATTGTCAAGCAAATCGTATTCTATTGCAAACCAAGACAAGGAGTCCTGAGCAAACACATGGCCAGCTGAGCTGCAGGAGGAGAGGTTCAAGGTGCCAGAGGACAGCTGCAGGCTGCCAGTTCTGCCTTCCTGGGCCAGGCAGGTGACCTACAGCACAGCCATGAGGGTAAACACCCACCAGCATCCCCCAGCTGCACCACTTGCTGATACAAGTGTCCCCATGGCAAGTACAGTTAACGCTTACGTGGACACGAAATGTTCAGGAAACATTTAATGTGGTTTTCAGCGCCTTTGATGTGATAAGTGTTTTATCCTTTATCAAAAACCTAATCACACTGTTTACTTTTGATCTTCATTTCATCTCTGCCTTCCATCTGCTCTGCCTCTCTCAAGGGGAAACAAGAGTTGGTACCATGTGACGAAGGGAACGGGGCTGCCGACTTATCTTCCCACCCACTTAACTTTTGGATTAACCAAATAAATAAAAGCCTTCCCACTCCAGGGATGAAAGGCACAAGCTTCTGACAATCTCCCAGCAGAATTACAGGAGCTAGAGAGGGTGGTAAGAGAAGGTGTGGAGGCTGAGGTATCCATCTGTGCCATGAGGGAGGCTCCAGTGTCACTCAATGAAGTCAGCATTCAGGGAGCATGGGCAGCGGACAAACCAGGGGCATGGGAGACCCAAGTCGAGCATTCATTTGGCAAGGCACAGACTTTAACAAACATACCTAATCCAGAGTGAGCTGAGAATCAAGATAGGAGACATCTCCCATCCCATCTCAACCCTGAAAAACTCTTTTCTGATCAAACAATCACCAAAACCATAACTAAAGGAAGACGGCCCACAATAAAACATTTTGGAAAAATGCCTTGATCAGTTTTAGTAACCAGGTCTACTACCCAGCCATCACTATATGGGGAACAAACCCTGTCCACAGCCCCTGTCAGAACAGCACTGAGGTCCCATCAGCCTCAGTACCTGCCCACTGCTGTCACACAAGCCCCAAATACCACTGAGCTCAGCAGAAACTGCAGTAGCAGATGCTCATTTTTCTTTACATTACTTTCAGTAATTTTCTAGCTATTCATCTTTTCTGACAAAAAAAAAAAGCGGAAGATAATCATAACAAGTTAAAATTCAGATTTTTCTCTGCTTGTTTTGTAGGGAGGGAAGCAAAGGAAAGAAGAGAAAAGAATTCTGGTGTTTCAGAATACAAAAGGAAAACCACTGCAAAGTAATTGCTTCCAGTTGCTAAGGCCATGGTTATAAATGTATTTTCAGCAAGAGTACCTGGCATGAACAAACTCAATGTATTTGATGATGATGTAATTAGGAAAGTGGTAGCAGATGTAACTTTCTTATCACCTTTTCACCAGGCCCTAAAACACTCAATTTACAGCCCATGAAGTTGTGAGATTGCTGAAAACTCAACCTGTCAATCCCAGTACTGCTGGAAGTGGTTAAATGAGCAATATAATGAAGGCTCTACATGAGTTAGAAACACAAAGGAAGCACAAGGGATAAGAACAGTGGGGAAAAACATTTAACTGCAATATTCTCCAATCTCAATAATGATGATTACATCTCAATGCACGTTCCCTCCCCTTTCCTACCCACTCCTTGCAGCAGCTGAGGACTTCACTGAGATTCCCATGAATGAGGCTGCAAGAGCAGCAAGTGAATGTACGGCTTTGGATATCTAATCAGGATTAGATGACAATTTTGTTTCCTTTGATCCCACCTGGTTCTCACCTCTGACTCATCCACCCACACATATCACTTCCCTAAAGAGTTCACCCAGTGAAACCTTCTTAGAGAAGAGGGGAAGGAAAACTCCTCACAAGTGTAAACCAGCTGTCACAGAAAGCAGCCTTGGGTAAAGGAAGGAGAGCTGAGCAGCAGAGAGGACAGGACAGGACAGGCCAGCTCCATGATGTGCTGTGGTACACAACACCCAGAGCAGGGGATGTGGGCCAGGAGCCTCAGGGTGCCTGGAAAACTTTTCTTCTTTTTTTTTTTCTGCAAAATTGAACTCCACAGAAATTACTGGGCTCTACAACTCCACAGATTTACTCCAGGCTAGAATAAGATCTTTTGTAATTCCCCAAGAAATGCACATAGGTGCATTCAAAGCTGCAGCAGAGCCAGTGCATGTCTGCCTGCTGAATTCATTCCATCATGTCAGTAAAATGATCCTAGAGGTAAAATGATCTTGTACTAGAGGTTTATGAGAAATATCTTGCAGTCAGAAAAACAACCATGCTAACCAATTACCTGGAAATCTGACGGACATGCCTCAGAAAGAGGCCCAATTTATAGGTAAGGAGGCATTAAATCAATTACCAGCACGGCGCAAGCAAGAACAAGGTCACCTTGCTGAAGGAATATTTCTGTTTATGCTCATGTCAGAGTATTTTGCTCAATAGAGAAAAATGAAAACCTGATTATCATGAATTTGGTAGACTGGTCTGAAGTAGAATGTAAATCAGAAAAGGGAAGATTTATGGCCAATTAAATTGAACTCCAATCAAAATCCCATTCAGGCAACAGTTCCCCAGGGGCTTCAATTTGTTAGTGCCACATTTTTTTAATAACTTTCTTTTTCACGTAACATCAGCAATAATAAAAGCCCTTCAATAACAAGCAGAGCCATGAACACTTTATTTATCTTAAAATGCCATCATTGCCTGGAATCAGAAGGCATTGAAAGGATGAGCTGTAATCGCTCCAGAACAACCCCCCACAGCACTGCAATGGGTGTAAAGCTTTTTTTCTTAGTCTCAGAGCAATTTCTCTTTTCATTAATCTGGTTCAAGTCTGAAGTATTTCTCCTGAGTAACAGGGAGTTGGTGCTGACCCTGCCAGGAGAGCAACACAGCCTCTGATGTCTCAGACCCTTCCCAGTGCTGGGTGTGCACGTGGCAGACACAGCCCATGGCAAATCTGTGCCTCATCATTAGCAGATTTTTAGAATTATTAGAAGGAGAACAGCCATCAACATATTCCAGATGCCCTTGACAATATTCAAATGCATGCCAAAGGCAGCAGTCTGGATTTCTCTCTTTAGGCTAGGAAATCTATTTTCTGCTCTAATGTGCCTCTCTCTTCCCTTATGCCTCCCCTTCCTCCAGAGTTCCTGATATCCTGGTAAAACCCTTAGACAATATAAAAACTATTCTGGTGCACAGAATTTTTTAAAAAGTAGTAGTTATCCTTTCTTTATCTCTCAGAAATGATCCATTATTTCTTTTTCCCCCCTTTTTTAAGGAAAGAGGCTAAATAGTACATAAATGGGAAAAGGAAAATGAGAGTGCTTAGGGTGGGAATGAATTACTGTACCTTTTGTTAAACACAAAATTGCAAACTTTGCCCTGAGTGAAGTCAGAGCTCAACCAGGCATGGACAGAGAGGGAAATCCCGGAACAAAACCACGCAGGCAGCATTCCCAGAAACGACTGACATCAACAGGAGCCTTTTGGCTCAGCTCAGTCATCACTGATGGGCCACCACTGGGACTGCCTGGAAATCAGGCAGTGCTTGGATCTTCTTCCTTCAGCAGTGGAAGTGGCGAGAAGGGGAAGTTATTTAAGGATAACTAATATTTATCAGCCTGCAGGGCTGTGTGGTTTAGTTGGGCAGCTGTGGCATCATCAAACTCACACCTAAAATCAAGAAAGCCGCTGTGGAAATTGTGTTTAATACCCAAATACCCGAGCGTGACACCACGACTGCCTTCAGACCTCAGCAGCCACCTCCTCCCAGGAACAGCTTCTGCCAGGCCAGGCCTGGAGGAATCAGAGAGGAGCAGCCTGGCAGAGTCTGGCCCCTTTGCAGGAGCAAGGCTGCCTCTCCCCAGCTAAATGAATGCTGTCTCCATTGCATGCTGTCAGAATTGCAATGGAAAGCCCGTAAATAAAACAAAAATGCAGATCTCAGTCCTCCTCTCATGACATCTTGGTGAGAACAAGCCCTGACAGGAATAAAAAAACCTCCCACACTAAGCAAAGCAATTCTGCTATTTATGCAGAAGGAAGAAGGAAAGCTGTATATCAAACAAATAATTACAAGAGCAGCTTTATCAGTCCCTGCTGATTACGCTCAGCTCGGTTTGATGATTCTGCCAGCGCTCTGCAGGTTGTTCAGGGAGGTGGATGTCACAACATTTTACTTGCAGTTCTTTCCTTTATTAGCACCTACTGCTACCTGTCTCTTAGTCAAAAATCTTGGCATACATTTAGAAATTGGTCTCCTGGAATCTGTCAGGGAGGTTTAAAAACCTAGAAATCATATTTTTATACATACATCCTCAGACACCACATGTGAATATGATGTATTTTGGGTGTTACATACGTAAGTGCAGTTATATAGAGACACACACATTCATGTAAGTGCACTCCTCCTCCTCAATATGTAAATACAGAAATTCAAGTAACTTCCTTGCCACTGCTCCAGTTTGAGTGGGACAACATTTCTGTTGACCCATTTTCTTCCCCAAATTTGCGAAAATATTAAATGGAAGAGGGTCTCATTTTTATCTCAGAAAACATCAACACATTCTGAAGAGCAGCATAAGCTCTAACTGTCACCAATGTCAATTTGTCACCACTGATCATTACAGTGTGTTCAAGCAATGCTCAGTTACCAGATCAGGAGCAAAAATTTAAGTGACGTTTGTGCCAACTGCCAGGGTCTGGAGGCACCCCTGAGATTTATGTCCAGCTGCAAGGCATCCTTTGTGCGGAGCATCTCTGAGCTCCAGTGTGCAGTGCCTGGCTGAGGGGACAGACAACCAAGCGCCTGATTTATGGTGCTCACATCCCCGAGCCTCAGCTCTCCTCCAGGAGCTGTGCACAGGACTGTGGGCAGGAAAACTGAGAGGTCAGGGCTGAGCCTGTCAGTGATGGATCCAGCCATGCAGGCTCTCTAGAAAAGCCCCCCCTCAGCCCCAGGCAGGAGAGGCACTGAACACTCAGGCATTCAGGCAGGGAGGGTGGACAGAGCACAGGGGCTCCATCACGCAGCCAGCACCAGGCTCCAGCTCAGACATAGATTCAGGTTATTTCATCCCAGCAGCCTCAGAGTGCTCCAGACTGATGAGCAGGCTCTCATCCTCTATGGGTGACATATGGACACGTCTCCCTAAAAGAAATGAGCTCGTGAGCTTCTGGATTTCCCCTTCTGGAGCACCATCTGTGCCTGCTCCCAGTCCCACCACCCGCTGCCACAGCGTGACCCGAGGCAGCCCTGCATGGGCCCAGGATGCAGCAGCAGCATCCCTGGCTGTCCCAAATCTAAACACATTCATGCTGGAATATGCTCAAGCCCATAGAAATTCAGCCTTCATTTGGGTAGGCAAGGAGTGTTCGGCTGACAGATTTTCTCTGTCTGCAATAAGTACTAAAAAAAAAAAAAAAAGAAAGAAGAGACTGCTGACATTTAGGATAACACTGCAAGTCTGTAGCTGGAAAACAAATCCCTCTGCTTCAGAAGAAGGAAATCTGAGGTGCAGCCCAAGCAGCAGCACAGGTGAGGGTGCTGGACCCACATGCTGCGGCTCCCAACACCCCAGGGAAGCACCATGCTGAGCCCTGACCACCCCTTCCCCAGGGGCCACGGCAAGGGAGAGTCACTGCTGAGCTGACTAATTGCTCATTAGCTGAAATTAACTCTGCAAGACAATTCTGTGATCTTCGCTGCTAGAAGTCTGTCATTAAAAAGGACTGCAGACATTAGTTCTTAGCTTCCAATCAAAGCGCCAGCAAAGTGATGCCCTGGCTTTGGGATCAGCAATCTGCTCTCAGAGAAACTTGGGGATTGCCCGTGGCCCATCCAGCTCTCCCACCTGCCTCTCACACCACCACTGGGTGCATCTTAGACAGACAAGAGCAAGGGCAGAAATAGAACATTTTGCCCACTACAGCAGTCTCTTTCTTTAGTTAGGAGAAGAGTTCGTACCCTGAAGCATGAGATTTAATATCCATCCAAAACCTGCTCTTGTTAGTGATTCTCAGTGCCCATGCAGAAATCACAATCTCAGGAACCAGCACCAGAACTCTTAGAGCTATGGCAGGGAGCTCAGTGAAATACACTCCAGTCAGAGGAGCTGATTCTAAATATTTGGAGATGAATTTTTTTCTTGGCATCATTCCACTGATTTTTGTGGTATAAACCCAGGGGTGAACATGGTCCAAGATATACAGAAAATTAGCTAAATTCTGAACTGCACTTGCTGACCTCATAACTCTTCAGCAGTTGAAATGTGGGCTACAAAGCCAATTTCCATAAAGGACATGTCCAGTTAACAGTGGGAGACTGTGCTGACTCGAGCTGTGTGAGCACACTACTGAGATATTTCCCACATAATCTGCATTCATTCCATACTTTTTGGAAGTGGTCCTCAAAAGATGGTGTCAAGGGTGCAAATCCTGTAGATCAAAAAGATATGTGACCCATCAGAAGGCACAGAGCTTTAATCACTCATTATTTTGGTGCTCTGAGAAGCCCCAAACACACATGGGTTTTCTTCCCCTCAGCCTCAAAACTGCAGGGTAACAGCTTGCCTAAGGTTTAGGCAGCTCAGATGGTGACACAGACACCCCTCTGGAATGCTTGGAAAAGGATATGCTGTACAGGGACAGTAAAAATCCCAATTTGTGTCTACAGATAGCACCCAACATATAAAAACTATATCCATTCCTTCATTTTGCATATTGTTTGAGCAACAGTGATGTTTTAATAGCAGCAACTCTCACTGTTATGAAATTGCACTATTTTAATAATATAACAAACTGGCTGATACAAAATTTGAATGCACACCAGAGTTGTTACCCTGTGGCTAAATGTCTCACCCTTACTTAATCTTCTCAGGCTCCAGACCTGCACAGACAGACACAGGACTCTAAATTCCACAGGGGAATTTCTGGTAAACTATGCATCTACAGATATGCAAACATGGAGTATTTGCAAAAGGAAGAGTCTAATGTCACCTGTAATCTCTCAAGCCTGTAGATTTATACATGCAATTGAAGAAAACCCTTGACTTTCCACCCCGCATGGGAAATAGGATGAATCACATGCTCAAATTAGGTCTGCCATCAGCTCATAGCTGGGGCCATATTCTTGCCATCTTAATTCTGTTCTGTGGCCTCAAAAAGCTCTTGAAATCAGTGTGAGTATTCCACAAGTATGCTTCTGCTCATGTGGGTAAGGGGAGTCACCTTTGCTCCCCAAATACAACTGAAGGCTCACGTCAATATTTACAGCCACAAGTTTAGAGATTTAAAAGCCCAGTCTCTGGTATTTGCAAACTTTCTAAGAGTGCTAATACCAAAACCAGAAGTGTGCAACTTCTATTGAAATGTTTATTCAACTAAATAATTATTTCAATTTGAATAATTCTAAAGAAGCTGAGCCAGCATGCTGCTGCAAACAAAGAACATTGACAAGAATCCTGCTTTATGCTCAATTTAAGGCAGTAACTAGAAGATACACACAGCCCTTCGTCAACAGGATATAATCCAAGCAGGAATATGGGAGAGCACAGAGTGGCCTTGAGGACTGTTTTAAGAACACTTAGAACTTAAATAATCATAGAGATTAGGGGTCAAGCCAGCAGCATGTGCAAAAACCTGCATGGGTGGGTTCCCAGTACAACACACCCTCCATGGAGCCAGCCTTTGGGAACAGGACTCAGGTGGTACTCACACAAACATTTACTGCTGCACGAGTTTGCAGGAGGATGGACAAGCACAAGTGAAGATTTCATTGCTGAATGCTCTGCTAGGATGTCCCAGCTGCAGCTATGATGGACACAGGGTATGGGAATCTGATAAAAAAACAATGTGAGCTCCATAAAGAGAAACTGTGGAAGGGAGGAATGTTGAGAAGTGTGTTGAGCGAAACCAAGAAGTGGGGCTGAATGTTGGTCTGTAAATGACACTAATTAGACCAGAAAATGTAAGAATGGCAGAGCCTGACACAAGCCTCCATCAAAGTTTCCAGCAGTACAGCAGAGGAGCTGAAACACCACGTACAATCAGCAAACCCCTACTCCTGGCTTCACTACAACTCTGCATTTAGATGTGTATGGTTATTCTGTTCTTTGGGAGGGCACTTTCAGATCCAGTAAAGTTTCAAATTTTTGAATTCCCATTTCAGCAGTCCCTGCTGTACTATTAATGGCACTGAATTTTCAGACTCTACTTCCCTACTGAAAGAATCTATTTAGGAGGGAAGCAGGAAGGTAACCAGCTGGAAATCCATGATGGAGGAAAGACTACTTGTTACCTCCCCAAGGGAGACAGAGGAGAGTAAAAGTTAATGGAAGGATAATCAGGAACTCTTCAGGGATATCAGTTTATACGCCAGGAGCATATATAACTGAGACTTGTTTGCATATCAAGAAATTACAGGAGAAGGTGTGACAGCCAAATGCAGCTTATGAAAATATGGCTATCAGTAAAGCTGATAGCTGCCTTGCATGTGAAAACCCAATCCTAACACTCAGCCTGGCAAGTGAAGGCTAAATAACATCAAAATGTCTGCTCTGGGCAGCCGTGCAGTGAAATCGCTTCTTATGACATTTACAGTGTTTTCAGAAGACATGCCTGGGACTCAGAGAAACAGGCTGGTTTCTTGGGGATTTCAAGGATGCCAGCTTAAAATATCCCCTAAATTGAAATACTCAAGCTTTAAAACAACGTGATAGAATCGGGTGCCTTTTAATAGTCAGTGAAAAAAAACCAACCCAGCAACTCAAGAGATTGCTTGAAAACACCACACTGTGATACATGAACAGGACAAGACATAACTCAGTTTTAGACAGAGCTCTGCATATTTAAGTTCTTCAAAGAGTTTTAGCAGATTAAACTCCAGAGAAGCTGCAGTGTCCAAAAGCAGAGAGGTATTGCTCTTTATCTGCTCGGCAGTGCACACCTGCAGTCACATCCCCTCCCCGGAGAGCTCCGTGTATCTCAGTGGGGCCAAGAGTCCCCATCAGTCCTGGCATGGGAATCCCTTTGGGAAACAGAAGGAATTCACCCACATCTGAATTCCCTCCATACTGTTACAAGCATTTTGTTCAAGAACTATCTTCTGAATAGAAGTATCTGTGAAGATCCCCCCTTCCCACCAATGCTCCCATTCACTTCCATCCCACACATTAAATAAAGCTCCCAGCTGGTCCCTGCAAATGCCACTGCACTTGGCCAGATCTGTGCCCTGACCTTCCTGCCAAGGCCAGCACAAAGCTCTCCTTCCCTTCCTGCTCTGGGCTGGTTGGCAATGGTGCTACAGCCTATTAAACACTGTGAAAAGGAAGGACCACGAAAAGCCTTTCACTGGGATAAGTGATCAAACGCAGGATTTTATTATTAGAATCTGTTTTGTCAAAAAGGAGGATATTGGCCAAGATTATCTCAGTCTGTTTTGTGATTGTTTCAGTGAAATCTTTCCCACTGGCCAAATCCAGAAATGTGTGGGAAATTAAGTGATTTAGCCTATTATACATCTTTTACCACACTAATGACCAACATTCTTCTTGATTGTCCAGGCATTTTTTAGTGTGTGCCTGCCATTCATAAATACATAATTGCTTTCTTGTTTAAAATCTGTATTAACATAGTGAGCAGTTAGATGGCTACCACAATTACCTGGGAGCAAAAAAAGTTCCATCTCACATATGGTACAATCCACCACCATTTTTCAGGGCTGTAGTCCATTTTGCCAGCTGAGTGACTTCTCTGTGAGAACTCAATTTCAAAATTCCTAAATCCTCCACTTTTAAAGCTTTTCATGTTACACCAGCCCTTCATTCCGCTTCACTACCACACCACACACCATGAGAAGCCAGAGTCAAGAGGTTATTGTGGAGCTCAGTCCATCATTATTCAACACTCATTTCTACAAAAGCCTCTACGACCTTCCAAGTTCCAAGCGACCCTTCCACAAAGAAAGAGTTTGGTCCAGCACCATGTCTCCATCCTCTGTAGAATCCTCATATTTTTTTCCTTCTCTCTCACATCTCCAAATCTTTGATAGGTTTCACCTTCTCTAGGCAGTTCAATGACACTTTTGATTTGCAAGTGAGTTCAGGCACGCATTTTACCGGATGAGTAGTTTCACTACCTGCATTTCAGTATCACATCAGTACTGGCTTTCTTCCAACTAGGAGACTTAGAAGAACCCTAAAGAGGTCTTTGTATTCAGACCAAGCCTTCTGCTGAGCTGTAGGCACTATCTGTAAAGTGACTCTATGCAAATGACATCATCACGCGGCCAGCGTGCTCTTCCGACAGTAAATTTGTTTGGCGCACGAAGTCAAAACCGAGCTTTTTCAAATCGTCAGCATCTTGAGCTCAGTCTTGCAGCTAAACACCACGCTGTGTTCCTTCTACTCCACGTCTCACACTTCAGCAACAATGCAATCTCAGCAATCAAACCTGAGCTGGCACTTTTTGTGATGACTCACAGAGGTGATGAAAATACGACTGCTCTCCCAGACTTGGGCTGGCTCAAAATGGCACCAAATGTATCACAGAGGTGTCTCTTAATTCCCCACCCTCTGTTCAAAGAATTAAACACGCACACAGAGAAGAGACAGATGCAGCAATGAAATGGCCATTTTACCCTCATTTGTCACCAGTCTGACTCTTAACTAATGGGGCTTAATGTAGTTGTACATTATGGTTTCAGATGGGTGTCTTTACTCACTCTGAGTTATGCACTTCATGAGGAGCAGCAGCAAAACCACACGCTCACCAACCGAAGCACTGAGAAATAAGGCTGGAGTGAGGCTCTGTAAGTTAAAGTGACATTTAGTAGCATAACAACCACATAACCTCCAGATGGAGGCTCTTAACCCACAGCAGACTTATTTCTAAGGCTGCGTTTGTCACAGGTGACATGCAGCTACATGCTCCCCAGACACAGTGACACACAATAGAGAAACCTTCATTCTCTCTGAAGGCAGAAATGTTTGTCCTTGTCACCCAGTGAAAGATGGCAACTCCAGCCTGGTGTGTGCTGCAATCACACCAGCACAGTGAACCTGGCAGGAGGAAAATTAAAGCAGCCAAGAGGCAGTGCCTACCTCTTGAATCAATTTATCTCAGGGCATGCCTGCAGCCCTCCTCTGTGAAACATCATTGCTGTGCACCAGAAACATCACTGAAATAGTCAACAAATATCGACCTCTAAAACACCAGCCAGGCTGTTCTGCAGGAGCCCTGCATGTGACTCAGCGTGGGAATACATCTTCAAAAGCAAGAGTTTCAGGCACCATTCTCTTAGAAAAAAACAGAAACAAAAACTCAGCTCCCAAACAAACAGTTCATTTCAAACCACTCTTCCTCCTTCTTTTAATTGCACCAGGAATGAGCTTTTCTGGAGTACTATTTTAAAAGTCTTGGAAAAGTTCTGCCAAGTCCTAGAAAAACACAATGTAATTTTAAAATTACAGTCTGACAAACTGCTGCTTTGAGAGAACAACCATGTTCTAAATGACTGAGCAGGAGGCCCCAGTTGCTGCTTTACACAGGCTAGAGAAGAGAATGGAGGAGCACGTAGTGGTCACTGCTCCACTCCATGCAGGCCACAGACTTCAACAATACCTGAACATCACCACACTGGTAATGAAAATCTCAAGGAATTGCTCTGCACCATCTTTCCTTGGCCTCAATTTGGTCACTGTCCTTGAAAATATCAGGATGGCACCACAGCACTTCTGTGTCTTGTTACAATGTCAGATTGATACCACACAGCTCCACCAAATAACAGTTAAATCCATTTGTGTTATTTCAGTCTGAGCTGGACTGTGCACTAGAGAATACTACACAGAGACAGGGCACACTGGGTGCAGCAGTGATCACCTGAATGAGCTCATGGTCCAGACAACAACCTGGACTGAAGCTGGAGATGAGACACCAAAAGCAGTGACAGATGATCACTGCCTCTTACCACAGATGGGAAAGTAATTTATTTTCATTTCTACAAATCCTCTGCAGCTTTCAGACCTGTCAGTAATAAAGCACTTCACAGCAGGAGCAAAGTGGTCCAGGACAATCCTGCAACATAACTCTTCCTCATAAACTGCAGCGATGGGCAATGCACCTTTGCTTACTAGCCCTGCTTTGGAATCCCACTCAGCACCTGTGGGACCACATCAGGCAGGGAGGATTTGGGGAGCTGTCAAAGGGCAGGGGAGACCCAGTGCCACCAACCCTTTCCCTGCCCAGCCACACTACAGGTGCCACAAAGATGTCCCACACAGGACAGGATGACCAAGAGCAGAAGCAGCTGGCTGAAACCCAGACCCAAGGTGCAGAACGTGATGCTACTCTGCAAAGAAAAGTGGTTTGGACAAAGTTCCAGCCACAATTCTGTCTTTTATCCCCAAATGAGCCCATGGCCTGCAGTCATGCACGCTGGGTCCAAGCAGAGTGACAGTGTGGGACACGTGTGACATGCAGCCCCACTGCTGACAGCCTTGCTGGCCGGAGATTAAGAGCTTTGTGTTGCTGGACATGAACCCACATCCTTCAGGTGACCCAGAGGCCATCAGACTTTGAACCTGTGTATCACCATGTCCCTGTGGCCAAGGCCAGCACAAGGCACCCACAGAGCCAACACCAGCAGCACAGCTGCTGCCTCCAAGGAAGCTGCAGGAGAGGGTCAAAGCAAAGGAAAACACCACTTGTCTGGTGAACATTTGATTGTGGCACAAGACAATTTGTCCAGGGTGGAATTCACCCCTGAATTTGCCCCATGGTGGAAGGGCAAATTCACTTTTAAGCTTTAAAAACAGACTTGAAAAAAATTCTACCAGCTGGACACACCGCATCCCACAGCAGGAGTGGTCCCTGTCTTCCAGCTTTCATGATCCACAGAGCTCTGCTTGCTGCTGGCTATAACCTAGAGTATTAACAGTACAAGATTTATGTCTAAAGCATATTAGTAACACTTTTAAATGGTGAAGGAGGTATTTTAGCAAACACTAAATTCTGCAGAAGCTCTGTTTGGCAGAGTTATCGATAATCCTATTAATGACAAGGTGCAATTTACAGCAAACTGGCAGTGGAAAGGAGATACAGGACTTATGTGAAACAAAAAGATAATGCAATATTATTCCATTGACTGTGCCTTCTCTTAATTGCCTTGTTATGTATGCTCAGGGCTCACAGTCTATCACGGATGAAGTTGTTTGTTCATAAAGCAGCACACAAGAGGTTTTTAATCCAAGATCCCTCTAGCTGCATTTCAGGATTCATTTCAAAGTTGTCTTTAATTTTTCTATTTTGTGGAAGTTTATCCTAATATTAGCAAGCACTCCTCTGAAAAGAAATTGCTATGCTCAGTTGTGCTGCCTGTACTGGATTATTTGACTGCTTACTAAGGCTTTACTCAGTAAGACTGCACAAAGAGACATAACTTGCAAAGCAGACTGCAGGGCTCATGTCACTCATCCCAGGTTTGCAGAAGGGCTGCTGGCCCTCAGGACTGAATCCAACTCATTTGTGCATTTGCACAGACCTTTTGCACAATTATGAAACAACTCCATCAAACTGAATGCATATTTCTAATGTAACAAGCAAATTTAACCTCTAAGAACATATCTATCCTATTAACACATTAAAAAATATATTGGAAATTTTAAAGATTGCAGAAAGATGCACTGGAGGCTTTAAAATTACTTAAATTATTTGTTTTCTTCTCAACATTATCTCATCTTCAGGTGTCTGTGTGGGAGGGCAGACAGATGGTTGCTCAGCTGAGGAACTTGAGGCTGCTCTGTCTTTGTACAATGGCAACAACCAGCAGTCTGGAAGGAAGATGGGCTTCAGCCCGGGCCAAAGTCCAAATTCAGGAGAAGAGACTGTGGAAACATCCTTTATGGGAACTGCTCAGATCTAGCTTTTGTGTGGTTTTGCTTCAGCTTCAATTCCCAAGACTCTCACAGATGGATTTGGTCATTACACCATGAACAGCTAAAAAACCCAAGGTGCACATTTTTATACCATATATAGTGGTAAGAATGTCAGCTATGCTGGGAATGAAGATGATGAATGAACTTATTTTATTTCTAGTTTTAATTATTGGGTAAATTCCATTTACCACCTAGAATGTGAATGTGTTTTATTACAATAATATGCTTCCGGCACGAAGCCAAGACAGAGCTTCCAAGTAAGGGGGAGGGGGCATTAAACTGTGCTGGCTGGTGTTGAAAGCACTTGACATTCTCCATTTCATTTCCTAGGTGCCACATAATAAATAAGCTCAATAAACTGTTACTTACAGCCCTGGCCAATTTGAAATCCTACCTGATAGATTTATTTCAAGTATACCCTGTCCTCCAAAGCTGGGAAACAACAACTTGACACTGCCAACCTGTTCTTTCTAGATCTGACATTGTCTGTACATCAGCAAAGCCACTTCCAGTGCTTGTTTGCAGAGATGCTGAAAGTCACTGGAAGCTGATGGCTGCCTGAATTCATTGCTGAAGACACAACAGGTAAGCCAGGTGACATTCACCTGTCCTACATCACAGGCACTGCTCAAAAATTGAGACCACAAAAATGAAGAAACAGATTTGGGGTTTTTTTTCAATTTGTATTCCACAATCCACTATCCCTTGCTTAGGATTAACAACAGTGGCCAATCTTTAGCTCTACTCACATTGCAAACAAGTTGATTTGCACCAGAATAACTCGAGCTTCTCAGAACTTTCCCTATAAAAGCTATCAGCTGGCGTTACCTGTCTCTGGCAAATGCAGAGCAAGAACCACCAGGTGTTTCTCTAGGTGTGTTCTGGTGTCCTCCATGCAGATGACCGATGTGAGGAGGACTGGAACTGGACTTCCCAATTTATGACAGCCTTGCCTCAAAACAAACTGCAAATGACAGTGTCGCAGTCTGCTGTATTAATTCAGGTACCTGGTGAAATTAGTGAAACCAATCAGTCCTGGGTCTGACAGGCCAGTGACAGGGAGTGCAACTGCTTCATACAGCTGATGGAAGTTGGGAGCTCACACTGCAAGGACCAAACACACCTTTGGGCTCTCCAACTTGGGGCTGTTTCACACTTGAGCTGCTCTGGCTGAAATTTCAGTCTCAAGTCAAACCCTACCCCATCCATCCCTTGACAAGGCTGTTCACCACCAGCACCCTGTGCAAGCAGAGTCCTCCAGCAGCATTTGCTTCTCACACACTCAATGCAGCAGTCTGGCCTGTGAGCCCAGCTGGAGCTGCTGCAGAAGGAGACAGCCCAAGAGATTTCCATGTTATCATGGCTCTCCATGAATGACTTTGAAGGGATATATAGAGCCTATCTTCAGGAGATCTGTCTTTATATAGATCCTATCTTCAGGAGACTAGCTGGAAGGGCACTGCCTGTGCAGGCAAGCTTGTTCCATCCAGTCTTTTATCTTGTAACTTGCAGGATCTCCACACAGCAGGGACGATCCAGAACCACATTTGCCAAATCCTCCCACACAAGGCCTGCAGGATGGTCATTTCCAGCTGCCAGGGCTATAAAGGAGGATGGGGTAACACAGCCTTTCCTATTGGATAAAGATGTTTATTCCAACCCACACAGCAACTGCTATTGTTTTCCTTAATAAGTATTCAAATCTTGTCCTGTTACGAATTCCAGAATTACTTTTACTAGTTAGTTTACACAACATACATAATTACATTTCCATGAATACAAGCCCCATTTCCTGTGCCTTTACATCCAAAGAAACAGCTCAGCAATACATTAAAGCGTGGCTGAAGGCTGGCAGGTCCCTTGGAGCTTTGGGTGCCTCCTGACAGGAAGGAGCTCTGCCTGCAGAGTGGGGAACAGGAGCTGCACCTGCCATGAGCAGCCAGCAGCACTGCGGGTCCCTGTGCACAACTGTGAGCCCAGGGGAAGCTCCATATGCTCTGAGATATCTGGTTAGTGCTGCCAGAGGCTGCTTGGCTCTGCACAAGCTGCTGGGGATGGGGCTGGGACAGTCCCTGCTCCCAGCTCTGTAGGAACACGCTTGCTCTCCCACAAGGCAGGATTCCAGCAGCACTGCAGCAGCTGCCAGGTACTCGGTGAAGCCACTCACACCCGTGCTTCTGGGTGCACTTGTACATTTTCACAAGTGTCTCAATGTTTGGCAGACTCCCTGGATTCCCTACCACTGGGGAACCAGGGACAGAAGAAAGACCACTCTCCACACATTCCAGCCACTGCAGAAGTTATCAGAGAGATTTCAGTGAAGGAAACACAAGCCAAGCTTCACCTCCACATTCTGCTCATGCCAGCTGGAAAAGGGAGGTTGGGGCAGAGAGAGAACAAAATCACATGGCTGTGGTTTCCTTCCAACAAACGGAGCTCAGTGCAGTGGCTGCTCTGGAGCCAAACCCCCTTCACCCCTCCCAGCCTGTTCACTCTCAGGGCTCCCAGCAGGGCCTGCCTGCAGGATGTTTCTGTTTCCTCATCCACACTGAAATGTGAATGATCCTCCAAGTTACGGGGTGGCAAAGATCACCATGGTGCAAGTTTCCCTCTCCTGGATGAGACACCAGCTCGTGCCAACCGGTGGTGCATTATGCACGTCTCAAACTGCTCCAGCTCTGCATTAGCATTCTGAAGCACAGCTTCATCCTCCTGCTTCAGAGACCAGCCCCTGCTTTACATAAATCTTTAATGAAACGCTCTGCCTCAAGCACTGTGCCTACGAACAAAAGGCAGAGTTGAAGGAAAACAGTTTTACCTCCAAAAAACCAAAGCAGTTCTACAAATAGCACACAGAAATTACATTTGCTGCACCAATCTGGAGTCCCTGGAGCACCACTATAAAGAAAGCAGAGCTGTGAGAAGCTGGGACAACTGCAAGTGCTTTCCAGAAAGACAGGCAGGAGAGTCATCCAGCTGAGCTTCATGCTAAAACACAGCAGGACAGACCCAGAGTCCCAGTGCCCATGTCTGGTTGATGCCCACGTGGGAGGTTGTGAAGCTGCATGTGCCAGATTGGCACCAAATGCTCCCCCAGCAATGCAACAGGTCAGGAGGCTGATGTTAAAGCCTTGAGACTTAAAAACACATGCACAAGTCTATCAAATTCCTATTCCCTAACCATAAGAGTGCTTATGGTTAATGCTGTCAAGTGTTTCAAGTGCTTCCCTCAGGAATTTAAAGGCTGTAAACGTTCATCACACCCTGCAACACATGCTAAGTAGAAATAGGACTAGAAAGTGAAACTGTACTGATCAGGATGAGGAATTGTTATTTTAAGATAAAACTAACTAAGTACCATGAAGCTAAAGATAAAATTGCAGGGGCTGGCAACACAGTGTGACAAGGACAGTGAGATCCTGATGCAAAACAGTGACCAGGAGATGTTACAAGATCCTCAGAGCTGAGAACTTTCCATGCAAAGACATCCAGCATTTAGGGCTTCACACTGCAACACTTGATGATTTTCAAAGCAGTCTATAGGAGTTAAGGCATGTATATTCCATCAAACTTAATGGAAAATGTTTGCCTAAATCCTCAAGACTGCCTTGAAAACATATACTTCACATTCACAATCTGGACTGGATGCTTTAATTTTAATTTTTAATATTCACATCTGCATGTAGGCCCCAGGTCAGTAAATCATTTAAATGTGTGCTTCAAAATGCAGCAGCCAACAAAGCTACTCATGTGCTCAAAATTTAGTAAACATATAAACGTCCCATCCAGCAGAGGTGGAGCTGCTCAGATGGTTCTGTGGTTTTGCTGAACTGATGCCTGAAGCCTGCAGAGGCTGCCACGAGAAGTTACCATTTTGCCAACGTGTATCACAATATTGCCATGCTTACTCTATAAATCAAGGGGAACAGCAATGCCAGAGACGTGCTCAGAGACAGCCTGGGGTCTTGGAGACATGGGTTACTTGTGCACTTTGGCTTTCTCATCCACATTTTGGGTTCCCTAATCAGGGATCTGAACTGAGCTGAAAAACTGGATCCAACTGGATGGTTTTCAATTTTGCCTTTATTTTTACTGAGCAGCAGGAATCCTAGACTAGGTTTTCAGTATCACATAAACATCTATGGAGAAGATTACAAATAAAGCACGAAAACTGTCCAAACACCCAAACCAATACCATAAAGTAACAGTAATAGAACAAACTCTTCTCCCCAGCTAGATTTCAAATACACAAGATACAAATGGCTCTGGCAATTCAAAATGCCTTCAGATTTGTCTCCCCCTTACCTCTGCAGGACAGCATGGGATGACCAGGGACAGGAACTGAACTCAAGAACTCGAGCTGAAGGCCCAGTGATGGGCAGGGAGTGTCATTTTGGGAAGGATCACCATGAATATTTGGGCCTAATCTCCAACTTGGGAACTGAGGTCTCTGAAAGTATGGAAATATTTGGATCTCACCACCAGCTTCTCACTTACCCCAGCCAGATTAAGAGTCTGACAATAAATAATCATTACATGCACCCAACATTTCAGCTTTATAGAGCCAAACAGCTATTTGTGGCTGCATTTTCATACTCAGAACTCAAAATTAATCATATTAAAGCTCAGCAGTTTCCACTTGCAGTCACATCCAAGGTAAGAAGTAGGCAAGACAGCATTTGGATGTTAAACATTATGTGGTGTGACTGTGCAAAGAGTGAAGGAGAGAGCCTGCTCTCCCACTGCTGCCTGTTGCTCTCCTTGCAATAGACAGCAGCTGGCAGAAAGTGGGATGGGGATGTTCAGTCTGTTGATGTAGCAGAGAACGAAAACACAGAAAGGTACAAACCCCTCCAAGGGCTGCCCTGCCCCTTAGCAAAAGCACACACTGCCCACAGGATGAGCGCTGCTGCTGTCAGTCCCACAACCTGCAACCTGAGGCAAGGGAGAGGGAGAAGATTCACAGCTCCAAAAGAGGGAAGAGACTCCCTTTTGGCATCAGTTCACGGGCAGGGTAAAACCTTCAAGCCACGCTCTCAGTGAGCATCCAGCACATGTGGGGGAGGAGACAGCGCTGTGGGATTTTGGGTCTAGTCAGCAGACACAGGCAGGTTTGCAGAGGAACACATAACCAGTGAGGGCAGAGCTGTGCACATAAAAATCCCAGCACGGGGCTGACAATCTGCAGGGTTGCTCCCACAGCTGCGCCGAGGCACGCTCAGACAGCGGCGCACATCTGGCCTCCCCTCGTCCAGCTGTGAGCCTGGACAAAGTCCTGCCAAGCACAGAGGAGTGCCAGCTTTCACACCAAATCCCTCCTCACTCCCTGAAACCCTCCATGGATTCTTGTCCTTTGGAAGGACGAGCACATGTGAGAGGCAGGAGGAGCTGCCCACACGCTGAGAGTTCAGTGGCTGATGCTGAAGGTGTAAGGGATACTTGCATGGGGACAGCAGGCTCATGCCAGCAGGTACCAGACACAGCAGCTCACAGCTGGACAGCTGCACAAACTTCCCCCTCAGGCAGTGATCACTGTCTGGGCTGTGCCACACTGTCCTCAAGACACTCAGCTGGGCCCCATTGAAATAATCTTTTTTTCACTGCACTGGTGCTGCTGGCAGGCAGACAGCAAACTGCAGGGTTCTCTGCAGCCCTTTATTCCTATTCCCTCTGTAAGGTTACCACCCTGGCCCTTCTGCATAGGAATCCTCATCCTCCCAAACATGCACAGACCCCTACTCCTACATTACAGCAAGGCAAGGACTTCCAAGGCCAGGTGCTCTGAGTCACAGCATGCCCTGCATAAAGAACAGGGCTCCCTTGAACTCATTTCTGTGTGAACGACAGCTTCATTTTCACAAAGAGCAGCTCATCTTGATCCTTCTGAGTAATTCCACTGATTGGAGCCACCAGTAGATTGCTCTGTGGCTCATTGATTAAGCTCAATGTGAATAATTGCATTACTGAAATAGATTGGCTCAGGCACCACTGAAGAGAAGTCAGAGCAGCCAGGGGTGGCAGAAGCAGTGCACCCACCTGCACAAGGGCCACCCTGGCACCCTGACTCTGGCAGGACAGCAGAAGGTGCCTGTGTGGCTGCCCAGAGCTGACCCCCAGAAGGTCAGCAGCTTGCCTCTTGCCTGTTCTTCCCTATGGCTGTATTTCACTCCCAAATGGATGGGCCACTCCACACCGTGGCCCCAGCCGTGGATTTAGTATGCATGACAGTGCTCCTGGGGGCAGTGCCTACACGGAGCAAGGCTAAACATGCTGACAAAGGCAAGGGAAGTGACCTGGAAATGACAAAGTGAGGCAAGGGAAGGAGCAAAGATGAGGTGGCTGAGGAGAAGCATCTGCACAGTTATTTCTACAGAGCCCACTGAGGAGAGGTGACGAGGTTTGTCTGACACAGTTGGTGCAGTGCAGGCACTGCTGGATGTCTCTGCTGTGGGCAAAGCTCTGTGGATTGGCAGCCAGAAGATTAATACTGCACCTTTCAGAAGTGGTGGGGGCTAGACACAGAATAAAAAAATAGCTACTTTAGTTTTTCATCACGTAGAAGATGATGTCGAACGGCAGAGACGCAGTGTCCTGAGCACAGTCCCAGCTTCTGGCAGCAAGCACAGAGCTGCCACACAACTCTGGGCAGCTTAAACTGCAATTCTCAAGGCTGAGGTCCCTTTTTCATAACAAGGAACAGCAGAAAATTACTTTTAATATGCAGAAGGAATCATCTGTAAAACCAAAGATGAAATCTAAAAAACTAAAGAGCTACTTTTATGATAGATGAGGTTTTAAACACTACATGAGAGAAGAGACTTCCCTTAAATAGGTGCCAGTTAATTAATGAGATTTGGTAAATGAGTGCATTTCCTGTGCAACAAACGACAGGCTTCCACTTCCAAAGTACATTATGTTAAATTGGACAAAGGCCCATTATTCTGGAATAAAAGATTGCCCACTGGAGGGTTCACGCTGAAGTATTCCAAGAATATCTTCATCCAGGAATACAAGCTGTGTATTTGCAAGCGGAAACCAAGCAATCCTTAAAAATACCAATACCTCCTACAGGAGCTGGTACATTCAAAGATTTAGCACTTAGTAGTAAAAAAAACCCACAGTAGCTCAGCCTATTGGTTTAACAAAAGCTCAGGAGACAGGGATGAGCTGCCTCCTGTGACCAGAAGGCTCTTGGGGCAGGTTTATGCTCTGCAGTATAAAGCAATGAACTGGCCCCAAACCCTGCACTGCACAGACATCACATCTCACACTGCCACTACCTGGGGGCCACTGTGTACCTTCATGGGAACAGTGAGCCACAGTGGGATGGGGTTAACAGCATTTGTGCAGTGTGCCCACTGCAGGGCGTGGACAGGACAGGCTCAGCATCCCCAGCACTGGGCAGAAACCCACAGTGGCCTCGGGCACCAGCAGCAGGTGGGTGAGCGCCCGGCTGGAGCAAACAGAAGTGGTGGAGCCCACCAATGGACACCTGCTTCCACTTCACTCCGGAGCACACAGCCATGGCAGCTTTCCATCACAGCCCCCAGACACCCTAACCCTGCTGGGAGAGGGCAGGGGCATCACTGACAAGGTCAGCAGCAGACAGACCAGGCACAAGTGCAGTGTGGGTTATCTGCCTCTGCCCAGCTCAACCTGTAACACTCCCAAAGCCACTTCCTCCAAATTCCTCCCCAAAGTTTGCCTACACAGAGTGTTTACACCCACAGAGTGCTCAGTCCAGATGAGGGAACGCTCAGAGGGCTCCAGGGCAGGTAAGGCACTTGGGATAGAAAACATCTTGGCCACACAACTCCAGGTGCTCACTCTCCAGGCCAGCTGATCATCACCCTTAGCACACTGTGTGCTACTGATAACAGATATTTGAGTTGTTGTATGGAATAATAAGCACCAACCTGGCAGCCTCAGGAACACCTCTGAGCACTCTCACTACAGAGTCAAAGTCAACTCACCAGGATGCCCATCTCTTGACTTTCATTATGGAAAATTATTCACAGCAGAAGTGTCACTTCAGCAGTGTACAATTTCCTGCCACTATAAATATTTTCATATCATTACTTTCCTTCTCTTATACCTGTGGAGTCTTAGACCACACCAATTTCTTCACCTGTGCAAAGCTTTTCCCAGACACAGGACAGTCTTCAACTTCCTGCAACACAGAGCAGAACTCACAGGGATCCTCTCCAAACTTTTAGAAAGATGTATTAAGAACGTCTCACAGCACTTTCAGTGACTTTTCCCATTTCCTAAAATACATTTTCCTCTCCTACCAGAAGACCCATCTCTGCACACACTCCACCTTCAGTATAATCAATATATTGATAAAGAAGTGAATACCTTATCATACATCTTTTTACTGCTGACTTCTCCCTATGGCTGTTTGAACTAAGTCCATTCTAAACCCTTAACTGTATTTCTGTACCAATGATTTCCAATTCAAAGGCTTTGCTTTGTCAATTACACACATGCATGCACACACCTACATGTGCATCTTCTGTTAATGCTTTAAGCAATACTTGAATCCTTTAATATTCTCTTCAAGGCCTTTTACAATTTTCCTCACAATGCTATTTAGACTAGCAATTAACCCCCCTGAAACACCACTGCTACCTAATGCTCTCACAGCAGCACTCAGAGACAGGAGAATGTGACAGAACCTGACAGAAACACACATTCATGTCCTCACATGCTGGTATGAAGTCCTGGCCTGCCCACAACCATGTTTTTGTTAACTTATCTAGGGATGAAAACCCTCAGTTATTCACAGCTCTGCTTACCCTCCTGTTTTGGTAGCTCAGAGCAGGAGTACTGAGGCATGCTGGCACAATCACCACGCTTTCTCCAGGGATGTTTGGCCAGTGCCTCAGCCAACACTCCCAGAAGGACCTGGGCTGTGCAGCAGCAGCACAGCGCGCAGCGGTGCTGGAGCAGCTGGCACACATCGTGCCCCTCACCTCTCCAGGTGCCAGCCCTGAAGTGGCACCAGGAAGGAGCACTGCTTTCCACTTCCAGCGCTGCTTTCATGCTGCCAACCTCCCCCAGGCATGGACATGGGCAGCAGAAGAACCTGCACAGACAGGGCACAGCTGAAGTCCACAAAGGCTTATCCTCCCTGCAGCTGGGAAACTCCACAAGGGGAGACTCCAGCACGCAGACACTGCTCAGAACCTCAGTTTACAGTCAGCCTTCCCAGGAACTACTTGTGTATCTATGGAGTCTCCAGGAACAAATTGGTTCTGACCTGTAGGAAACCAAGAGCAGAAACTGTCCCTCCCACAAGCCATGGCTGCCCAGGTGTTCCTGCTGATGGCAAATGTTTGACTCCAGGTGGATTTTAAATTGAATTCACCTGCAGTGACCTGTTTGGAAAAGTATTCCCCAATGTGTCTATGGGGATAAATGCACATTTCTGCTTAAAAACTGAGACTTTTCTGATCAAAGGAGCTGGAACTTCTATACTATATAAAAAAACAACAAATCAAAATACACTTTTCCTATTATGAGCATGAAAAAAAAAGGAGAAACCTTCCTTTACATCCTATAAACATGATAGAACAGACACTCAAATCACATACTAAGCATTTTCAGTGGTTTGGGAAAGAAAAGAAATACAAAATGTGAAGTTAATATTCCTGCTGGAATAAGATGAAAGATATTATTTTACGCCCTACTTGAAACATCATAGTAATTTTCATCTGCACTAATAAAAATAAATCAGCAGCTGATCTTCCATGCATTACAATTACCATTTCATGCAGCAGTCACAATGCTTCTGAGATGCATTTGCCCTTTGGAACTCCTGCCACAAATAGAGCTGAATTTAGGGACTGCCGAGTGCACAAATTTATTACATCAATTCTTTGAGGACATTGTCATGCAGAAAATGCAATGTGGGCAGCTAGAGAAAAGCATCCAGAGAAAAGCATCCAACTCTGAGTAAAGATTTTTGAGAGGAAAATAATTAGAACTGAACAACTGAAAAAGAGAAAAAGTCATGTTGCATGGCACCAACTGTTGGGTGACCAGCAGAGCCCCGTTTGGAGCACACTCATCACCCAGACAGGAATTAATGAATTCCCAAGCAGCCCCCCCTGCCTGCAGCTCAGCCTCTTGCAGAGATGCTCATTTGCAGAGCACGACACAACTTGCTGTTAGACAGGAGCAGTTCAATATTCATTAACCAAAAGAGCCCCCACCTTGTGCTGCTGCTGCCTGCAGTACAAATCACCTACCCCCGGGTTTTATCAATCCTGTCACTCACTGTCCCAGGAACCTGAGCCTGGAATGCAGCAACACTCCCTACCCTCAGCTGGGGCATTTGCACAGCCAGAGCCCAAAGCTGGGAACCTGCAGCCACTCTTTGAGCAGCTCAGACAGAAAATGCTAGAAACACAAAAGGTTTAATCTCAAATTTGCATATAGAAACTTATCCTTGCAATAGTTCACTGCTAAAAAAAAGAGCTGCATGAAAAGGGAGAATTGAAGCGGGCAGCTGCACGTTGGTAGATTTACTCCAAGCCCTCCCAGGAAGCCTATGGAAGCTTGCAGCACACGCTTTTCTTTTACAACCCAGGACACTAATACATTCAACTGTGCTAAAGCAAAAGTGTCAGGCACAGAGATTTAAGGAGATAATACAGTGAAGGCTCAGAGACTAGATAAAATCATAAGAAGATGCAGTCAGAAGCTGCTTCTTGCTTGCTCTTTACTACCAGTTGTCCCTGTTGTATTGGATGGGGAAGGCAGAGCACAACAGCTTCAGCAGGAGGGGTGGCTGGGGTAACCTTCTCCTTGGCTCCCCAAATCCAAACCCAGCTTGTCCCTGAGCACCCCTGCTCTTCTGGCTCAAAAAACCAACTCTGGTCACCAATGCAAACATCTGCACCCGGCAGAACGGGGCACCAGCTGTACAGAGGTGCAACCTGCTCCAGCCAGCACTGTCAGGTGGAAATCTACATTGCTTTAGAGGTTGACCACAGCCTTGGATTCTGCTGTGTCTGCTGAGCTCTGCAGCACAACTTGGCAACACACAGATTATCCAAGAAGCTCAGTAAAACATGGCTAAGAAATACCAAGGTATAGTAGAGACCCAACAGCACATAAACTGTCAAAAAAACCAACCCAAAACAAAACAAAACAACCACGCTGCTTTCAGATATCTGGAAGCCATGCAGAAAAGATCTTCATGGCCATCTGCTTGGTGCCTGTAACTTGGTCCCACAGGTCACACTGGGAAGCCCCAGCAAACTGGGAAGCCCCACAGCCATCCATCCTCCAGCAGCACTCGGGTGAAGCTCTCCCGGCGCTGGGAATGCTTGGTCACACACTCTGCCTCTGCTGGAAGCCTGGAAACGCTCCCTTCAGGACCCTGGAAATGCTCCCTTCAGGACCTTGGAAAGGCTCCCTTCAGGACCCTGCTTGGCCAAATAGGTTTGTCACTGTCTCCCAAATAACTCACATGAATGTCTTTCATTTTTCAAGCGGTGCCATGAAACACGGGGCTGCACATGCCACAAACACTGACATATTTCACTAATATAATCCAGCAGCAGCATATGGGGAGTATTTATACAGGCCTTTATTATATTTTATGAAAGGTAAACGACCCTTTCCAAGACGTGGTGACTTGTGCTGACAGCATGTTTGTTTTAAAGAAAAAAATACTAATAGGGGAGGGTTGGAGGCTTTGCAAGTCTAACCCATGGGTACAAATTCCCCCAGTCCTCTTACAGGAAAAAGCCCATGAATTCTCTTCTTCCCCTGTTTTTATTGTCATTCATCTTACAAGCTGCTCTTATTAAACTTGTTACTCAACACAGTAATTAGTTGAAATAAAAAGATACATATAAATAAAATTCAGATATTGACTCTAATTAAGTCTTCTTAAGTGTTATTTTACTAGCTGGGGTGGAGCAATTTTGTCATGATTGAACTGTTGAGGAACAATTAAGTAGAATGAAGCTTTAATTCCTTCCTGATCTCCTGACAAAAGCCAATGCACATTCAAACTCGCGTGAGAGAAACCAAAACCAATTAGAGCAATGTGATATTGCACATTGTCTCACCAGGTGAAAAGCCAAGCTGGGATGGCACCAAAACCTCAAATCTTTGCACTGGAGCTTTAATTGGTGGCAGCAGTAGCTGGGGCAGGGAGCAGTGCAGGGTTTGTTTGCCCTCCCCAGGAAGGACAAAGGCACCGTGTGGCCCAGAGGATGAGCGATGCACAACACGTGGGACCAGTCTGGCTTTTAGGGTGCCAGCACTTAACTCCTGAGCCCTGACCCATCATCACACAGCAGCCACTGGAGAGTCCCAGAATCTCACTGTCCCTGTTTCTGGCTATCACAAGTGGAAACCAGCCTGTCTCCAGCATGAAAGGACACTTTGATAAATGCAGTAATTACCACCAGACACCCCACCCAGCCAGCAAGAAAATCAAGGCCATTTATTTGTCCACCGAGTTATAAAACTACTACCAGAAAACTCTGCAAATCAAGCCCTTGGAATCTGATTTAATTAAATCAATGAGAATTATATCATTAATTCATCAGAAAGCTCAAAGCTAATAGAAAATTGTTTCTATCGACTCCAAACTCCTTCCATGGAGCTGCCTGGCGGTGCCCCTGCCATGGAAGTGCCCAGCTGCACCTCTGCTGCTCCATTTGTCATCTCAATGCACCATTTGTTCCTCCGAACACAGATCAGCTAACACAAAGCAGTTGTCATGCTTCTTCCAGTCCCTACCATCTTTGCACATTCCCCTCCACACGTGCTCATAAAAATCACTTGCCATAAGAGCTTTTAAATGGGGCTTGTCAAAACATCAGGATGGAAGGTGTGCAGGAGAGAACCTCCGGTTTCCTGTGGTCTTTGCTGAAACACACAAACATGCAGCCTGGTACCAACAGGCTTTTCTTTCCTCAACATACCCCTGAGATGTGGCTGTAAAGAAGAATCCTGACGGGAGGGGAGGGAGACACAACAATCTTAAAAGGAAACTTCACACATGTAAAAGCCTACAAAAGGTAAAACCTGGATACCTGTAACAGAAACCTTCAGGAAGTGATTTAAGGCAATTTGGAAATACAGTTTCAGTGGCTGGTTGAACACCTTCAGAATACAAATATGCAGCAGGCTATTTACAGTTCAAGGGAAAAAGTTTCCACCTTCCCCAACCCACAGCAGAGCACAGTCTGTTCTCAGTGAGGAACATAAATTTTGAGCAACTCCAACAGACATGAAGAAGTCACTGGTTTATCTCAATTTATCTCAATTTAACTGATTTCAGGAAACTTAAGCAATACTCAAGACGAGGGCTCTCAATCTCGAAGACACTCAAACCCTGCTAGACCTGCTATTGTGTAGACAGCAATTGCTGATTTATTGACTGCAAAGAGCTGTGGATCGAGCCTCAGTATTTGCTAATATTTCTCCTGGAATTGGCCTTTAATGGCCCGATTCAACTGTTATTAATGAGAAAGGAACAATGCCCCTTTCCTTCAACAGAGTTGGATGAAGTTGGAACAGTTAGCAGCTGAACTAGAAAATTCAAACATTTGGACCAATTAAGTGTTACTGCTAAGATATTTAACACACACTTTATCTGATAGGAAAACTTCAAATCTAGGGCTAAACCAAATAAATTATAGTAGTTTCCAGATTAAAAAGAATGGTGTTGAGAAGTGGAAATCCACCTCTCAATCCCTTGGGTGCAATTCAGAAGTAACCCTGGTGAACCCAGGAACATAAATATGAAGTGACAGGGAAATCCAGCCTACTATTCACATCACATATTCCATGGTTCTTTCTATTCCACAGTAATACACCAAGTTAAGCTGCTTATTAGATGGGCACATTCTCCCAACTGCAGCCAGGCTTGTATGTTATGTTGGGCTTGCCGTCAGTGCTGACCGCCCTTTAATCCTAATTCTGCTGTCATTTGTGGTTCCACTTCAGAAGATCCTTGCTTTAATACACAAATGGGATCGCTGTTAGCACTGCTGCAGCCCGGAGGAGAGGCATGTGAGAAATGCCACAAGAGGGACTCCCAGTAACCATCCCTATTTATACTTATACAACCCTCCTGCACATTTTCCTAACAAATCTATACTTTCAAATACTTCTGTTGGCCTACAGGAGGTTGTGGCATATGCTTCTAAGCCCCACAGCTCCCCCATCAGCAAATAATGACCTTCCTAAAATGACCTGGTAACAGCTAATAACTGCCATAAAGCATAAAAAGGCTGTGGTACAGAAGGTCTTTTATGGAACGAAAAATAAAAAAAAAAACACCCAAATTTTTATCAGCACAATCACTAATGGACAGAGTCCTCATGTGATCCATTTACTTTTAGGAAATGCCTGGTATCAGATAATGAAATTATCTCACAAAACAAAAACAACCCCCAAACCAGCACTTTCAAAAAGCACACTGCAGTCTGGCAGCTCATGAATGAAACACTCCGTAGGTGTTTGTGTACATTTATAATTTACTACACCACATTAAGAAATAAGACAACTGCAAACGACAAGCTGCTGCTCTCCCAGCTGTGTACACTGTGCAATTATACCTTCCACCAGGGCTCAGCCAGCTCTGCTACCAACCTTCCAGTTGGGAGAAAGACAGAAGGATCCAAAGGATCCAAATCAGTTCCAGCAACTGAGGAACAAATGGCAGCAACTCTGTCTTCATAAAGTTCTGAAGCAATAACACTGAAATGCTGTTTAGTGTGTGCACATGCCAGGAGCAGAAGCACAAATTCCACCCTGATACAGAGCATCACACCTTCTCCAGACCTTGCTTTCATCCTGCATCTGAAACTTGTACAAAATCACTGCTAATCTCACACAGAGGAGATATCCGTATCTGGCAGCTCATGTAGGACCAGGTCCAGCCCTTCTGGAACAAAGCACCAAACTCAGCCAGTCACACACCTAGCTTTACACATGTTCCCAGCCCAGAGAGAAATCTCCAGGTGCAGTTTTCAGCACGTAATTAATCCTACAAAACACAGCAACACAAGCTTTCCTTTATGCCCTCAGCAGGAGAAGACTCAATGTAGCAGCACGGAAGTGCCTCGCAGGATATTTTCTACAACACTTTCACCTGCTCGTGATCTTCCTACCTGAATTTCTCTATTGGACCCACTGTTTGCAGTTGCACCTGAAACCCTGGTGAATTATTCCAGGCTGGCTCATCCTAATGGTGAATCATAAGTGACCCACATAACCATAACCCCAAATTCTTTCTGCTCCCAAATAGGGAGGGTCTGCAGAGTTTCAGTTCCATGAACAAGCTGACAGATTTGAATGAAGTGATGGAAAAGACTGCAGATCTCAACAGTCATCTTTGCTCTCTGCAGATCTACTGACTACACTCAGCATCTTGTCTGTGTTCCAGTTTCAGTACAGCTGAAGTCTCCTGGCAGCACTCCAGGGACAGCCACGGATCCCTGATGCTTTCAGGGACCTTCTCCAGTCCACAGGGCACAGCAGGGGACTGTCTGAAGACATTCCTGCCCAGCTTCCATACCCTGCATGATCCCCCTTCCTACACCCTGTGCTGAGCTCCAGCCCTGCAGAAAGCATCAGGCCTTTCAACAGCACCAATGTGGAACATCCCAACTTCCTGCACTTGTGGCTTCCTCTTCTATTTGTTTTTAAGCTGTGGAACATGATCCCTGAGCCAGGTGACCAGGCTGAACATGGTGTAGGATGTTTATACACATGCATTGGAACAGCCTACACGTACACGTTCAAAACTGCTGTAATCAGGAAATGAGCCATGAAATGTGTAAGCGGCGGCACATTAATAATCTGTTTTATAGCTTAAATTAGAATCTTTGGAATTTCACAGCCAGACACTTTTAAATAGGTCAAAAATGCAGTAATCACACTTAATGATCACACTGTGATGTGCACCGCATCAGAGCTGGGAGTGAGGAAACCTGAGCAGAATGGATATGAACTACTGGCACACTCAAAAAAAGCATTTAACAAACCTCAAGAACAAAACACATAGCTCAGGCACGAAGTTTTTTGTCTTTTGATCCTGCTCTTCAGAAATGAGGTGTGAGATTTCATGTGATCACAGACAACAAATGCTGTTCTCTGTATTTTCATTTTAGTTAGCACTGCAGATTAGCAAAGGATTTGACCACTTGCAAGTAGTGAGAATTTAGTGATGTTAAGAAAGCCTTCCCCATCTGAGAAACACGATTTGCTATCCTACCTGCCCACGCTCATGTCACCCTCAGTGCACAGACTTAAAACACATTTCTGGGTATCAGCATTTGGGTTTCTTTTAAAGAAAAGAACAAGAATCCACAGATCAATCTCAGTAATCTTTTAGTCTCCAGACTAGGGAAACCCTTCACAATTTTGCTAAATTTAGACACGTGCTTACGTTCTTTCTACACCAGCTTGATTTCAGGTATAATAAACCTGATGGAAAATTTGAATAAAGAATGAGAATTTCAGCAAAAGATGCAGTCATTGACTAATTAATCCAGTCCTGTCAAGCTACTGAGGCATAACCAAAAAGGCAAACTAGAAAAAAAAAAAATCAGCTATATTCTGTGAAAACAAAGTCAATGTTTGTCTACTGCAAAAGTACAAGTCAGCAGGGGAGACTGCTTGGAAGCTTGTAAGAAAGCAGTAGAGAAATGTTTTTTTGGTTTCTTTTTTCCTCCAGTCAAACTGGGCTTCTTCTAAAAAACAAAGCAAGGCAAAAGATGAAAGGCCTTCTCTTCTGAAGCCAAAGATGAAGAATACAAAGAATATTAATGACTAACAAGTCTGCCTGTAAATGCCATGAGCTTAGCTGTAGAAGGGACTAAAAGGAAGAACAGCACTGCTATTAACTAATAAGTTTCTGATCTAACAAGCAGTGATGAAGGCTGATTGGGTCATTTATGGAAGGGAACATTAGTTCAGAAGAACACAGGTTCTCTACAGAAGATAAAAGGAAAGATGCCATTATGTATATGCAAAAGCTCAGGATGGTTCATTCACCCAGCACATAAAGGTAATAAATTCCCAATTAGGGCTTGTCTGTCCCTCACATGTTTGTGTGTGCAGGTACAGCAGATTGCTGTCTTGTGGAAAACTTGAGAATTGGTGCAAGTTTGTCACCAGACTTATATTGCAGAGCACTGGATTTTGATGAATTGCATTTCCTAAAGGAAATATTCAACAAACACAGAACCTTGCCTTTGTCACAGCACAGCCTTATTGCTGGACCCAGCATAAGCCTGCCTGGCCACCAGAGTTTCCCAGTGTCCTGGAATCCTGCAGTGGTCCAGGAGGGACTCATGGACCAGGGGCAAGGGAGGGAGGCAGGCACTGGCCTCTCACCTCTGCACAAGCACGGTGCAAAGCATGTGCTTCCATGTTTGAATTTTGCCCATTCTCTTTCAAGAAATTCTTCTAATTTAAGCAAGTGAAGCACAATAAAACCAGGAAGATTAAAAACAACCACCTCGGAGCCAAAAGTGACACCACGCCAAGTTCAGATTTGGAAACTGATTCATTTGCCAGCTTATAGGCACACACACCTAGTGTTTCTATATTTATACACATGGACTCGGGCTCCCTGCTTGGTAGAGGCACTACGAGTATTTTTAAATCAGGAAGAAATCAAGAATCACTGTACTTAGAGAAGATGGAAAAATTCCCTTTTCTCTAAGCTCAGATTAGAGGATTCTTGACGCATCAGCTCTGCCTGTAGCATCCAGCAAGGCTGAGAGCCAGCACGGACACAATTCACTCTGAGATTCCTTCCCTTAACAGGCCACTGCTCACTCCTGCAGACAGGCTGAATTTTGCATTGCAGCCTGATCCAGCAGATGACATGAGAAGCTTCTGTGTCAGGATGGAAATCTGGGAAGCATTCTGGCAGCGTGAGAGATGGCAATGTTGCAGCCAGTACTGCCAGAGAGCTGTGCTGCTGCCCCTTCCAGGCTGGGAATTCACAGCCCCTCGTTCAATGCCCAGCTTTGTCCATAACCCACAGTGGTCTCGGGAGATCACCAAACTCTCTCAGCATTGCCTTATGGAAAAGGGGGATAACAGCACGTCTCAGCAGCACCACAAAGGTTTGTTAATGCTTGTAAGCACTTTGTAGATAAGCAACATCAAGACAGCAGTTAGCAGAGGGATTTGGGGCACAGACAGACATAAATCCAAAGCACTCATATCATATACTTCTTTCAGACAAGCACAGCAGCAGATCAGCTCCCTGCATTTAGTGGTTGTGGGCTCCATCCTCTCAACAGACTGAGCACTCTGCCTTTGATCCAAAAAATGAGTCCGCGGAGAATATTCACATGTTTAATGTTAATCATATGCTTAAATTCTCTGAATCTATAAAGAGAGTAAAAGAGAAAAGTGCTCCCCAGCTCCAAAACAAACACAAATTCCCAGAAGTTATATTTAGGACATGAGCAAACATTTGGCCAGCAAAGGAAAAGCCTTCAGTATACACCTGCTAAGCTTTTGCATCCCTCAGGAAACCTGCAGGTGGGAAAAGTGTCCAGAATGAGTTTGCTTAGACAAAACCTTTCTAAAATAACCAGCATGGTGATATTTGAAAGAAGCATCCCAGAGCATGTGACCTACTATTCTTACACACACAGAGCAGTCCTTGAGCAAGGAAATCAGAAAACAGAATAAATGAAATTAATTAAGAAATTCACCACACAGATTTGAACTTCTGACTAGGAATTTATAGTCACAAAAGAATGCATTCATTTATTAACTGTCTATTGTAGGAGAAGAGGCTTTCCTCAGAGGACAGGCACTGCCACCCAGTCCTCAGAAGTTCCATATGCCTTCAGCAACACCTAGAAAGCATCTTATAACTGTATCAGAAAGGAACAATACTGAGCAAAAGGAATGGAACCCCCTTAAAGCCTTGTTCATTTTCAGCACATGCTGCTCTCACATCCTCACTCTCTGAAGCATCAAACTCAATTTACATCCTGCTAAACTCCTGGGCTAGCTAATGGCTTACCAGTCTGCCAAATCAGAGTGTCCAGGAGTCTCTGCTCCTGCACCAGCCCCACCCTGACCTGCTCATCCTGAGCCCTTTCCTGCAGATGGATCAGGTCTGTGGAGAGAGGACGGAGCTCCTCTGGTGCGGGTGAGCTCGGCAGAGCGAGAGCAGGGACCTGCAGTGTCAGGATGCAGCGAGCTCCAGGCAGTCAGACACTCCTGCAGAGCAGAGCACTTCCAGCTACGGCCACAGCTGCAGCCTGGACACAGCCCTGGCCAGACGAGCATCTGCAGCATAAACATATAGCTGGCTCCCAGAGATGATTTTCAAACCCTGCTAAACAAGCATGTATAGCAAGAAAAGCCTCAGGCAACCAAAGGGCCACTATGCAGAGCTTCACTGCTGTGGCAGAGCCATAAACATTATCCAGCTTACTCACAGCAACATCACGTTTTGCCAGCGATGTGAAACGGACAAAGCACTCTCTCACCAACATAAATTGTCCAAGAAGTTAAATAAGACTGCTAATTATTTCTAAGGATTTTTAAAGAACCCCTCAAGATTACTGTCCTAAAATTTGATTTTAAAATGTTGTAAATATTTTCAACCAAACATCATTATATGAAATTGACTTGATGGTATAAAAGAGCCATTTTCTTAAGTAAAGGCTTTTTGAGAAGTGCATTGTATTTTAACAGTACACAGCACTTTTACCTTAATAAACCAGAGGGAGCTGTACTAGTCACACCTTACAAATGGTTAACAAGGTGTTTATCTTCCTTGTTTGGCTGAATTACAACTACACAAAATGCCCTGACTCAAAGGAGGCAGAACAAATCCCTACCTTCACCTGCCGTGAGGGATGGAATTAGAATGTTGGGTGAGGCTGTAAGAAGTCCAAGGGAAGTTAAGACACCACAAGGAATCCTGGTTACATTTCTCCACCTCCTTTGCAAGACACTTTGCTGTCCCAAGGTTTGCAGACTCTACAAAGCAACACAAAGTTCACTGCTGTTGCAGTTATCAGCATGACCTGGCAGACCCCACCGCTGGGGAGGCCCTCTGGAGAGGGCTGACAGCTCCACATGACAGCTTCATTACTTTCTTTCACCAGTTTCCTGGAGGAGGAAGCACTGTATCCTATGATGGGGTAAGCTACAAAGGCATAACTCCAAGCCTGTGCAGTGTAGGGATCTCTCACAATAAGCTCAGACCTCTCAGACATCTCTGGTGCCTTTGCTTTGTTCAGAGCCTCCATTAATATCACCCAGGACTTCATTACCAGCACTTTCCCCTGGCTAGAGCCTTGACTCTTCTTTTGCTCTAGCACTTCTTCGTTGAAGTACACAAAGAGCCAGAGTGTAACAAAGAAATGCACTCCCCATCCTCACTCCTGTACCAAGTCATCCTCCCCATCCCTCAAAGGCAGCTCACCCCTTCTCCCATCCCTAACAAAACAGTGAGATTAAAAGAGTCCTGGGAAACAGAGCAGCAGCAAGGGGCATTTTTCAGCGCTCAGAAGGGCAGACACACCTCCAGGAATGAGGTGCCACTGGCTGCAGCACAGAGCACAGGTATCCCACAGCAAGAGCTGAACCTGGGCAAGGACTGCTGGATACACCTTTTCAGCTACACTGGTTTGAGAACAATAATTAAATTCCAGTCTAACTTCCTCCTGATCTACACCTCTAACTCTTTGGTGACTCCTTTTAAGCCAATTCCCAACTGTAGTGTCACTCTGGGCATTTGCCTTAAATAAAGAGCCCAGGAAGCCACTAAAACAATAACTATCTCTTTATCTGGAAAATACATGCCCAGGAAATTTCTCCTGTGTAATACAAATGTCAGTATTTCAGGTTTCAGTAACATCATATGATGTGCCATCACCACCCTACTCAACACATGGGCAGGGACCATCAAGTCTAGAGAATACAATCAAAGCATAAATGGTTCCTCCTCTGCACTTCTCTTTTTCCTCGTCATCTCCCAGTGTTTAATGCTGTGCCAGAGGGAGCAGTGCCCAGTGTGGGTCCTCAAACAGCCACCAAAACACCCGAGGCTATGCGATGTCACCAGGAATGCCGCGGGCATCAAAGCCACCACGGGCTGAGGAGGTCTGTGCAGCTGCTCCCCTGCCCTGCTAATTGGGTACTGCGGACACGCTCACGCCGTAAGCACATCTTTGACATAACACAGCATGACAATTTCTCCAGAGTCACAGAAACGCAGAGCATACAAATAAACCTGAATGCTGAAACCATTTCATTGTTCATAAGAATATGCACGCTGCACCTGTTACGACCAAGGGCACTGTCTGCGCCTTGGAGCTGATTCTTTCAGCCTCTAACAAGCCTGTCTGTCTTGGAGGACTGTTAAACTCCAGGAGTTAATAGAGCACAACAAAATTATTTTGTAAAAAGAAATCATAACCGGATACACAGGGAGAGATCTTTAAATGTAAGGTAAAGAAAACCATCCTCAAACTGACATTCTCCTCTCAGCTTCTCACAGCCGCTGGGTCAATTTAAATCAAATTCACTGAAACAAAATAACTCCAAAATTGATAGCGGTAAAGTCCTACCCGGAAACAAATGCTCGGGAGCCCAACTGCACCCCGAGCCCGGGACTCCCGACAGAGGAGGGCAGGACGCTGGCGCGGCAGGAGCGGGGAGCGCTCCCCAAGCCCCGTCCGGCGGCAGGCAGCACCGGCGGCGCTCCCGCAGCCCCGAGGGGAGCCGGGGCCGGAGCCGGGGCCGGAGCCGCCGCGGGGAGCAGGTGGCAGAGCCGGTCTCCGCAGCCCAGCCCCGGCGCCGCCGCCAGCCGGGCCCGCCGCCAGCACGCGTGGGGCGCCGGGCCGGGGGTGATTTTTGGTCGGAGAGAAGGAGCGCGGCAGAGGAGCGGCACCCGCGGCTGCGGCAGCGCCGTGCGGGCAGGGCGCGGGCAGGGGACGGACCGGCACTCACCGAGCTACGCGCGGCTGCTGCTGCTGCTGCCCCCGCTGCCGTCCATCGGGGCGGCGGGGGGACGGGACCCCGCTGCGGGCCACAGCCGCCCCGCGATCCGCCGCATCTGCCCGGCGCCGCCGCCGCCGCGGAGGAGGAGGATGAGGAGGAGGAGGAAGAGCGGAGCGCGCCGCCCCGGAGCCCCGCACAGCCCGGCCGCAGAGCGCCGCCTGCCCGCCGCGCCGCGCTGGGATGGGATGGGTTCGGATGGGATGGGATGGGATGGGATAGGATGGGCTCCCGGCGGGCGGGGGGCCCGGCCGCGGGGGCAGGTGCAGCCGCCCGGGGCGGGGGGCGGCGCGGAGCCGGAGCCGGGCGCGGCCCCGGGGCGGCGCAGCTGCCGGAGCGGGGCTGGCGGCGGCCGTGCGCGGAACGGGGGCGAGGAGAGGCTGGAAGCGCCTGTGTGTAACGCGGCCGGGCGCGTAATCCGCCCCGCGAGGGCTTTTAATGAAGTACAGATGTTCCCTAATATAATTATATCGTCCTCTCCCCGATAATTGGCTTTGGCAGCCGCGCTGATCGAATCCCCCCGCGCGGTGCCGTGCGCTGCCCCCGCCGGCTCCGCAGAGCCGGGGCCGCCCCCGACACCGCGCCCGGGCTCTGCCCTGGGGACCCCGCATGGCCGGGGCCCCGCTCCCGAGAACCCGCGTTCAGACACCTGCGATTCTTTTGGCTCACAGCAGGTGAAGATGAGGGACAAAGATTATTTACTTATTTCTTAAAGTGTGTGTCCTCAGAGAGCATGGGCTTAACTGGGCTGCCTGTAGCCAGAGAGGATGAAACACCGCGCTTGCAGGATGGAAAGGTTATTGCACACACTGGGGAAGGAAGGACCTTGTTATTGACCAGGAGCTCAGCAGCAGAGGATGTCCTGGCCGGCTGAGCAGGACCTGCACCCCCTGTGCAGCTCCCCCGCTGTACCTGTGCTCTCCATGGGCCAGGTGAGCTGCAGATGGTTAAAAAACCCCAGTTCTCCCCAGCTTGGTTTGTCTTTAGGGAAATTGCCAATAAGGACATGCTAATACAAGTCAGATGTGTGGGCGTTTTATGCATCTCTGTGAGGAAAATGGATCAAGCCCACAAATTCATCTTGTAGAGGACAAGCAGCCAACACAAGGTAATGATTTCTAGTCACTACAGGCCCCAGACCACACTGCTTTCACCCCATGACTCAAAGCTGAAACCCAGCCATGCCATTCCTGCTGACACCTGGACACTACGAGGTGTGTAAATACTTCAGATAAAGCAGGATTAGGGAATTCTTTCAGCCCAGGGCTGCAGAGGGGAGCCACAGACAGCTGACACATCTGTACTTCTATCAGCTTGGGCAGTGTCTATGGGGATGGGCAGTTCTGCTTGTTAACACAAAGTGCAGGTTGGAATTCAGCTCCCCCATCCCCAAAAGAGATTCTGTCCTGCCCAGTCCAGGGTCTTAATCAATTAATCCACCAGCTCTTATCAATTTCAGTGAAGGCAAGAGACTACAGCTCTTTCAAGCAATTACAAACTTCTCAGCCTGAGCCCACAACAATAGTCATGCTCCCATTTCATATTTACCAGTGGTACCTAGGTGACACCTGTGAACAGAGAACCACTTTGGACCTATGGAAAGGGTAAAGGGGTGGCTCTGTGCAGAGTCTGGAGCTACATCAGCATTAATTCTGGTCTCAGCACGAGGAGCTCTGCCTTTGCCTCAGCAGGAACAGTAAAATGCTCCTTGTTTTCACACCTGTGCTCTGCAGATTTCTAAGGGACCAAAACAGACAGAGGGTTTCACAAGCTGGGCAGGACATGGAGCATCCTTAGTTTGCCTTCAGCCGGGCCTCCTTGGAGTTTTGCTCACTCTGGAACATGCCCATGTCTGCTCAGGAGACAGAGAATCCAACACAATCACAGAGATATAAGTGATGCTGGTCTTCCAGACACTATTTTTAATGTCTGCTTTTTGTTCTTGATTCAGTTCTGGTCCCAGAGCTGAAGGCATGGGGAAGGTGTAGTGTCACAGGCAGCTGTGTGTGTTCCCTGAGAGCACCTGCCTCTGCAGTGGATGGCTTAGGAGGCAAGATGGGGACAAAGAAGCTAAGACTATCTTTTCCTCCATTTTCCCTTCAGCTATAGTAGAATCTTTTCTTAGAAGGATATAAATATAGAAGAGGTGAGGGAAGCACAAAGGCAATACAACCTGGAACAACATGACTTGAAACAGAGGACAAGCAACCTGACAGACTGACTCTGCAATCTCTCTTTCAAGCTCTTTTCTTTAAATGTTTTGGTTTTTGTTTTTTTTTTTTTTTTTTTTTTTTTTTTTAATTTTAAAAACAAGCCCATCATAATTACAGGCTCTCACTTAGACTTCCAATCTTCCTTTAAAACAACACAGAAATTACTTCACAGAGAACTACCCAGTTTAGTTTTCCCTCAAGGGCAGATGCAGAAGAACATTCACCTTAAACAGAGGAGTTCTCCAGTGGAGGTACAAGCAAACTCTCACACTTACCTTTTCCTTGCTTTTCTTGTGCTTCATGGCCACCCTCTCAGCAGGAGCTTTCTGCTCCCCCAGTTCTACAGATACTTTCCAGCTCTCTCTCACTGACTGAGTTTCTCTGCTGTCTTTCCAGGTGTTAAGCTGATAAGTGTGTGATTTCCAAGGATCAACTCTGTCAAACAGAGGAGGAACAGTGGACTTATTCCTCTCTGACCTCTCTTATATTTCCTGTCCTCCACCCATTATTAAAGGTAGATGGTTCAGATCTGGCTCCACCTTGTTCCTCACATATTCCAGGGTAATCTTCTTCAGGCTTTGCCCTTTTCTGTGTACTTTTTGTTTCTGTGCCCCTCTGCAAATAGGTAGATGTTGTTTCCTGAAAGCATTGTCCTTGTATTTTCCTGGAAGCAGAAAACAGGGAAACTTATTGTAAAATTCAACCAGTAACAAGTCAATAATTGATTCTATTCTTTATTTCATCCCATTTTTAGAATAAATGCTTTCTTAAAAGGAGCAAGGTAACATAACTGTTTGATCTTGAGCAAATAAGAACAATGCCTTTTTCCCCAGTACAAGGCACCTGTCCAGCATTTTATTAACTTTGCTAATTGCATAAAGCATCCTGCAGTGCTGAACAGCCATCAGCTGCTAAATCCCAGATCACTATAGTTGAGCTGCCTGTCAAATGAGAAAAAAAAGAAAAAGACATTTTAGACCCAGAGTAGTAACCAAATAATCATACAGTTCTGAATTCTGCTCAGCTCCTCACAGTGATCATATTTTATGAACTACTGGAAGATGGTGTTAGGATTCACACAATAAATATGAGCTGTAAGGGTACTAGTGAGACTGATTAATAGATCTCACATGTTCAGACATTTCTACAAACAAGAAAAATTAGGTTTCTCTATGTGAATATTTTATGCAGATTTTTATGTAGATAATTTGTACCTGCTCTTTCATTTTGTTACCTGTAGTATTACATGTGAACATAATAATAATAATAATCTAAATTTACATACACAAATTACTGGAAGGTCTGGATCTGGCACACTGGGGAATAATTTCTGGCTTGAAACATTAGCAGTGTGATAACTATTTAGACAACTATATGAAATGAAATAAGCACTTGTCAAAGGAAAAATGCATTGTTATGAAAACTGGAATTGGTGTAGTCTCAAATAAAAATGGAGCTTGTGAAAACGAGTTAATCAGAAATTCTCTCCTGCCACTCCCCTGCCTTATTGCTTTTTCTGTTTCTTTCCTCCTTTTGTTGGGGTGAAATCCTGCAGAGCAGAGAGCTGGGGAGGCAGGAGCAGCCAGACCATTGTGAAGATGTGGAACAGCATAAATCCTGGCTCACAGCAGAGGGCTGGCAGGATCCCTCAGCCCAGGCTGGTGGCTCTGCCTGCAGGGATCAAACATGCCTGTGCCAGAGGGGGACCTGCCCCACACACAGGGACTGCTGCTGCACTCACAGCACATTTGACATGGGAAATCTCGGCCTTAATTTTGGTCCTGATGGTAGTTCAAGACCTGAATTCTGCTCAGGATCTAACCAGAGAAGCAGCAAGGTTAGAGAGGACAGATAGAAGAAGCTGCAGCTGTCCTGCAGGCACTGACAGGGAGTGGGTTCCAGCTGACCTGCTTCCATTTTTAAGAAGCACAAGGGCATTTCAACCATAGCTTTGTGAAAGTAATATTATTTCTGCCTTTCCTTATTTGTTCACCAGGAAACCCATTCTACAGCCAAACAGAACAAAACTGTGTGGAAGGAAGCACGGGAAAAAAAAAAAAGATAAATGAAAGAAAAAGCCAGTCAAGCTATTGCTAATCATATTAATTTATATATGTTGTATATAATTAGCATTGTTTAAGCATTTATTTTCTTTCTTCAATAAAGAGCACATCTCTCCAGGACCCTCACCATGTCCATGGTTTTTATGACAGGCAGTAGAGATAGGTACCAATTACCTGGCTCTTATTTAGTGAGTATTCCAAAGTACTTTGATGCAGCAGCATTGTAAATTCTCTGTAGCAGCTAATTGTCTCATTTTAATTCATTTTTAATGAGACACCTGGGAGAGTGAAGAAACATCACAAAACCACAAAAATCCCAGAATATTTTTGAATTGGTCTCCCAATCTCTCCTTATTTCTGCCTTCCTACAAAAGGACTTTTTGGTACTAGCACATAAAGGTGCAGCTTCACTCAGCTGTGTGACAGCATTGCTCCCTGTCACATCATAACCTTCTCCCACAGGTGAGGGAGGATGGAGGTAGAATCTACAAAACACCTACAAAAATGGCAAAAATCCAGAGACAAGTCTCTGGTCTTCAGATGTTCTACATCTTCATCACTGCTGTGTCTCTAGACAGCTGAGCCACATCTCCTCTGCTGCCAGACAGAAGTGCAGGGTTCTGAAGGAAGGACGGGGTTCTCGCTCATCATCATTTGCCATGCAGATGTGACTCTCAGATAAAAAGAAAAAAGGTGGCAAAGAGGTATATTTTCTTCATCAGCAGCTGATTCATTGCATGCTTTTTTGTGAAAGGAAAGATGTGTCCTCTGACAGTCACCAGCATGGCTTCCTCAGTTAAGAAACCCTCTCAGTTCTCACTCACGTGGCTCAGTGTTACACTCTGTGCTAACTTCAACATCCAGATTTTATTGACTCAACAGGGGAATTAATTCCAGTAAGACAGAACTGCCCAAAACTCTTTCAGCAGCTAGGCTTCAGCAAGTCCCTGTCACAGCATCCCTGATCTCTGCTGCTGTGGTGGCTGGAGGGAGATGGAGCAAACTCCAAGGCAGCCTTGAACCAAATCACGTGAGGAGCTCCTAGATCAAAACCAGCACTGCAAATGGAGAAAGAACACTGGACATTGAGAAATGTCTGTGGGATGTTGCCACTTTAATCAGAAAGGTATCTGTGGTGGCAGATTGATGATGTTTCCACTGAGGGATTTACCATAAATTGAAGGCACACCCAGTGAGCTGTGTGGTTTCAGTAAGACATTCCCCTCTCAATTTTGGTAATTAGCTGTGCTCTTTTGTTAGTGCTGTGATAATTTTTACCAGGTGAGGCCCATCAGCAGCCACAGGGCGGTGTGGCTGTCCACAGCCACCACAGCAGTTATCATCCCTGGAGCAGAGTCCCACCTGCCCCCAGGGTCAAAGTCTGGAGCACCTGGTGGTGACTAAGCCCTGTCCTCACCCCACTTTTTACCTGACATTCCTCATCTTTAGCTCTGACACCGTAATGAGGATCTGGCGAGTGGTCAGGGCTATGGGAAAGCCCATAGGTTCCAGCAGTGGCTGGAAAGCAGCTGTGGATGCTGATTCTGTGGCTGAGGACTCCCAGCCAGGCACAGGCAGCAGATGTGCCCCTCTGGTTAGTGCTGGCCCGCCCAGATGCCACAGCCTGCAGTCACTGACTGCCTTCAGCAAGGGAGAACTCTGGTCCAAGCTCAGTTCCTTTGATGTCTAACTGCATAATGACATTTAATACTGTTAGCATGCCAAAAAACTGGCTGCTTCTTTTGTCTACGTTTTAGCTGCTTTAATGCATAAAGGAGCCTTGCACATTTGGAGTACTGGGACAAGGGGCTTGTTGATTCCAGCAGAAGAGCTCTCAAGCCTTTGCTAGGGGCATGCTGGAGTAGCCATCACAAACACTCCAGGGTTTTATCCTCCTCAGCTGCAAAACTCCCCTTCCATTTTGCTGCTTCTGGGAACTGAGGAAGGATGAGGTGAGCTGGCCCCTTGCACAGAAGGCTGCCAAGCTGCTGGATTTGTTTGCAGCGAGGGACTGGGGGTCATGTTGTGACCATACGGTCAGGGAGAGCACCACTTTTGGGAAGGAGCATTCATGTATTGAATCTACTGTTACAGGAAAAAAAAAAACCCTGAAAATCCCACAGCATTTAAGAACTCTTTGTTGATGAAGATTATTTTGACAAGAACTCCAGGAAACTTTCTTTCCCACTGAAAACCTATTTTCAGGCTATTTTTGTCTTTACTGTATTTCATCTCCTTTTCTAAGATGGATTTTTTTTTGCCACAGATGAGATCCCAATTTCTTTTCAGACTTGGACAATGGTGCAGTTGAAGAGGGTGACAACAACAAGCTGCTTCTCAAACTATCACACAAAAGACTTCAGTCAGGATATTTACAATAAATACAGGCACCAAGTGTGAGGGCTCCCGTTTCCTGGCAGCATTGCTTGACCAGTTTTTTCTCTGGAAGGAATCTATTACATCAGTGGCCTCGGGAATGTATATTGAGATGGTTTAATCAGAGCTGAAAATCACAGCACAGAAAGGGGCTTCAGTTCTCCTGGCTGGACACGATGTCCTCAATTTAGGAGCTGCTGAGGAATGTCTCTGATATCACAAAATCCTTAGCTCCTCTCTGTCCAGTGTTAAAGTGGCTGGTGGCAGCATTATGGCCCTGATTCAGCAAAGCACTGAAGCACATGCTAAACTTTAATTTCTTCAATTAGACTTAAATACATGCTTAGGGCTGAGGATATGCCACAATACCCACAGAGATCACAGCGCTGTTCAACAGGTAATTTGTTTTGGCCAGTGAATGCCTCTGTAGATAAAGGTTTTGTCAACTTTCCTGTGCTCCTGTCTGTGGCTTCAATCTCCCTGTTGCCTTTATCCTTACATTGCCAGGCAGTTTTTCAGGACACACCACTTCCTCCTCATTATATATTCATACAACATCAAGTATAAATAGGGCAGTAGTTTCTATAGCTCTCATAACACCAATAATTACAACAGGAATGGATTTAAGCATGGGCTTTATTGTCCTCCTAAATGGAGGTTTATATTTAGAGGCCTTATCTTTCTTGTGTTTTCCTCCATGTGTGAAATGGGTCTTTACTCAATCCAGCTTGCTTTAGATCCCCACGAGGCAAAGTGTCTGTGGGTGGAATGACATCTATTTGAAGGGAACAATATTATGTGAGGAGTAAAGATTAAAAGGTCTGGAAAACTTCTAAGACTCCAGCTGACATATTGAGTAATGCCAAGGCTGTGGCCAAGTTCCTCTGTGGCTTGGAAGCTATGGAAATGCAGAATGTTTCTGCAGTACGTTAATCTGCTGATAAGAACCTGAAACAGAGTTAATTACAGAGCAGGTTCAAGGGAAAGCTCGGCTGAGCCTCCAGAGTTATTGCAGCAGTGACACAGCCTGAGGTTTGGGAAGCAGCACAGGGCACAGGCAGCCTGGGAGAGATGGCCCAGGCCCACTCTGCTCCAGCAGGGTCGAACGATTGTCAGCAGGAGCAGATCCAGGCTGGAAACTCTCTGGGAGTTCCAAGGAGTGCTGGAATCAGCTGCCTAATTGTGTGAGAGCTGTGAGGGAATGACAAAGGTGGATCTAACTCATCATCCAGGGGCAAGTTCTAACACTGCTGGACAAACATTTTGCTGAAGGGTCTTTCTTAGCTATCAGGTTTTAATCTGAATTCTGTCGACTGCATTCCTTGGAGGAGGAAAAAAGCCTGCAAGGGCAAACCCTCACCCAGACAATAGTATCTGTTTGATTGACAGTCATGTACTTTTTTGTTTGAAATTAGATTTTTCAAAGGAGTAGGGTCAAGGGCTTTTTCTTGCAGAAGATCAAAGGTTACATCCTTTGCTCATCTAAACCAACTTGGCTTCAGTGACTCCTTTGTTGATTTGTAGCAGCTGGGTGATTCTACCAAAAATACAGCCCAGACATGGAATCAGCAGCACACCCATGCCTGCTTTCCAACTATGAAATAAAACATGATTCATACCCCAAGCACAGAAGTGGAATGCAAAAAGCAAACAGAACACAAGGTGAAAAGTAATTATATTCCCTTAATTGCAGATTTAAAAAAAAGTATAACACCAAAAATTGCTCATGAAATTCTTTTCTTTTAAAAACCTGTAAAACATGAAGGCAGCCTCTTTATTGAATCCTGGGTTTTGCTAGAAAAATAAATATTGTTGTAGGGATTATTGGAGCATACATCTGATTAAAATCTTCAAAAAATGCACTGTAAATGGAAGAGCTATTATGTTGGGCTGAAATATATAGATCATATTTAAGCTGAAAGGAGGTAAATAATCCATTGCTATAATATGATTGCCATTGGCAGAAAATAAAATAATGTGGAATTATGATAAATAGTGCAGCCAGTAATGGAAGCCATGGCCAGCATTCCCAAAGGAGGCACCACCCACAAATGGCAAGTAAAGAAAGAAGTAAAGTAAATAAAATAGTGGCAAGACTGTATGTACAAACTCTATTTTATAAACCACAGGTTTGAATGTGGAGAGAGTTCTGTTCTGATGGCTGAAATCACAGCACAGAGTAGCAGTGTGGTAGCAGAACTTCCTCTAAGTTGACATTCTGATTTGATTCTGAAATTTTTACCATTTCCTTCTGCTGTGTGACAGGCAGGGGACTGAAGGGGTGTGTGTGCATTGGGGCAAAGACTATTCTCTACTTCAACCCAGCCTGGAAGGTGATGGTTTGCTTTAATTAGTTTTAACTGTTTCAAATTATGTAAACATTGATTTTCACACTTACAGGTTGAGTAAGTAGATGCTGTCAAAAGAAAAATTAAAAGAAAAATGAGTGCTTAAGGGTAAAAAGGGCTGAGCAGCAGAGAGGAGAAGAAAACTTTGAAGAGCTCTGTGCGATGAGCACAGCAGCCACCTTCATCAGGTATTGCCCCATTTTCTCAGGGAGAAGAGAAAGTGATTTTGATTTTTGCCACAGAAGACATTTAGGTTCAATGTCTGTGATGGAGTCTGCGTGACTTGAGAACCAGCAGAATAATACTGTGTGTGTCCAATATCATAAAAAACAATTTATTTGCTTTTTCCATCAGAACACACTATGTTCCTGTGGGGGCATAATTTTGGAGCTCAACTCTCATGCTGGCTCTGAAAGCTTCTATTAAGACAGAAATCTCCCAGATAATAGAAAACTGTCTCAGGCCCATTCTCTTGCACATCAGGCTCTGTCTGTCCATTCGGGAGTTTATAGCAAGCTCATCTTTGCAATAATAGAGACTTTAAAAAAGGTCTTCAAAGGCCAATGATTTCCAGAAGCATCCCTGTTTCCTTCCTCTGCTGTTGTCTCTTTTTCCTCCCTCGCTCTGACAATCTCTTGTCAGTAGTGGCAGAGAGAGGGATATTGCACTGGGTTTGGAGGGGGGCAGGATTATTCAGTGGGGAGACTAAACTCAGAGTCCTGAGCAAAGCCCACTGTGTCAGCAAAGCTGAAACTGCCAGGAGCAGCATTCTGTGCCTCCACATCTCCCCAAAAGCAGCCAGGCTTTCCCTAAAGGGGAACCTACTCCTGCTTTTCCCAGAGGAGGGGATCACAGACCCTGGGCTCTTTTACAGAAAGATAAATAAATGAAAGAGGAAAGAGGAACACAGCAGGCAGCCTCATTTCATTACTTTTTGATTTAGTCATCCAGAGTTAAAAAGTGATAGTAAACACTGTTATCTCTGTGTTCTGGGTGGGTGTGAAACATAGCTTTAAGGACACACTCAAAGCTGTTAGTGGCTCACTTTGTGCTCTAGACTTTTCTAATAGAGCTGAATTAACTTCTCAGTACTGTATCACAGAAGGACACCAGTTTTATTTAATATCTGAAAATACTGGCCCAAACAGGTGGCAACACTGCCCTCCATCAGCCAGTGGAGAGGAAAAATACAGCCCAGTTTTTTTAGTCTATTATTAGTTTTAAGATTTTTCATACCCAGCATTCAATTAGTCAGCAAGGTTAATCTTTAGCCAGAGCTCGGTGAAGGACTGTGTTTCTTTCCTCCTTTCTGCTGGAGTTCCTTGTGCACAGAGCCCTGAGTTTGTACATCCATACAGGCAGGGACTGACCTGGGGAAAATGCAAAGCTGTGCCCTTGTCCCCCAGATTGTCCCTGAGCAGGTAAGGTGAGGCTGCCTTAGCACATCCCCTCTGTCATTGCATTTCCCACTGACCCAAGCCTAGCCCAAAACAACAGCAGCCCCAGCCAAACCACCAATGATGTTACATTTCCTCCTAAATATCAAGCTGAGGAATTTGCCCCAGTCATGTCACTTCCTGTGCTGAAATCGAATTTCAGCAGCCTCACTGTCTGCACCAGGCAGATCTGGCTCGTGGTGCAGTTCTGAGTGGGTTTATTGCGGCTCAAAGCTGTGGGGAGAGGCAGAGCAGAGACACTTCAGGAAAAAAAAAAAAAAAGAAAAAGTAATAAACAGCACTCATACTTCACGCATGAACTCATTATTTTTTCTGAAAAAGAAAAAAAGCTTGCTAAGCCTCAGAAGAAAGACTCCAGATTGTGAACTTCAGATCTCTTCCCAGCAGAGCTCCTTTATCTTGCCCCAGACTGAAACTCAGGCGTGAGAGCCCAGCAGAGCTGAGATGGGATCGCTCCTTCTCCTTTTGCTATGCGGAAGTTCAGGGAAGACCAAGCCAGGAGAGATGATTTGCCGGTGCATGAGTCAGCCAAGGAACTCGTCCTCTTGCAAAACAAAACCACTACCAACAATAATTCAGGCTCTCCGAGGAACATGCCAGGGAATGTAAAGGCTGGAGACCAAAAGGAAAGCTGGGAGGAGGGGGAATACTTTCCTCCCTTTGACATGAGCGAAACATTCACATCACTCACCCCACAGGGCACCGTGTCCAGGTCATGAGAAACCTCTGAGCAAGGCTGCACGGGGCTGGGCAGAGGGGCTAAAGCACCTCAGTCAGAGCTGTACTAACCCCAGCACCTGGAAACTAAAATCAGGTGAGATAACAACACCGTTCTTGATTGCACCACAGGGACCTGTGCCTTTGTATCTCAGAAATGTATTTGGGAGTTCATATTTCTTGACGTGTCAGAAAAATAAGCCCTGCAAGACATTGTTGGTTACACACAGATGCAAAACATTGAGCAATGGGAGAGGATTTTGAAAAGCTCTTTACAGGAATTTGTTACAGGTGCTCTAAGCAAGGAGGATAACTGGACTATCAAATAACTAGTCAGTACAAAAGGATGCAGAGAGGCCAAAATCCTAGCAATGGATTTTTATCCATCCAGGCAAACTAGAAAGCACCATCAGGGAAAATTAGATTGGAAGTCTTTGGTTTTGGTGCTGAATCATGTTTTTAGAGCTAAAGTATATCCTGGAATGACGTTGTACGAAATTTAATCAAGCAGTAGAGGGGCCAGACTGAAGTTGGACAGAAGGGGCAGAACTATGCACAGGCTAGAGAGATTTTAAAGGCAAACAGCACCAACAGAGAAAAACAACCCTCTCTGAAAGGCAGGCAGGCAGGCAAGATAGTTTTCCAAAGTACATTATCCTGCTATCAATCTAGCCATGATGTTATTTATTCCCAACAACATCCAAAACTTTTATCTGCATTCTTTACAAAGTCCACAGCTATTTGGTAAACAGGACTTAAGAAGTGTCAGCTGTAAGGGGCTCCTGCTTTGAAGACAAATAGACAAGCAGACAAAGAGTCAAGGAAGGGCTCCAGTGTTTCAGCTGCGTGGCCGAGAGCCACTTCTTTGTAGCATATGGCACACACTAACAGGTTTATTTTCCCGGAGGAGGATGTATAAACTGTCTGCAACTGCTCTTCACACTTGTCACTCTAAGTCAGATGATTTTCCCAAGGTCTCCTGCCGAAACAGCCCCCCACCTGAATCTGAGCAAAGAATTTGTGGACGCCTTGCAGGTTCGGGGGGCGAAGGGCTCTGGCTGCACGAGGGTATGATGAAGCACACGGGGAAGTGTGTCAGGGACACCGACAGAGATTCCAAATGGGAGCAATTAAATGAGGAGGGGCAGGGCTGGAGGGGGGCACTGCTGGGAAGCGGAGTTAAATCCGGGTCAGCGAAGAGAAGCAGCAAGTGGCAGCGTGTCTGCAGCTGTCCCAGCCCCGCCGGGTCCCGTCTGTGCCGGCAGCCCTGGGGCTCTCTGCCTGCGCCAGGCTGCGAGGGCTGGCCAGCACCTGCTGCCAGCCCCACCGAGCTGCAGCCTGCCCCGGGGCCCATTACACACCGTGATTAATATGCAGAGACCAGAGCGACTGGCAAAGATAATTACACAGCGAGTCAATTGGCTGGCAAAGTTAATTATGCGGGGAGTCAAATGAGTGGCAAACCGAGTGACTGAGGCAGAATAAAGAAACGTTTGGCAGTGACAAATGGCAAAACAAGTTGCTCAGACCGGGGGGTCAAGCGGGCTGGACACTGGATGCGCTCCCCGGCAGCAGAAGCTGGCGCGGTGTCGCTGCCTGGCACCGAGCCCGGCAGGGCAGGGCAGGGCAGGGCAGCCCCGGCTCCAGCGGGACCCGCAGCCTCCGCTTCAATCACCCCGAACCCCGAGGCGCCGAACTTCCCTGCGCCTCAGGACTGAGCGCTGTCCCCATTGCGCCACACGAGGAAGTGTTTTGCATTCTCTCCAGCCGAATATTAAGCAGATGCATCGACCTGGAGAGCAGAAATATGAACTGACCCGGAGCGAGCTGAGTGCGCACCAGCGGTGCCCTCGCAGCGCGCTCGGGAGCTACAAAGAAAGGAAAGGTTTTCCTGCTGCCATTACCAGTCCAAAGCAGGAAAACCCTACTGACTCAGAGAGGTTTCTACTACGACGGACTAACAAGCCACATTTTATCTGGAAACCAGCTAGATCTACTTTTCCTGACTGTGAGCAAATGTGTTTTTCAAGGACTTAGTGAAAGAAGATAGCACAGAGCTTTGAGATCTCTTTCAGAAACGTTACATATTTTATTTCCTATTCTATTCTATTCTATTCTATTCTATTCTATTCTATTCTATTCTATTCTATTCTATTCTATGTAAGACCCCTGAAGTGACCTGTAAAGGGCCAAAGGGAAGCACATAGCTCTGACCTTTTTATTCCTTACTAGGTATAACCAATCCCCACAATTGATATCCTGGAGTGTTTGGGACGGTTCCTTGCTTTCTTCTGCAATAGTAAACTTACATGAATGTCAGAGCCAGAGTTCCCAAAAATTATGTTATGCCTAGAAGTTACTGAAACAAACCACTGAAGGAAAAAGAATGTTTAATCCTTACATCTGCAATAGTTTTGGTTTGTTAGCATCTACTTCATTCTGCTGGCCAGTTGGCATGGTGGGACAATGAAGGGCTTTGAGACCACACCTGCTAGGAAAGCTCAGGCGTCTATAATTCACATTTATATACAAGTTCTCCAGTAAACTGAAAGAAAGTCAACTTTTGTTAATTGCTTACAAAAACAGTTTTCCCAAACTATATCTAGTGTTTGCCAGATAAATTCTGTTCTTTATGTGCAACACTTTCATATCTGACTCCAGCATTTTATTTGAAACCAATGTATTTCTTCTGAGTTGTGCTACTATAATAATGAGAAAAAAAATGGGAAATAAAAAGAAGGAAAGGCAACTCCAAAACACCAGGCAGTTTAAAACAAAGAAGAACAAATAACAATAGCTATGCAGAGAGTCAACGTGGTACATGAAAAATAAGTCCTTTCTAGGTCACGCTTAAATTTGCATTAATGGCCTTCTTGTCAAATTATCTCAGGGGAACTTCAGATTAGCATGCAAAAGAAGCATGATACAAACTAGAGCAGTAATACTTGTTTTATTTACCAGACCATTTTTTCCAAAGGAACTAACTAAATATGAGAATTTTGAGGGATCTGACTTTCATCTTTTAAAAAGGAAGCACAGCCAGGAAGAGCTCACCGTAATTAGCAGCTAGTCAAATAACATATAATTCCTCTCTGTATTTACTCAGTAGTGTGTACTTTAATCATGGCAAATATTAAACTGACCCTAGCCACCTCCTTCTATAGACTGGCTCAGGAGCCCATTTGTTCAGTTATTGGATAAGCTTTTAAGAAAACAAATGTTACCAAGTGCATTTAAAAGTAAACACAGGGTATTCCCAAATCTGTGTCCGAAAACTCATTTGATAAATAAGATAGAGAGTGGAGGAAAAAAAAGAAGCCATAAGCATTTAATCTGCCAGTCCAATAGAGATGTAATAGAGGTGAGGAAGCCACCTAAGGATTGTTGCTGTTGTTTTGGAGGAGCAGGGCAGTCTATTGGCAAGATTTGGGAATCAGTGGAGATCCTGGCTTTTATTAGTGTCTGGTGTGCCAGTGAACAGTGAGGAACCTCACATTCCTGCTGCTTCAGCAGACCGTGTGGGACCCTCCCCCGTCGGGCTTTGGCTCACACACCCATCAGCATCCTGTGAGATCTTTGGGCCTCTTTGTGTCCCCTTCAGCAGCTGAGCAGGAAGCATTTACTGAGGATGCTCCACATCTCCAGCGCTGGCAGGAGGTGGAATCTGGAGATGGTTTCATGCTGCAGCCTCACACCGGGAGGGCCAGGGTACCGCACATCAACTCGCTGCTGTGGTTTGCTACAAAACCAACCTACTCTTGCACAAAGGCAGCCTGGAGATAACAAATGGACTTCTGCACCCAGCTCTGAAGGGTGTGTGGGCACACAGACACAAAGGCTGTCTGACCTCTAAAGGGAGTACCACTCATGTCATCAAATCTCTGCTGTCAGAGCAGGGAACTGCACCAGAAAACCTTTCCTGAAATGCTGAAATCTCAACACTGGCCTAGCAATGTACCAGATACAAGAACAGTGCCATTATCATTTACTTCAGGATGAGAAAAGTGAAACAAATCTTTTGAATTAACACTCAACTTTACAAATAGCCCAGAGCAGTTAAGTTCTGGTACTTTCTTGAAACTCTTCTGATTTTTAAAGCTCATCAAGACTTTGCAGCTGGAATGGGAGTAGATAATGCAGCCCAGACACTGCTATGGGAAAGAAACTCAACAGGGTGAGACAAGAAACTGCAGCTGGCAGAAACTATTTACACCCACTTCATGGAGTCACCAATTGCTACAGGGGGCACAAGGTACTGGAAAAATCATGCATTTAAGGCACCTAGGGCAAGAGACAAGCAAGCTGCTAAAATAATTTTTTTATAGATGGTGCCTACAGTGAATACACAGTTACCTGTTTGCATCCTGGTATATTCAAATGCTGATTTTCAGAATTACAAGACCCACAAATTAACGTGGTTTGATCAGCAGTTTTACACTGCTCAGCCACGGCTGCTTTCATTATCTGCCACCCATCTGTACTGTTGGTATGCTTGGCTCTTTTACAGTGTTGATCATGTCTGATTTAACATGCCAGGTTACATTAACAGCTCTGAAACCCAAATGGCCACACAAGTCCTGGAAAAGCGGTTGGGCTGCTTTGCTGCTGTTACACATTACATTCCCCTCCTCATTGTCACTAAATCCAACCCGAGAAGCACTTCTAGGGGGAGAGACCATTAGCCACCAAACACCCCAGGGCATCACAGCAGTCCACAAAGCTGATACTTTCTGCCAGCAGCTCTAAAATGTGCAGAGCTTGTCAGGTTTCTGGGCACCCCTCCTTCCCCCAATTAGTCATACCAGTGACTTCTCTGTGCAAGGAATTAGGAAGAGTGGGAAAAAAGAAGAGCTTTTCCTCTGGCTTCCAGTTTAATGAAAGGCTTAAAAGTTCAGTGAATCCAGAGAATGTAACCTTTGGGGTTCTCATGAAGAACAATGAAAATAATAAAAAAAAAAATCTAATGTTTCTTAAGCTAGTATATCTCTTAAAACTCTTACAAATCTTAGCCTTTTTGGTGGAAAAAACTTAAACCAGAGGCAGATCAGAGTCTTGTCAGCCTGCTATAAGATTAAATAGTCTATTAATCAAAAATCAGATTAACAATACTTTGTTAAAACTAATTATGTGAGGAAAGCCAGCTTCCTGTTGCATTGCCAAAATATTGGATATATTTTTTTTTTTATTCGTTGCATCATTTTAGACCAAATGTTTTGGCAGCTTAATTAGAGGCAGGTGGTGCCATTGCCATAATTACACAGAATTCCTCACATTTTGTCATCATGCTTATTAGAGCCCTTGATTCAGCATGAAAGGGAAGCATCCTGGCCAACCAAATATTGCAGCAGTTTTTATGGGAAATGCAATGCACCTTTATATGAGAGCAGCCTTGCTTAGAGGATGCCAAATATTTATTTCAGCTGTGGGACAATAGTGCCTTTTCCAGTAGGAAACAGTTAAATGAGACCAAAAGCTCTCAACCCCAAATGAAACCCAAACTCACTGCAGTCAGTGGCAGCATTCCCATTGACTTAATTGGGACCAAAACCCAGCTGGCTTTCCTGAGCAGGGTAAGACTGATTTATATAGGATGGATGTGGGACAAGTCCACAAACGCAACTGAGATCAGAACTTGGCTCATTCATCTCCCGGGAGTTGGTCTGGCTGTGGCCAGGGAAAGCAGAGCTGGATTTGGCTTTCAGGACAGCTCAGGATCACAGACAGCCCTCAGCCCACTCAGTTCCAAAAGGCGATAATGCTTTTTTCACGTGGTCCTGATAAGGTTTGTGCTGAGGCTGTAAAGAAAGTGGTTGTGTTCAGTTCAAGGTCACAGAGTTGTTTCCTTTACCTACACATCTGAAAAAATGATAAAACTTAACTGCTACTGCCACCTTCACAGACTTCTGCAGTTAGAACAGCCCTGGGACTTGCACTGCACCAGCTGGCACAAAGGGGGAATTCAGACCTCATGCCAGGCACAGGGCTGATTTTTCAGAGTGACAGAGCACGTGTAGATAGCAAAGTTACAGTCTGTGCATCCCTGGGAGTCAGATGACCTCTCAGCCTTGGATGGTCCTTCTGGGCCAGGGAAATTGTGCCATGGCACACAAAGGAGGGGTGCAACCTGTATCACCCCATGGTTTTCAGCATCCCAGATGCAAGTCCATTCCAAGTCCCAGGTTAACAACCCAGACTGGCACCTCTGAACACACAGCATGCACCACAGCTGAGCCTCACTGAAATGGAGCTAAAAGATAATCTATATCTGCATTTTTGGCACCTTTGTCCCCTTTCCCATTTCTACCATCTTATTTTTTCCAACCACACAAATTATTTTAGGATTGTGCCCCTTAGAGTGAGCTCTGAGGTCTTGGTGTAGCTCATGTGTGGAGCTCCCTCTGATCTGGATATGATGCTTCCAGCATGAGAGAGCTATTAATCAAAATCAGTGCTACAGAATGTGAGCAATAAAGTTCTTTAGGCACGACATTTCCCTTAAGCCTTCTCATTTATCCCTGAGATCTTACACTGCCTGTTCAAAGTTAGAGACAGGACTGAAGTTCTCATCTGTGCTGGCCAATTTCTTGTTGATCTTAAAGGTTTTAGACCACTCAATCCATGCTCTTCTACAAGGAATGGGGCCAAGACAAAATATATCTCAAAGAGCAAACCAGGAAATTCACTGGGGGAAAACAAAAATTTCCCCATGCCTGGTTGGCCATTTGGGAATCAGCTTGAGGAAATCAGTGCTGTACTTCCCTCTGCTTTGAATTTGGAGCCCACACCCCACGTAGGTAAGAGAGACAGCAGCAGCAGCTTCAGTGGTGTTTTGGTTCTCCCAACTCAGGCTTTTTCTGTGGGCCTGATTCTGTTGGGCAGAACTGATGGGAGCTCAGCTTCCCTCAGCAAGGTCAGCAATTTCCTGGTTCACCTGGGCACAGTCTTAAAGAACTGTGAATAAATTCCAGTGTAGCCAATATATTTTATCCCCTTTCTAATGCATGCAACAGTTTTAAACCCTTGTGGCTACTGTTATTTTAATGCCAATAACCTAGCAATAATCATCTTATAGCTGTAGTTTCAATGAAGTACTTACGATGTCACTGAGTCTCATAAGGTGCAATCAACTCAAAGCCTGAGTAAAAGTATTAGAGATTATCAGATTTTAGGGTGTTTTCTATATACACAGCTAATAAATTCTGAAAGGTATTAGAAAAGACCAACAATAAATAAAGATTGTGAGACCATAAAAGACATTATTTAAGATACTTCTGTAACTAAAAACTGAACAAGTATATCCTGCCCCTCATGTAAACTCTGAAGCCTGCAATGAAGAAAAAAGAATCTCCTAAAATGAATCTTTGGGCTTCTGGCTTTTCAAGAAATAAAACTTGGTTTCCAAGAAATAGAACTTGAGCACTGAAATGAGTGTTCAGCTGAAAAGGAAAGCAAGACCAAGGGCTTGAGATGAAAACTTGTGTTGTTTTTCTGCACAGGGAGAAGGGATGGAAGGACAGGATGGAGCAGTTGTCAGAAGCACAGCTTGTTCTGTATTTCTGCATTTCTGTTTTGGACGGACTCCAAGCTCCAAATGAAAATACTCTGCCCTACACTACAAGGGAGTTTTAATCCACCCCAAATTTAGCAGCCACAGCATCTCTTCCCCTGTGGCAGTGAGCATTTAACAGAGCACCGCTGCAGTCATTTCTGTCTTTTCCAAACCCACCACACTGCAGGGGAAACCTCCATGTTTCTTTTTTATTATTTCCCAAATGAAACCCCGGGAAGTTTCCCCCAGGGAACACTCACCTCTCTGCTGCTGGAGCTGAGGAGGGGTGAGAGCACAGCAGAGGCTCAGCAGGAGCAGCAGTGCCCGTGGAAGGCTCAGCCCTGGCACAGCTGCCCTTGCCTGGCGCGGTGCTGGGCCAGGCTGGCTCAGGTGCTCCCAGGGCTGCCTGTGGGTCCAGCCCAGGCAGGGAACCCTTCCCTCTCTATAAACACCCAGCTGAACGCCTCCAGCCACGGCAGCCCTGCTGGGAAATGGGCAAAGAGAGCTTTGGGAACTGGAACACAGCTGAAAGCAGACTGTAACTCCTTTAATTTCTTGGAAAGGGAGAAAGGAGACATCAGTGCTTAGCACAATCACAGCTGGATGGCACAGTGCTCACTACAGCATTTTGCTTGCCTTAATTAGCCAGACTTTTTCTATTTAAATTAAAGGTGTTTCCTGGAAATGAAAGGCACAGCACAAGATTTGTTTGTAGATTTTAAGATGATACTTATGGCAGTCATAGCCAACGTAGTGTAACAGATCAGAAACACTCCACATAAAGCTCTCTGCTTGTCTGGACCTTTAAAATATTCTGAATTTGTCTGTAATTGATGGAGAATCCAGCCCCACCAGAGACTTTGATCAGCCACCCTAGGATAGCATATCTCTATATTTTTACAGGGGACATTTTCCAGATAGAAGTAATTTTTTTTAACAGGCACTTGGAAGCCCAGCCAGCCATAGGGCTGACTTTCCTCATGGAAGAGTCAGAAGCAAAAGCAAACATTGTGCCTGGCTCCATGACACACCCAAGTGAACCAGGATGTTCATTATCACTCTGGCCATTGGGGTTAGGAACACAGCACTTCCTGAAAAACTCCAGTTCACAAGTCAGTGAAAGTTACTTGAGACTGACTCTAAATCCATACATTACTTTAAACAAGAAAGATTCCACTAAAGAAAGTAATTTTTTTTACCAAAACACATCTTGCTTTGCATTCACCAGGACTCAGAGGTTCCAGCTCAGCTCAGCCCTGGGTCTTCACTCCCTGCTTGAACTGGAGGAGCACCTGCCCCCAGCTCTCTCCCACCACTTGCACTTATTGACTTATTTCTAGTTCTGATTTTCAGCAACTCCTGTAATGCTCTATGAAATGTCTCGTTTTCCCTGGCCATTATAACACCTACACTGTGTAAGGTTGGATGGAAAGTGTTTTTAGCTAAAAAAACAATCAAAGCAAAACGATCCCTGTCAGTTTTATTTACTCCATATTTTAAAGGAATAGACAGGCCAAAGTGTGTATTGCTTTGGCAATGCTTATTTCTCCCTTGCCAGCTTGAATAAAATCGATCACTGCCACTCCACAGGTGTGCTGTGGGTAGGGCATAGCAGGTATTCCATTAATTAATGTAATGCTCTTATCATTAGCATTCACCCTTTGATCATTCCCTATTGCCTTTCGTGCTGTTTGATTCAAACTCCAGGTCAGTGACACGAAAGAGCCCAGGCTTTTCCTTGGTGAGGGCTTTGTCACCGTGGTGGCTCTTTGCTCAGGGTGTCCCAAGCCTGGTGTCACTCATGGGAGGGTGCAGCAGCCATCTCCCCTTCTGCTGCAAGCTGTTGCCTCCCAGACCAGGCAGCTGAAGGAGCTGCAGGGTGTTTGATTATGAGTGAAGGTTATTTCTGATCCTGCTGCTGCAAGTGGTGCTTGAAACAGCCAAGGGGGGGAAATCTTCACAGTGTGCTCAGCCCTGGTGCTCCACTGCACTGTTCAAGTCAAAATGAATTAAGGCCATCCTTGACAGTCTCTGCTTTTTTTCCTAATAATTTTCATTGCTGCTATCCTGGTCCAGTGCTTCTTGACACAGTTAATAGAAGTTCACAGGACAAAAGTGCCCACGAGACGGGGGGGTTCAGAGACAGCTGCTTCTTGGATAACCAGCCCAGACCTGGCTGTGACAGAGTAAACTCCTTCCCACAGCAAGGGGGTGTGGGGAGATGGGGAAGCTTCAGAGCTTTCTGTGTGTGCTGGACAAGGCTGTTGCTCGTCAGCTCCCTCAGATTTCAGGGGATGGACATTGGTCCTGCTGCCACAAGCTTGGGGAAGCATGGAGTCACCTTTGACAGGGACTGCAGTCCTGAATGTGAGAACCTGGGTGTCCATTTTCCAGTCCCCCAAGCCCTGGATCTGCCTCTTTTGTACTTCAAAGCCTTCACCTGTACTTCAAAGGCTTTGACCCCCACAATCCCTTATCAAGGAAATCAAAAGGAATTTTACTAGATTAAATCAAAAGCAGATTTACAGGATTAAAGACTGTAGGATCAAGAATTCAGGTTGAAAAGGAGAAACGCTGAAGTACTCAATGTACAGTAAAGAAATACAGTCATCCTTACATATCTGGGATGGGAATTTCCAAGAAATGCGAGGCAGGAAGGCACCCAAATCCCACTGAAATTCCTGGGAGCCTGGCACGTAATTGCATTAGGGCACTTTAAAAAATCTCAATCGTGCTTATTAACTGTCTGTTATAAAATTTAAGCTATATATTTGCCCTTCTGTTTTACAAGGCAATAACCCAATTAATGTGTGGATAAACTAGGAGACCAAAGGGAATTGGATTATGTCTGAGGAAAACAGAGGAGCAATTAAAGTATCACTGTTCTAGGAGAGATTGAATTAACATAGTAATGAAAACATTCCTGCCTGTTTGGGAAATGGGGACTAGGTCTCCAGTTCTGTGTCTGGGGATTAAGCAGCAAGAGCCCCTTGTGATACTCTATCAATTGACATCTCAGCCATCATTTCAGTGCATGTGAGGTGGCCCAACAGGGAGACTGAAAGAGCAGGGATTTAAAGAGTAAAGGTTCTTGTACTTCTTTCTGCCCCAAAGCTGCACCTTCCCACCAACCTCAGCCTCCCTCTCACACCCAGCAGCTGCTGCTCTCCTGCTTCCAAACAGTATTTCAGGTTTGAGTTCAAGAGAATGTTTTAATTAACAGAGCAACTTCTACCTGCAGCGATCTCATTAAACAGATGAATCCAACACTGGTCATGATTTGCCCTCAAAATGAAAATGGTGCCTCCAGGAAAACATAAGACAGTCTTATAAACCCACAGAAAACTATAACCATAAACCAAAATGCCTTGGAGTAACAGAACAGCCTCATTTTGCCCATCCTGCAGCTCTGGTCCACGGGCCTGTTTGGCTTTACCGAGTATAAAAGTGCCCACAATGGTTAATGTTGGTGCATGGCTCCCCTTCCCCTGCGGTGCCAGTGCCAGGCTCTCAGCCCTGACAGCAACACTGGTGTGCACAGTGGTGGGAAATGAGTTATTACTCAGGGTAACAGGATGGCTCTGAAATCACAGTGATAATGCTTGATCATGTACTCCTCAGACTGTGCTCCCCAGAGTTATAAGGATGCAAACAGTGCTGGAAATACATTAGCAGGAGAAAGAAGAGCTTCCATCCCTCTCATGGCTTTGTTAAAACTCTGCATTTTGCATTATTCTTTTTGGCAGTGTGAGTTTAGTCCTGGGAATACTTAACAAACTGACAAGCTAACCAGTTTTGCCAATGAATAGGATTTAATATTTGAGGCTAGGGGAGGGTTTGATTTAATTGAGGATTTTGATAAAGCCATTTTCAGTTGTGTGCTGAAAAGTACTTGGACACCAGAGAGGATTATTTAGTTGCTCAACCAGAAAAGTAGTAGCAGAAAATTACTACTCATGCCCCAACATGGATTATTTTATTGCTCAACCAGAAAAGTAGCAGCAGTACTCCTGATCCCCTTGTGTTAGCAACACTATAGCAACCACACAGGGACTGGCTGTGATCATGGATAAACTAGATGGCAAAAATTTCTCGGTGTGTTTTTTCTTTGCTTGGGACTTTTTGCTCGTCTGGTTTGAGTTTTTGGTTTTGTTGTTTTGTTTTTGTTTTTTTTTTTAAAGGTGAAGACAAACTAAATTTTTAGCCAGATGACCTCTGTACCCTTCTTGGGCAATGTTTTCAGTATCCAGGCTCAATTTAGCACATTAGGCTGAACATCAAAGCCAGTTTTATGGACTTGCCTACTCAACTGAAAGGCATCAGCCCAACAAAATGCACTTCTAAGACTAAGGATGATTTGTAGGTGAACAGCCCTCTTGGGGGATGACAGACTGGTCCTTATAGCTAAAAGATTTTTTTTTTTCTCCATTAGAATGTAAGGAAAAACTGTGATGTTACAGAAGTCAGGCTGGATGATTTAAATGGCATAATTCAGTCCCTAAAATTTACCACTATAATTTTCAAAGCCAGCAACACAAATACCTTGCAGGATATTTTTTAGTTGCCTGGAGATCTATATCTGCCATATCAGCCAAGCAATCTCTGGGGGTTTTGCAGAGTTTCAGAGTTCAGGGTACCTTAATTTGAGGGTCTGGTTACAGAGCTGTTGCCAGATGTCTCCTGTGCCTCCCTGGTGTGGCAGGGTCAGAGCCATGGGCTGCCCAGCCCAGTCTGGTGGTGTGTGCCTGTGTGCTCACAGCAGCTGGGCTGGGACAGGAGCTCAGCTCAGTCCCTGTGCCTGCTCCATCCCCACATCCCACTCAGGGCTTCAGTGGCATTAGCTCAGCCTGTTCTAGCACGTGTACAAGTCAGCCCTGAAATGCAAACTAGACTAGAATGGAGGCAGATTTCTTGCTTAAAATCCAATCTGAATAAGAACTATATATGAATAATACTAAAAGTCCAGGGCAAACATTCCCCCTAAGTCTCCCACAGAACATGATGCATCTGTCAACAGACTTTCCCATCTGTGTGCTGCTGGGAAATGAAACAGAGGCTTCTTGGGATCCCAAAGCCTTGTAGCTGAATGAATGACAGTCTGCACTTCAAATATTAATAAATCCCCTTCCATATTTTCAGCTCCCCCTTCAAACTCTTAAACCTATCCTCCTAATCCACACTGATTAACAGCAGAAGTTCTTTAATCACATGCAATCTAATTGAATTGTTTCAATACCTGTGCCTGGAAACGATGAAACAAGCTAAGGTTGCACACACATCAGCAGAGTTTTTAAGAGCAAAGGTGTATTGCCACCTTTCCAGAGAGTCAGCTCAGATCTGCTCCTGGGGCAGGATATCTAATCCACAAACAAGTAATATCACCAAAATTAAGACACTTCACTTAACAAATCTTCCTTGTTAACTCTACTTCCCAGTGGAGGGAGCAACAGCTGAGAGAGCTCTGAAGGCAGAGGTGCTGCTCCCTGCCCTCCTTCAGCTCTGAATTCACTGGAGCCTGTGCTGAGCCAACTCTGGGGCAATTCTGCCAAAACCAAACCAAACCAAACCAACCAAAAACCAAAACCAAACCAAAGATCATCGTTTAAAAATTAATTTTAGTTAATTTTCAGTTGGATTAGCAAAAAGATTCAGCTCCAGGCAGGGTCCTAAAAGCATCAGATCCAACCCAGCACAGGTAGAGAGAGCAGAAGGGAGCAGGGCACAGTCCTTTCCTGTTTGGCACCAGGGGGTTTGACTCATGGAGAACCTGCCCCTTCCTTTAGCATGTGGCAAACACAAAGAGATACATCCCAGGCACTTCCCTTGTGCCAGTCTTGGTAGACAAACACGGACTGGTTCTCATTTGAGAGGACTGGCAGTGAACAATGGCAGCTGCTGCCTGTGCTCAGCCCCACAGTCCCTGGGATAATCCAAGTCAGCTTTCTCATCACAGACTCTTATCACACGATGTTCTGAGTTGGAAGGGACTCACAAGGACCATCCAGTCCCAGTCCTGAGTGAGTGGCCATGTGGGCATTGCACCACCACCTTAGGCTTGTCAGCAGCAGGCTCTACCCAGCTGCACTCTCATGCTGAGACTGGCAGAGCCTGGCTGGCTGCTCCCCAGACAGACAGCCTGAGCTCAGCCCCTGCCCAGGACAGACAGACACAGCCTGAACTCAGCCCCTGCCCAGGACAGACAGACACAGCCTGAACTCAGCCCCTGCCCAGGCCAGACAGACACAGCCTGAACTCAGCCCCTGCCCAGGACAGACAGACACAGCCTGAACTCAGCCCCTGCCCAGGCCAAACACCAGGACAGACAGACACTTCTGTACTTTAGAGCTGCTGGTTTGTCCCTCGTGGTTGAAGCTGATGTGATCCCATTGGTTTCACCATCTGGGAAGGCTGCAGGGAATGCAGAAGCACTGGGAGAAGCCATCTCTGAAGATGCCCAACCAGAGCTGAGTGATGGCTATTGAGCAATAAATAGGGAAGTTGATTAATTATTGAGATAGAGAAGCCTTTTTAATGCAAAACGTCCTTAGCAAAATTGAATGTATCACCCACTGCAGCCTAGATATTTGAGCACATGATCCTGGTTTTAGCAATCCCAGTTACTATGAGTACATCCATTATTCCTAAATATCCATCCAGTTTTGGATCCAGTTGCTGCATGGGACCATTACCAGTGCAATTAACCTGGGCATGTGCACACCAGGTCTGGTGTCCCAATGCAGACATAAAAGACTGATGCTCATAGAAGCAGCCAAACAAATTTTCTGCCTCATTTGATTTTAAAGTGTGTAACAGGAAGATCTGAAAGGACATTTATTTTTCCTCAAATTGAAGTGCTTTTAATCTTCCTTGGAAAGAAAGATTCTTCAGATGCATTCCTTACTTTCTTCTTTGCCTCCCCTCCAACAGCTGCCCCTCTGCTATTTTAACAAGCTCTCAGTCTCTTAACACTTCACTGCATTCAAACATTTCTTAACAAGTGCCTAGAGAGAAAACAGGAAGAAGAAAAATTATTATTTTCAATCCAGTCCCTAGTCAACCTCTTACATTTTAACTGCACTTAAGATGAAATTCATTAGCAAATTATGGGTAAAGACTCAAAGCAGCTTTCTCAGAGATTATTCCCTGCAGTCTGGTTATTGGATATAAACATTTGTCCTTTGAAAACACTTTTTAAAAAGGCTATTCCTCTACAACAGCAACGTTTCTCTTTAAATGGTTAATATTAATAATTCACTAGTACTGAAGGGATTCCAGCATTCTATTTCATTTTTGAGCTAGAGCTTTGCTTTTATTTTTAGAGGTTTAAGTCAGCCAGCATATAGCTGAGATTATGTTCACATAACAAGACTGAGATCATTCTGCAGTTAAGGCCCTACTAATACTCAGGAGCTGTAAGTTCAATTCTGCTTCTGGAGTACATGTGAGACCCTGGGGAAGTTATTTAATGGGCTTGTTCTCAAAGGCACATTTCATCCACCTTTTCTATTAGGTGATAAATATAGCTTACCAGAAAACAAGACTTTAACAAACAAAGCAAAAAACAACAACAAAAATTTCCAGCATCATTTTTGTCCAAGACCTCCAGCCTTTAAATGAAATTGAAAGCCTTTATTATTTATTCCATTTGTGTGGGATTTTGGGAGGGCTGGGGCTTCTAGGAAAGCAGGAAACAGTGGCCATTCAGACATGGATATACTCTGTCAGAGGTCTGGGAAGTCAGGCCATTTCCACAAAACCACTCAGGTCTGACTACTGGAAAATTCCCCATTCAAGAAGTTCCCTGTGAGTCTTGTGCACAAGCTGCAAGTTCTCCAGGACAGAGATGAACTCTGGCTACCCAAATGTGCGGCTGTTAGCAAAGGCATACCTGCCTTTTGTTGGTACCTCCCTGTGCTACATGATAGCATGTGTCCAGTGAGGAACAGCTCCTTTAATATGCAGGATTTGCACTATGGAATCAGGAGGAACTTTTTGGCAGCAGCCTCTCATTTCCACTGTAAAAGCTGCTGCTTCCTGTGGTGATCAGGATGGAGAGGAGGCAAAGCCCAGGTAAGCTGATCCTCTCCCCCAGGTGCCCGTGCCACAGCACAGCAGGGTCACACGGGGCTGAGGGCAGAGCTTCTCCACAGAGAACCCACTGGAGCAGCCTTGTGCCCAGCCAGGACCTGGAGCAGCCTTGTGCCCAGCCAGGACCTGGAGCACTCCTTGTGCCCAGCCAGGACCTGGAGCACTCCTTGTGCCCAGCCAGGACCTGGAACACTCCTTGTGCCCAGCCAGGACCTGGAGCAGCCCTTGTGCCCAGCCAGGACCCAGCAGGTCTCTGATGTGTGATAAGAGCAGGTAAAAGCACAAGGGGAGAGCTAACAAAGGTTTAGTCTGGGTGGGGAAGGCAGTTACAAGCCCAGGGTCGGCTGAATGAAACTTTTGTGCTTTTCTAAGAGAGCTCAGACACCTCTCAGTCATGAAATTACGCAAACAAAGGAACACTTTTCTGTGTAAGAGGAAGAGAGAATTTAAATTCCCATTTTAAAAAAATCCCATTAAAAAAATAAACCTCATCAAGTTTAGGCTGCTTGTGAAGATTCTTATGTCCTAAATAAATTCTTTTCTGCTCCTTTTAAAGATATGATTGCTTTAGGAGAAAGAATATGATTACTGGATGCAGTTGTTAACAGCCATGAATCAGCCTTCAGTGAGTGACCTCATGCTGGTTTAACCTTCTTAATCCTACAGAAACCAGCAGCAGGACAGTTTTGGCCATCAGCATCACCTCCAGGACAGAAGGGAGGAAACCAGCTTGACAAGGTAGATGGTAAATAATGGCAGATCCTCCCCCATCTGAGATCATCTCTGCCTTTGACACTCAAAACATTCCTGGTACAACTGCAATTGTCACTTACAATGACAATTTTTTAAAATAAATTTTGACACCCTGACAAAATTCAGTTTCAGACACGGAGTTACAAAATAGTCCTAGGAGACTACTCTGCATGAGCATAAATCTAATTATAACCTTGGCCTTGTCCAATTAGCTTTTAAAACACAGTTTTTAAACCACAGAATAAATTTGTTTGAAAGGAAAAGGATTTTTTAAATAACAAGATGTCTATCATACAATTTTAACAAACTTCACACAAGAGGATGCCAGCACTTTTCTGAGCCATATGTGGATTTCTGTTGTCAGTTAAAAATCTTGAATACCCCATGTAGTAACTACTGAATAAAGCTGTTTATACTATAGAAGTAAACAGAAGAAATTTGGATGGTTCTCTGTGTTTCATCATCATTACCAACTTAAGGCACTTTCAAACACATTAAAGTTTGTTATGTTCAAAACCCATCAAGTTTTATGAATAGGAACAGGCCTAGATTTAATGGGATCTTTTGAGCCAGCACAGCTGTAGCTGACTGCAGAGCTAAAGCTTGTCAAGCCAAGAGCCATCTTCCCATGTGATTACACAGAATTCTGTTGCCTCTCACCAGAAGTTTATCCTTAAACCCCTCACTCCTCTGATGGAGGTTTCACCTTTAGGAGCAATCTGGCACAGAACTGACCAGCCCCATTTTCCCCTGAAGCAAGTTTCTGGGACCCCTAGGAAAGCTGAGGATTCAACCTTGCCATCACAGAAAAATCCTGAAAACAAGAAACTCCAGGGTGTCAGTTCCACCCCCATCACCATAAACACACAAGAGCCAGGGCCAACACCACAGCCCACTGGAACTGAGAGCTGAAAGCCACAACCCAGCTGCTTTGGCTGGTGCAGCCCTGTAGCATCTCTGGAATTCCCAGGCACTGCTCTCTCCTTGGAGTGGGATGAGCCTCATTTGTACTCAGCACACAGAGTCCCCAGCACAGAGCCAGCTCAGCTGGGATAAAACCCACCCACAGCAGCAGGGAACACTCCTGGTGCTCTAACACCACGTTCCTTCCACAGCTCATTATCTGTGCTTCTGTTTTCCTGGGACAGCTCAGCTCATCCCTGAGTGCTGGTGGCACTGGAGCTGCTCCAGGGGCACATTAAGTCAAAATCCTGGCAGCATTCAGGGCAGCTGCCCCTGCACTGATGGACTTTCCAGACACCAGAGGTTTCAAAAGAGGTTTTTAAAATCCCATGGTGGGATTTTAGCAGAAGCCACTCCCCTGCACCAGTGCTCACCTCAGATGTGGGGGCACATTTCTGCTGGAGCAGACCAGACTGAGGTTAAGCAGAGCTGTAAAAGTTCTCAGCTTGTGTTTTGTAAAATGAGAGTACTGGGATTAGCATCCTGGTTGATACCTGTCTCTGCTGCCAGTGTTTTTCCTGCTCTAACGATGCCCTGTGATTTCTGGGGGATGTGAATGGGTCTTTCCTGTGCTGGGCAGTGATTGTTATCCCAGCTCTGGGCCAAGCTACAGAAAGGACCACTCCTAGTTACCTTCTTGGGCTGGGCCTGGTGTTTCTGAGATGTTGCTGGCATGCAGGTGCTTCCAAAACAGGAGCACCTGAGCTCCATTTCCAGGGCTCCCACTGACATTTGGTGTTCTTGGTCACAAACACTTCTCCCTGCACCATGGGCCTCCTCTTCCTCCTGGGCACAGCTCAGTGCTTTGCCATAGAACTGCCCCTCCTCAATTCCCCACCTCATCTTCTTCTCCATCCTCAGAAATGCAGCTCCTGTGAACTTCCAGCTCAGTGTAGGCTGCCTGCATCATGGGCATTAAATGACAGCAACAAACCAAGGGCTTTATACAGTGGATGCTGCAGTTGAAGTTTAGAGTCACCGTTTCAAATTCCTCTCCTGAACTACAAAAATCCCTCTGAACTTCTGCTTTTAAAAGAATTTTCATTGAAAACACCTTCCTTCCTTCCTATAAAAAGGAATATAGATTTTTATCAAAACCTACTAAAATGCAAATCAATGAATCTTTGCTATTTTGGAGAATGATAGTTACGAGTTGACAAACAGTCTACTCACCATCTGAGAGAGCTTGTCACAACACACATAAATTAACCCTCCCCCCCACACAAAGTACGGTAATCTCAAAAAATGGATTTTTCTTTTCTTTTCTTCAACTACAGCCCATGGAGAATTATCTTCTTTGCAGAGCTTCTTGTGATGTATTGCTGCTCAATCATGCATGCATCTTTGAAACAGCATCACAAGTTCTTCCTGACAGAAAGGAATGTGTTCCTACTCCAAGGTTACCTTTGTTCAAAATAGACAATAGAAACTAGATGCTAATGAGAAAATAAATGCACAGCACAGTCTTTGGAAATGGCACTGCTGCAGCCATCACCTTGCCTGAAGCAATAAATTCCAGGCAAGCACAGACTGTATTTCTAAAATTTATCACCCCACAGATGAGCAAGCGTTCATTGATTACATGTTTTCCTTTGAGTAATTGCCAATATCATTAATGTGTTCAAAATTACACTTAAAAAGAAAACACATTCTGAAAGCTTTTACAAAGGAGAATATGTTTGAAGAGCAAAGACTAAAATGTCTGCCAGAGGAGGATCCTGACAAGTCCCCAACTACAGCTAACTGGGACAAGCTCAGTAAGGAAGCAGGATCACCACTGAAAGTGAAGAGCAGTGAGACCAGGGAGAAGCCCCCCGTGCCCACACTGGGCCAGGCACCTCCCTCATGTGGGAGCCACGTCCCCTCAGCAGCCCCAGCCAGCAGCCCCTGCCCAGGACCTTGTGGAGAAACAGAGCAGCAGCTCTGCAGTGCTTCCAAAGCAGGAGAGTCCATCTCCCACAGCTCCTTCACCTTCTCATGGAAGTGGGTTGTGTTTTTCCTCTGACTACCTCATTTCCATCCAGTCAATTTACCCAAAAATTGTTCTGGGGACTTCCTTCCTCTTCGTTTGGTGCAGAGAAGCCAGAATAAAACTCTCCTTCAGATCTGTTCCTACAATAGCATTTAACACTTAGGTCAGCACAGCCTTCCACTGGAAGCCAAGCCAAGGGCACAGCAGTGGCTCAGCTCCCAGCTGCACCCAGGAACACCTCAGTAACAAAGCAAGGAGGGCACAGCACCTTGTTTCTCCCTGCATTTCAGAGGTGTTCCCTGGTCTCTGCCATGCCAAGGTAGATCTGTACAGATCAGCCACATGCCTCCATCTGGCTGGTGAAGAATTGACTCTCAAGTAGTACAGAAGATGCTGGTTAAAATTCCAGATCAAACAGGCTTCTCACCTCTGGGAGAATGGAATTAACAGTATTTTCTAGTGGAAGGGCTTGCTCTGCCTTAGGAAATTCTGGGGGAGCCCTTGGGTCAGTGAGACAGACACTTAGTAGAGAGAGGCTGTGTGGAAACCCAACTTCATAACTCTCTTTTACTCTAATCAGAAGGGTCCTTCTTGATCCTTCACACACCCTGCCCGCTTCACCAGGGCTTACAGAATGAAAATGAGACCTGGAGTAGCATTTGTTGCACCTACCTCTGTCATATTTCTCACACTGCCACAGGATGTTTCCACTGAGATGCTTAAATCCTATCTCAAAGAGGCAGCAAAAACAGGAAAGCTCTGGATAGGACTGACAATTTTTTCTCCACACAGCATTACAGATAAGAAATAAGCTGTTCACTTCTTGATTTTCACCATTGTATGAATGCCAAAACTCTTTCATTTCTGAATATTATCATTAAACATGTCCTGAACAACTAATTAGTGTAAAAAGAACAAATTAGCCAGTTCATAGTGCAGAAAAGAGAAGCATCTTTGTGGAAGAGAAACCTTAAGAAATCTAGAGAACATTAGATACAGATCACATATTCTAAATTTAAGACTGAGTGTAGTTATTTTAATGTTGAACGTTCAATCACTGCTCACTCTACAGAGCTTCCCCCATGGATTTGAGTTTGAGTAATGTAGTAATGACAGCATTACCACTTGTCATAGAAAGAATCATTACAGCATCATTTTCAAGAAATTACTCTTGCAATTAGTAATAATTCCCACATTCACAGTCAAGTAAGTAACACTTTCCCCAATAATTCCCACATTCAGTGTCAAATAAGTAACAGTTTCCTCTTTAATTTAATTTTCCTTGTAAATCTAGGGTAAGCAAATTTCATCACTGTGTTTTAACACACCTGTCTTCTCCTTTGTCTAAATAGTTCCTCATCCTGTACTTTTGAAGAGTGCCATGTCTAGTCAGATAATTTCACAAAGATCAAACTACATGGTCTGTCAGGTTAGCAGGCAGGTAAAAAACCAAATTCCTCATGTTTGACCTGGTTCTATAATGTATTCTACATGGGAATCATGCCCTTCAGATGCATTTACAGCAGAAGAGGGATGATAGCTGAGGACAGTGTAAAACATCCTCCTGTGTGCATCCAGTTGTTTGCAATGGCTCCTAACTCCTGGTGAGTAGCATCTCATGACAGTGTTGCTGTGTCACTTCTGGGAACACATTCCCATTTGCAAGGGTTGATCCCAACCTGCTCAAACTGTCAAGAAGAGCAGCCCAAGTTCAGAGTACAGGCTCAGACAGGACGTGGAAAGTGTTTTCACTTGTTCTTCTGAATCCACACATTCCCCCAGGGAGGCCCACTGAGGTCTCCCATCACATTTTATCACCCCTCCATCATGGGCTACCCCTTCCAGTGGAATATCCAAGAACAATCTAGACAGGCAATTTTATAATATCATAGAATCATTAAGGTTGGAAAAGACCTCTAAGATCATTGAGTCCATCCATTAACCCAGCACTGCCAAGGATACCACTAAGCCATGTCTCTTCATCTAGACATTTCTAGAACACTTCCAGATATATGAATTCCACACTTCCTGAACATCCTGCTCCAATGCCTGACTGCACTTTCAGTGAAGAAATTTTTCTTATTATCCAATCTAAACCTCCTCTGGCACAACTTGAAGCGGTTTGCTCTTGTCCTGTCACTTGTTACATGGGAGAAGAGACCAACCCCACCTCACTGCAGCCTCCTTTCAGTTAAACCTGTGCATGAGATCTTCTCTAGCACAATGAACCATTAAGGTAAGGAAATCTCCATCTTACCAATAAAAAGCAAGGATACAATGCAGTGCAGAGGAAGGATGAGAGTTTTTCCTGGTACATTCAGTGAGTCCACTGGCAGAGGTTAACTTACAGAAACAATCTGACGTTCCCTGGTTGTTTATCCTGGACAAAAGTTTAACAATTCACTCAGGTAAATTTTTTCATGCGAAGTTGCCCTGGTCTGTGCCATGCCACACCAGCTGTAATGAAGAAATTGCTGCAGAATTCAAAGCACTGCACTCCCTTTGTCCTGTAACCCCCCAAAATGCCTGTAGCCAGCCCCCTCACTGCAGGCACTGATCTGTGCCCCGTTCCTCTTGGCTGAGTGTGATGAGCAGCATTCCCCCAAGGCAGAGCCCAGGAGAAAGTGCTGAGCACAGCCCTCCATTTGAGATCCCAGCTCCTTTGTACAGGGACTAAGTGGGAGCTAAAGTCTTACCCTAGATATTGGTGCTGAATTTCTGAAATGCTTTTGTAAGTTCTAAGCACAGAGGGAGAACAAAACAACCAACCTTATGACACAGCCCATGTAGCACTTTAGATGGATGTGCCAATCTTATGTATAATTCTATTACATTTCCCTTCATCCCCAGCTTAACTCTGCAGAAGCCCTCCTCAGTGAGATCTTACAGCTGCTTTATATGAAAGCTGATGAATACATTCATTGTTCCTACACAACTCCAAGGCATATAGTTCCTTAGTAAATCAGACATTCAATACACAGAGGAAAACACTGTAAAATAGTACAAGACAGAGTAAGAAGTACTTGGATTACTATCAATAATTAAATGGAAACCATTGGCTAGTAAATCTGCTGATGTTCCTCATGTAGATTTTTCCCCACTGATGTTACACAGTCTCTCTATTTCAGCTCACATTCCCTTAGGACTACAGAGGATTTTGAGCCATCATAATTCAGCTATCACATACTCTCACGTCATCCAATCCTTCAGATACTAATCAAAAGCCAATTTATGGCTATTTCAGGTGCTTTGCCTGAATACTGTGAGCCTTTCCCAGATCCCTGCAGCTCTCATATTTGGAATCCTCCTCACACTGAAATGAAATTTATCTCAACTTGACTGTAAGTGTTCCACTCTAGTGCCAAGCACAGAAGTACCACAGCTGCTATGGTCCAAGACTAGGAAAAAACAGAGTCTTCTAGGAGAAGTAACATCTTTCAATAATCCATTCATACAATGGGAAAGCACTGGGCCAACTGACAGATACATGAGCCAACAACAGAGCTCTCCTTCCTGCTATCTGTTCCTCTTGAATTTATAGCCAACAAGCACATTCTCTCTTCAGCTCTCACTTCACAAAGCAGTAAAAGCTGTTTCTCCAGTGAGAGCCTCAACCTCCCTCTCTCAGGATTAGAAATTCCTTGCTCTTCATAACAAGACCATCCCTCACAGCATACCTGTCCCAGACTGGGATGCAAGTCCTCCACTCTACTCTTTCAAACAGTGAACAGCCCAAAGACCTCCAGAGGAATTCTGCCTGGAGGAACCAGAATTTCAAGCATCCTCTGAATTTATTTCTTTTTGTTTTATTTGCACAGTCTTATCACAAAGGAAAACCATGACATGCTCACATTAACAATTCTAATATCAGTAACAGATGCGTGTTGTCTGAGCCTGAGTGACGATTTCCATTGCATGATACTTAAAACAGCCTTGAGTGATTTGCTTCTGCTCTGTAATAGTATTCATAATTAGGGATCCTCTTCTTGCCTCTCTCATTGTGAAAAACAATGTTTCCCAGCTTTAGCATTGATAGGAAGGAGTGGTGAAGGGCTTGTCACAAAAGTGATTAATGAAACAAGTAGGAATTCTGTTCCTGCACCACTTATAAAAAAGAATATGCAGCTCGCTTCATAGGAAGTTCTCGTTCCTGGATAATTCTAACTCACTGCACTTTGTAATGCCCTGAGGTCAGGTAAGTTTTGTTGCTATAAGTGAATGAAAAGAACTTGGCATTCCTCCAATCATAGTAAAATGGAAAACATTGAGATCTCTCAAAGCAATTTGTTCTAGCAGAGTGCTCAGGCTATGGGACTTGAGCACAATCCTGTAAGTCAAAGCTCTGCAAACAAAGCCCTGTATTTATAGCAAATCCCCTCCTCCCAGTGTTGGAATTCCAGCTTAGAAGTGTCATACAAGGACCCAGCCCTGCTGTGAGATGCTCCTGTTTTCTTCTGTTCAGGGCATGGTGTTCATGGCAACATTCTACCCAAAATCCTGGAGCCCAGGTAGAAGTAAGATGGAGACTGTGCTTGGGATCAGGTTTCTGTTCTTAGAAAAAACAAGGAAAGCAAGCCCACACCTAAGGAAGTGTGAAAGAGTGGCCTCAGTGGGCTTTGATTTTCGCTCCATAATTTGCCTGCCCCCAAAACCAACTAATAAATATTATTACAAAGCAGCTCGGTCGTTTGCAGTCATCAGAAACAAACGCTGCTCTGCCATTGCTTTGCACAGCACCCAGCATGAAGGAGGTGAGAAGGGTTGGAGAATGTTTGTTGTCGTATTTGTGTTGTGAGTATTTTGTTTACAGGGACAATCACTATGCTCAGCAGGCCAAGCACAGTGTAAAGATCATAAGAAGAACTTGCCATGAATTAAAAATGAAGAATTGTTAAAGATCCCATTTTCCTATTCTCTCGGCAGCATGCAGCACAGCAAGGTAACTTTTCAAAGCAAGCCTCAAAAGTTCTGACACTTTATAAAATGCAGAGCATGACCTGTTCAGCATTTACATGGTTCACTGATCAATTAGGATGCAGCACTAAACAGCAGTGCTTGGAACACAGATATTCTCCACCTCGGCCCTCTTTGACCTCCTCGTACAGTAATGAATTTTCTTCCTGCCTGCCCTGCAGAACGGATCAACCTTAATTATCCCACAAACGACCAACATTGACCCAAATTTATTAGAAAATTGAGGGACTGTCATACTAAACTGAAAGTCTGATGTCACATTAAAGCAATCTCTGGCCCTGTGTCCCTGCAGCCAGGGCTGCAGTGCAGGGTGGCTCTCTCGGGCTGGAACGCGTGGCAGCCCCGCAGGGAATCGACACCACAATGCTGTCAGCAGCCTGCTGTCCTCCTGCCTTGCTCTGGGGTCCCAACACCCTCCAGAGTCACAGCTGAGGCCTCACTAGAGCTGCTGAGTGCCATGAAGGTGGAAGACAGCATCCACAAAGCCAACCTTCTGGGACAACAGGGTGTACCCACAGGCACAGGGCACCCGACTCACGGAATGAAAGTCTGAGGACCACTGAGCACAAAGTTGGTGTTGGGAGACCAGGGCTCAGAAGAGACCTTGAACGAGGTATTCACCTCCTCAGTACCACAAAAGCTGAGATCATCTTCAGTAGCTGCTCCATTCCAGAATCTAATCTTAGATTAATTTAAAGCTAGTGGCTACAAGAGTATTTCCATGTACAACTTCCACCAGTGTGAAGCCTAGATTGCAAGGCTCAATTAAGTATATAGGTAGGATCCAGACAAGAGAAGTTAATTAAAACCCAATCATAAATCACTGTAATTAGAAATAAAATAAATGTGAGAAATAGCCATAATGAGAGAGCTGTTCATGAATACAGAAGAGACAAATCATGCAAATGTGTCTCAGTGCAGAGGTCGTGCATTGTCCTATGAAGTGCATTTCCCAATATACAGCTGAAGTGTTTGGAAAAAGCCTCTGTGGCTTTTTGTTCCATTTTTTGGTGCCATGCCCATCCTTGTACATGCCCAGAGCAGTGGCAGTTTATGAATACAATCAATCTGGGCTGATGCATACAACCATTCTATTTAAAGTATTGCACTTTCTGAGGTGTTGCTGGGACTGAGAGCTGAGCTGGGGGACAGAGGCAGCTGCACAGCAGATCTGAGGTACAGCAGAGCTCCTTGCTGGGAAAATCCATGTTGTCTTATGTATGATATGGGACTATGGCTGGAACATCAAATGTGCACCGAAAGCACAGCTCACTGACCATGCAAAGTAGGACTGCTGCAGCACTGCTCTGCCATGCAGGCAGAGGTGCCTTGATTGAGCAGTGCTTTTTCTGGGAATTGATGGGAAATCATGATGTTCAGTGAGTGAAATAATCTTTGCATACAGGGTCATTCAAGTGAAAGGTGCCAATTTTATCCAAATTATGAAGATCAATTACAAATCCTGTTTCTAAGACAGAGTTTCTTTTTTCCTTCAAAAAACAAACATTCTACATATTGAGCCAACAGCATTAAAATGCAATGGTGAGACTGCCTATGAACAAGATCCTGAGCTAGCCTAACCCTCTGCTCTTGCTGGACCCAAGGAGATGCTCAGACCCCAGCAGATCACATTTCTAAGGACATCTGAGGGCCCAAGAAGGTCACACAAACCAATCCAGCCTTAGAGCTGAAGGATGTTCAGGTTTGTGTTTAGGTTTTGCACCTCTGGTTGAGTCTGAGGACTTCAAGAGAAACACAACACTGCCAGATGTCCAGCTCTTACTATGAGCCAAGCACCCATCCTATGAAACTATCAACAGTAAATCCCTGGTCCAGGGAACTTGTACAGTGGGACTCAGACATGCTACACAGCCTCCTAAAGGACCCTTAAACAGTGTTTGGAAGACTTATTTCTCATTTGAAAGATTGTTTATACTGTGGCAGTACCCAAAGACTTCACTTAGGATTGGAGTCCTATTGTGGTAGATACTGTATAAACACATAAGAAATTATTCTCCTCTGTGCCTTCTTCCTCAAGCAATTTTACTGGAGATGAAGCTTGGAAAATACTGGAAACTGCCCTAATGGGAACCCATAGGCTGCAGCAATGCAGATGTACAGCCCAACAGCTCTGAAATGCTGACACCTTCAAAGCAACTATATAGTGCATATCAGCAATAGCTGCAGCTCTGTGAACTATCAGATCTACCTTTTCAGACAAGGAACCACTTTGAGTCAAACTGCAAAATATTTTAAAGCATTTCTTTCAAACTTTTAATTCTATCTTCATTAGCAATTGTTTTACAGTGGAGTAATGGAGCAGGAAAATTATGTACTTAATATACCAAGTAGCCAACTGAAAGTAGCTATTTAAATTCATGTGCTGCTCAGCTCCAAATCAAATAGCATTTGCTTCTTTTTATTTTTGTCAGCTTCTTTGCTGGGGTGTATCTGTATACCATTTAGGGGGTGATGCCCACTTCCATCAGATAAGAACACTTTATTGTATTTTCTGCCTGCCCAGAGGAGCTGGCTAAAATATCTGACTCCCATGGGTCATTCCAGTCTGCAGAAATAATTAATAGTAAATTCTGATATCTTTGACACAATCCTGTTTGCTTTCAAATTATGTACAAAGCCTCGTTTCGCTTCACACACCGGGAATGAAGCAGCAGGAGAGAGCTCCAAGTGCTTTTTCAGCCAGCAAAAAGCTGCATTCAGCATTTTCTCAAGGCTGTGCTGCCAGAGCTTGTCTCTGGCTGCTTACACAAACGATCTGATGCTGCTCTGCCAGGGCACAGAACAGCACCTTGTGAAGCCCCTACAAGTCCTCTGAGAGGTGGCTGCAGCTGGTGACTGTGGTGGGTGCTTTGCCATATGGAAGGGGACACCGGGCACTGATGCTGCTGTACTTTCCCAAAATGCAGCTCAACACAAAGGCTTGCTGCGACTAAGCAATGCCTGGATGTCACACAACACATAGCAATACAAATTATACTTTCTACACAGGCAGAGACACAATCCTGGGTGGCTTTCAGGTCACTGAAGGGCTTTGGGGTGTGAGAAGTGTGGAGCACATTGCTCTGACACTGACAGGACCCACCTCTGCAGCTCCTGATCAATGCCAGCTATGTCTGAAGCCTCTCCCCTTGCCATGCCTGACCCAGCACAGGGAGTTGTACTGTTAGCTAAAAGGCCAATATTTTGGCATTGTAACCATCTGACTGAGGCTCTCACACACAAAAATTTGAGGCACTCAGCTGCCTGGCACCAAAATACAGGCAGCTCAAAAGCACGGCATGGCATGTGCTGCTTCTTTGTGCTCAGCTCTTCTCTTGACAAAGTGCTTCAAGGTTCAAAATCTTGTCACTGCCTTTATTTATATATATATTTTTTTTTTATTGTCATCATGTATTGTCACCATCCTAGTTCCATTATAGCCCACATGCTGAGGCAGCATCCCACTGTTTTACTGCTTGTTCCCAGACTGTGGGCTAGATCTCTCAAACATGCACTCACATGCACAGAAGCCAACCCTGCATGAGCCTGCTGACCCTGTGCAAGTTGTTTCAGGACCACACATTCCTCACCACCCCACACTGCTGTGCTTTGCACATGGAAGACATTTGCATTCAGAAAAGTCTTTAAAAGTCCTTTTGCATTTGTTACAAGAGCCATCATCAGAAAGGTGGCGTAAATCAATGTGGTAAGGGTGGGATATATTGATTTCTCTCTGAGTTTTATTTGCACTATGGCTGAGAGACCTAATATTACGAGACAATAAATTGAGCCATCTCCCCGCTCAGGGGCAGCTTGGAGAGGGTTACATGGGTGCAAGTGGAGCTCAACAAAGCAGGCACAGTGTTACCTACAGCCAAGGCACAAGAGAAGCATCCCCAAAATCCAGACAAGAGCCAGGAGCAGCAGAAGATTAGACCCCGCAGTAGAAGCCTTTCCATGCAGCAATGGGCTGGACACCACAGGAAACAAGACAATTTTTTTAATTTTTTTTTTTTGAACAAGGTATTTCCCTTGTTATGTTTGCCTCCTGGGAAGGGCTTCTCTGCAACTGCTCCAGCAGCTGCTGCTGGCACAGCCCAGCCAGCCCTGCTCAGAGCCTCAGTGGGGAACAAGGGCAGGACAGGACACCTAACCCTGCCCCAGGAGCCTGGCACAGGGGAGGGATCTCCTCCTGGCCCCCAGGCAGAGGGGACAGCCACAGGACAGTCCCCCAGAGCCAGCCCCTCAGCACTGTGCCCTGGGCAGGAAAAGCACCTGTTTAATGTTCCCTACCTCCGTTTTCCTTTCCTGGAGTGCACCAGTGCCTTCCTCCTGGAGGCAGCTGTGGTAATAATAACGAGCCTGACCACAAATGGCATCAGGGGAGTTACCTCAGGTAAAGCCAGGGGTGCCTTATCCACCAGGACACACAGATCTCCTGCATTCCTCCTTCCCATCAATCTCCTCAGCTCCCAGGATGTCTCCTGCCAATTCAGGGCCCCTTCCAAGGAAAGGACAAGGGCAAGGACGTGCCAGAAACAGCAACACGGGCCAAAACTGGGGACAAAACTTTCCCTGTCCCTTAGACTGGGTGGTCCTGTTTCTTGTACGCCCCTGCTTTTTAAAGGGAAAATGGGTTTGTGGTGTTTGTAGTTTGCTCAGTCCTGGAGGAAGGGTCTGGAAGAGGCACCTGGCTGTGCCACGATGGACAAGCCATGTCCTTTCAGTGAGCCACAAAAACTAGCTCCAAGATCAGCACAGGGGACACATTTCAACTGCTCCCACAGGGAGGCAGAAATGCTGCCAGGGGCTGTGCAAATGTGGGGTTTAGTCTGTTGCTTCAGGAAATTAATTTCTACTGAGTTTTACAGTTTCCCTCTTGCTCCCTGGGCCCTGTGATGGTCATTTGTCACCACTGCTCAGAAGAAAGGCGATTTTCAGGAGGGCAATGAGGCATTTGACAAGCTCTCCAGTTAAGTGTGGAAACATCACAGACTGTCAAATAATAGAGCTGTAAAAGCAGCAACACCTCTCCAAGTTGTATGGTCACATCTCTGGCTAGTGATGAAACCCCCTTTTTTTACGTTAAAGAGAAAGCTCAGGGAGGATATTCTCCAGAGCAGGGAAAAATAGAAATAAGCAGGAGAGGATTAGACACTCACAGACATCATGCAAATAAATTGGTGTAGAAATCAGAAAGCCCTTAATAGAGTCAAATTTTGCAGCCCTGCCTCAGCCCAGCCTCCCTGCAATGGTTCAGCCTTAGATCACATCCTGGTGATAGTATTGCCATGCCAGTTTGATAATCCTCCTTTCCATGTACTCCAATTTTCGTAACTGACAGACAAACCCTGCCACTGACATTTGCTACAAACTTTCCCAAAGCTTATATTGAATAAGCTTTTCTTCCCAGGCAGTCCAGGCCTGTGTTGAAATCCTGCAGCATTTCCTCACAGAGCAGCTGAGTCCTGCCTGACATAACCTGCAGGTGTTTATGTAGTGCAAGAAACAGGCTGCAATGAAAGCAGCACCCTTTTGACCTTCCTGAGTAAAGGGATTGCAAAAATTTATAAATATTCTTTATTTCAGGACCTATTAGTGAATAGTGACCAATCTCCTTGCCACTGAAAGAGAATAGGACTCTCTCTCAGCAAAATGGGAGCATGCCTTCCTTGTCCTGGTAAACTCCCAACCCTCTGAAGTCTGCTGCTCTTCCATTTTCCCAACTAAACACCTCCAACACAAAGAAGATTTAATTCATAGCCTGGGTAGCACACAGAGGTCAGTAGGAAGATGTAACATGGTGTATGTTACAGTAAGAATAAACTTAACACCCTGTCTCCAGTGGAGAGTGAAATCTAAAAGGAGGTGCAGCCTCCTTCAGTCAACACTTCCTTATCAGCACTTCTTGTCTTTCTAGATATATCCTGCTCTTCTGGCTCTTCACACAGAAAATCCTCTTGTTCAGGTAAAATGACACAGTGCTGTAGTTATGTGGGAGTAATTATAATATATGTGGGTGTCAACCAAAGGGCAACAGAACTGGTTTAACTGGCACACCACGGAGTCTGGCAGAAGCTGCAAGTGACACCAGTTTTGGCTTAGTTGTGAAGTTACCATTGTCACCTTCATCACAGTTTACTAAGGCATCTCCATGTTTTCACTCTTGTTAGCCAGCTCTTTCCAGCTCTGAATGGATAAAATATAGGGCTTATTTCCATGTTGCCTTGTGCAGTTCAAGATCTCATTTTGTGAAGCTCACAAATTACAGCCATTTTCCTTTCATATTCACCTGTGCTTTCACTTGCATTGCACCAATAAAGGGACAAAGTCCAAGACAAAGTTTGATGTTTGTGATAAATAGGAAGATGCTGACCTCAGACATCAGAATTGTTTTCTTTGGGATCTAAAGAGCATCACAACCTCCCCATCTCCTATCCAAACTACCAGCTGTGTGTTCTCCAGGCTGACTTCAGGAACAGCTGAAGCAAATCCCATTTATAGCACAGCTGAGAAGAGATGCAGAGACACAATGAGTCCCTCATGCAAACAGCACAACTATGGTTACAGAAAGATGCTCTGATAATGGTTTTGGAGGTTTTGCAAGAGCCTACATGGATAAACATAGAAAAATGGAGATTCAGACTGCCCATAATGATGTGATCATTTTTTCTCATGTCCCTGTTTAACTTGTCACTAAATGAAATGTTTTCTACTCTAAGTTTCTGATATTCAGTCTATAGTTTGGGGTGCAAAAGCCACCTCAGGGCAGCCAGTATTTTGCATAGGTTTTGCTGATTCTGGCTGTCTCCAGAAGAGATCTGGTCCAACTCCAAGCTAATGTCTTGTGAACAGGCAGGTTGAAAGATGGAAAGGAAAAACTCAAAGCCTATCAAAAATAAAAGTAGCTGCCTGGAGGAACTAAGTGTCTGAACCTTCAGATTTAAAGCTAGAGATCATCTGTGGCCTTAAATGAGTCCAGAGAAGGACATTTCTAAACTCCTGAGGGAGTAATGCATGAGCACATTAAATCTTTACCTTCCTCACCTGGTTTGCTCCCCAAACACCCACTAGCTCAAAAATGGTCCTGCAGTACATGAGTGCATTGTGCATTCAGTTTTTAATGATCCTTACAACAACTGAGAACTTGAAACAATGAAAAGCAGGAACAGGACGTGTTGGACTTGCTCCTCTTCCCAGTCACTGATTTTTTTCCTAGCTCCTTTAATTTCAGCAAAAGCTGGAAAAGATTCAGAAGCACCAGTTCAAACTGGGACATGCTTAAGCAGGTACTGCCTTCACTGGAGTGGGGAAGCCTCAGACTTCCAGCTGAACACATCCTTAGGTGTGATTGCAAGCTGAATATCATTATGGAACTCCATGAGAAGGGAATCCATCCCTCTAATCTCAGACATCTGTAGGAGTGACACCTTTTTTGCCCAGGGCAGTATTATGGGTTGTCTCAATTTTTATCTGTTTGCACTCTGAGTGAGATTTGTCACGTTTCCAGCTGTTCAGAACATCACGTCTCACACTGAAATGGCCATGAAACAAGACAGTGTTTGTAATAATTTAAAACAGTCACTTACCCCTAAGCAAGTCATTTGTCTCTGAGCAGAACACCAGAGTAATAACCAGGATTAAAGATAGAGCAGTCAAGGCAAAAAAAAGGTAAATCAATCACTGCATTAGGATATTTGAAGAATCGTTTGCATGTACTCAGAAAGTATGATACTTGCTATTAAGCCCAGCTGTAGCAGACTCACAAATTAATAAATATTCATCAAATAACCTTTTAGCAAAACTCCGCAACTATGATGGTGGCCAGCTACTGAATTCAATCTAATTGAAAATCTGAGAAGTAATGAAATGATTGCATGTCTGTCTCTTCATTAAATCAGTGTGCAAATTTGCATAGATTAATTTGCGTCAAATTAATAGCTCCACTCTTGGCTTGGAGCCAAGAGGACTTATGATCAATCTATAGTTTTAATTCAATTCTGCACTCCTAAAATGTTGGGTGGCTTTTGCTGTTTTAAAGACATAAAATCAGAGCTGAATATGATTTTCACCACTTCTGTAATTTCTCGCCCTTTTTTGGTTATGATGATTAATTATAATGAAATGTACATTATTTAGAAGCAAGAAATAAACATGCAATCTCAGCCATGGAGAACTGAGGTCTGGTTTCCTTCTCTGGAAGTCACATTGGAAGGCTCAGCCCTCAACTACACTGAATTCAAGCACAGGGTGGTGAATATCTGGGGCTGAACAGGGTTTTGTGGCCCAGGGCAGCTCCCAAGACTGGTGGGGGCCCTGTGAATTTTAGCACAGTCCTGCCTGTCCTTCACCAGGTTCCCAGCCCATCACACTCAACCCTTCCAGAGGATGCAGAATTTGCTGTACCTATGCTTGAGCTCCACAATGTTTTAAATCTCTTTAAACACTCTGACGTTCCATGTGCTGAGATCTGTCAGGAAAACAAGGATTCCTTCAGCCATCAGTTATTTGAAGTTAGTAACAGCAATAGACAGTGCATGCATTTGCATTGACAGCTTGCTTTTATTTTTTAACCTACTTTAAAAAAAAAAAAAACAATCAGGCTTTAATTCAGGACATTTGATTAATCAAACTCAGACCATCTGCTGCAGTCCTGTCTCCTGCTGATCTGCATTGCCTGAAGTCAGTGACATGATTCAGGGCTGCAGTCTCACACTGTCTCTTCCCCTGTCAGCTGTTCTACTGCAAATCTGCTCCTTTCACCCAACACACACTGCCTGGGCTTTGTTTACTGTGATGACCATTTAGGATAGCTCTGGTGCTAGACAATTTGTATCAAAATACAGGACATGTGCAAACATTGGTTACACAACAAATCATTGTATCTGCATGAAAATAGCACAAACTAAGGAAATCACAGCAAGCCAGAGAAACCCTTTACTTAAAAAAAAATAATGTGTTCACAAACACTTCTAGTAGCAGTGCAATTTTAATCTTGTCATAGTCTGTACTTTAAGTCAGTAATGAATATCTGCCTTTTTTCCTCCTGCATTCAGAGAGGTACTCAGGAACTCAGAGCAAAGAGCTAGGCTGTCTGAACTTGCACAGCTTGGGGGTTTTAATGGGATTAGATCAGTTTTAGTCTAACAGAGCATGCCCTCACACTGGATATGGCAGAGCTAAGAGCTGTGACTTCCTCATGTTTGTGGGTGTGAGCACTGCACTGACCAGCTGTGTGGGAAGGAGAGAAAGGATATGGCCCTCCAACAACTCAGCTATCCAGGGATTCATGGCATTTTTCAGACACATGTGGGGATAAGGAGCTTGCTTAGATGGCACTAATGAACAGGATAGAGTTCAGTAACCATATTAAAACTCAGTTTTGGTGACATACAGGCCTTCTGCAGATGAATGAATGTTATCTCTGTTGACACCAGATGCTGGAGTCAACCTCAGAAGTCAAGTAGGAACTTGAGCTTGTGAGGAGAGCCAGCCCTCACTTGGTCATCAAAAGCAGCAGGCAGATTATCAGCAGGTATCAGTATATTAGATTTTGAAAATTTGGTTATCTCATTTCCTGTAATTGCAGGATGACAGAGTATCAAAACACTAGTTCCCAAAAAGCTGACCTGGTTTTCATTCTTGTCTTGCTGGTTGCGTCCAAGATACCTGAGCCTGTTGGGTTCCTGAATGTCTGAAGATGAAACTCAGCATGCAATTGTCAAGTCAGGAAACTCTCCAGGAGATTTATTGCTGCATTATCAGAGGATCAGGGCTCTGCCAAATGCAGCTTGGAAGAAAAGAGCCATGCCCTGCCCTGGAAACATATAGGCTAAATAAACAAATCGAGGCAGGAAAATAGGAGCCCAGGAAGGTGAAGGTTACAAGAGGAGTGACACCATTCTCATTTTCCAAGATAGGTGTCCCAATTCATTCCATCCAGTAGTTTCCTCAGAAGCTGCTTTGCCCACCAGCATCTGCAGGAAAGAAATGGACAGAAGTCTGCATCACACAGGAATGAATGAGAGGTTGGCACCCTGAGCATTAAAACCAAAATAAAAATGCAGTGTTGTTTGCTATTTGCCACAACAGTGATCAGCAGAGCTTGTGGGTCTCTGTACCTCCACAGCCAGTCAGAAGGCACGAGAGGCAAGCAAAGCCCCCGATTTCCAAACAGGAGCAGTTTTAACAGGCCACGAAAGTACTACAAGCTTTGAGTCTGGAGTCTCAAGCAAAACCATCCAGATAAAATAAGTTTTAGCAGTGGTCAGTTCCTGCCATGGGGAAGGCACAGCTCTGCACATCCCTGGGTGAGAGGCAGCCCTGGCTGGTACCCATGAGCTCCATCAGGAACTGCACACACTCTGCTCTCTGCAGGACCAGGATGAGAGATTTCTGACTGCCTGCAGTAACAAGCATCCTCCAGCCACCAAGGCTAATGCAATAAAGTGAATTTCATTTTGGCGTAAGAAAAATTGAGGGAACAACATGATGTATTGGCAAAATTTTAATCATAGAAGGCCAAAGAGGCAGCTTAAAAGAGTTAGGCTGTTATTGATTGGGTCATAGTGATGCAGCATTTCAAAATAGGCTTAACACCTGCTAATTTCATTTCAGTGCTGCTGAAGCTGAGTCAGCTAACAAAGCCTCTTCTGGATCAAGCACGTTCAGAGCAGTACAGCAGTTCCTTGCCTTCATGAAAGTGCCTCCTCTCTTTGGTAAGGGCACTAAGAGGGAAGAGGGGAGAAAGGATGATCCGCTCCCTCCTTTAAGCCTGCCTGTGCAGCCAGAGCTGAGAGGAAAGAGGATAAGAAGCATCATGGTATTGAAGAAAATCCCTTAGATAAGGGCTATTATATTTGCTGCACTGGTGAAGATGAGGGAATGTTTCCCTTTCCCTGCAAATGGGGACTGAAGCAGCTTGAGTTTCCCAAAGTCAGAGCAGGTCAGTGAGGATAGGAACAGACCCAGGCCCTGATCCCTGCTATTGCAGCAGACCACACTCTCATCCTCTCATTGCTCTCAAACCCCTCCTTAAGAATTATGTCCTTGTTGCTCCAGTTACCTTTGCCCTGCCCTTGACTTCGGGAAGACAACATTGATCTCTGGATTGCTGTAGTGAAAGCAAGATGCTGATGTGAAGGAAGCTGCCCTAGAAATAGAATGAAAACTGGCACAGCAACCAAGCAGTGTGGAGGCATCCAACCACTTCTTCCACTGCCCACAACCAGCTCAGCAGGGCAGCCCTTCCAGTGGGACAGAGCAGCCCTGGGCAACAAATTCCTTTCTTCTTTGTGAAGGGAACAGTGAATGGGAATGTTCCATTCCTAGTAAACCCTGATCTTATCAAGAAGCCCAGGACTGAAAGAAGTCAGTCACACCTCTTGCACGTTCCTAACCCTGATTGTGCTGCTGTAGCTGCCATACAGTGCTTCAGCACTGCTGTCCTAGGTGCCTTATGGACGCCCAGGACAAGCATGGACAGATGTGGAGCCAGCCCAGATGTGGAGCCAGCCTGAATCTGCTGGGGCTCATTAGCAGAGGTACACCATAGTTGGAATATGACAATACTGGTGGCTTCACAGGACCATCCTGGCTCAGAGCAGCTCAGTGACTCCTGCCCTCTAGTGAGAAGCTGTTCTGTATTAGTTCTGCTGCTTGCAGAGTATCTTGTTGCAGTTCCCCATGTTTGTGCAAAGTCAAGGTTTCAATAACTGGGCAGAGGAAGCAAATTTTGCAATAGAAGGACTGTCATAGGGAAAATAATTTATTTTCCTATTGCTTTCATACTGTTTGGAAACAACTTTCATCCCAAGGCTAAAGATGAGAACACTGAGTCAGAATCTTATGATGGAAGCCATTTTGCATCCCTAACTACAACATTTGCTATCAGTGGAAATGATAATGCTAAAGCTGTGAAATAGCTCAGTAGCTGGCAATACAGCATCCACCTCCTCCTCCTTGACAGAAATGTATGGTAACAGCAAGAAACACTGCAAATCAACCATAATATACTGAAACAGGTCTCACTTTACCAGGATTGGCACTTACTACAGCCTTTCTGCTCCATTTACACAGTACAAAAGACAACTGTGAAATTACTAGAAATGTAATATGGAAGAATATAATTAGTTTTGCTGGAGATAGATGATAGAGGATCTTTTATGAAAAGTAACCATCAGAAACAAAGGTTGGATTGTCTTCTCAGTTTCACCAAGGTAAAGCAACCTGATTATGAGAGTAGAGACTATACCAGATATTTACTGTCCAGAGAGATTAGGCTGATATAAAGCAAGTGTTTCAAGAGATAAACTTTTTGGATGCTCCCACAGTTCTTGCCAGCCAGCTGGAATTTTGATATGCACATGTCTAACTGAGGGCCAGTATTCTCACAAAGTACCTGATTCTGATGGATTACTTGTGTTTTTTCAGCCTATAATTTCAGTACTTATCACATATTGCTTTTGTTGTTCAAATGCAGATTTCTTCTGTCCTAAGTAGGGGAATTGCCTGAACACCTCATGTGAGGTTCATTCCTAGCATGAAAACAAGAAACTTTGAGGTTCTAGGCAAATACCTCAATTTTTACTTTCTGATGTAAATTCAATCAAGTTAGCTAAGTGACAGTACCACCTTTGCAAGAATCCCAGGGTTACAGGGCACAGAGCCCAGGCAGCTCCTGCCTGGCCGCCACACACCTGAAATATGCAGGTGAGTCACTGGGAAGAAAGTAATTTCTATGCAGTGAGACACTGAGCCCTTTGCTCTGGGGCTGGAGAAGCTCTGCTGTGAGCCAGAGGTCCTCACCAAGGCAAGGAGAGTTACAGTAAATATTCAGGTCACCCTTTAGTCACTAGCTGTAGACCAAGAAACACTTCTCTGCCAATTCCACACACCCCACCCTGACCCCCCCAAGAAACTCAGAGTCACAACAAACCAGGTAAAGATTTGCTTCTTCTCCAATTTTTTTTCCCCCCCCTGAAGTCCTGGTCCTATATAAGTTGTCTGTTCCTATACTAGGACAAACCACCACAAACTGCTATGAACTCCACCAAGAGAAAACTGTTATAAATAAAAGGAAGACCTGAATAGCTTAGAAGTTCAAAATATTAGGGAAGAAGCAACAAAAAACCCCTTTCTTATTTCAGGTGTAGAACGGGTCCTTCATAAATGTGTCATGTATCCTACAGCAGAGACAGCCCAGAGTGACAGGAGGGTGCAGCAGACACAAAAGGTCAAGTACTTTCCCACCTCAGGATCAAACATCTTTCTTCATCTGCTCAACTTTTTGTGTTTTCAGAGTTGTCAGCACAGTAGATGTTGAGCACTTCTGGAAAATCACTAGGTACCTGCCCCCCAAGAGCTGCAAAGTACTTTTGTAGCTTCACCCACATCCCAAGTGATCGTTATTTTATAGGCACTGTATCAAAGTTCAAATATAATGATTGTGGGCAAGAAGCCAGTACAAGCATGACAAAGAAAATTCCAGTAATACATTAATTAATTTGACCATATGTCACTAAGCTTTATTGTATACCCCAAGTAACCCACAGACAGTAACTGCTTTTAGCTTTACAGAAGATAATATGCAACCATAACCAAAAGTAAATACAAGTCTCATGGTTTTTAGCTGTCCATGAAGTACAGAAGTTCATCCCACTCTTACCTTTCCTGGGACACAGACATGCTTCCCTGGCAGATGGTCACAGAGACCTCACATGAGCCCAGGAGCAAACTGTGGGAAAACAACCCACTTGATTTCACCCACTTCAAAACCCACAGGAGTGAAACACTCAGTGAAAGCTCTCAGCACCAAATTAACCCAAGAACTGCTGCTTACCCATGACTGAAGAGCCCCACGTGCTGCAAGAGAGCTTCAGAAAGTGCAGAAGTAAGGGGAGAAATCTCTCTCAGACACACATGCCCTTAACTGCAAGGCCACTGAATGCATACAGCATCTGGGACAGGTGTGTGGCAGGTGGGGACAGTGCACAGCTGGCAGTGATTCAGGGCTCCTCATCATCTAAAAGATGTTCCCCTGCACCCCCAGATGCTGGGAGGGAAATGGAGTGACCCAGGTGAGGGATTGTTCACACCTGGAATAATTTACCCAATTAATAGCTCTCAGAGGCATCTCAAAAATGTAACCCCTCTTAAGATACAGCAACCTGGAGAGGGGGGTTCACTGCCAGGGTGAACCTTCTGGGCTCTCTGTGCCTGGCTGTCCTATGCAGCAATTAGAGCAGCTGAAATCAGACACGGTGTCTGACCTGATTTCCAGCTTGATCTTTGGTATTTTATTGCCAGCAGTGCACCAGCCTGGGCTGCAGGACAGCACAGACGAGGTGCAGTGATGAAACACAAGAACTAGAGCAGCCACACACATTCCCTTGGGAGATTTTCCTTCAGCCTCTATCAGAACAGACAAGATGTGAACATGAATGAGTGTCCCACCAATACTACAGATCTGCCTGGGAGCAGAGATTTCCTGGGAGAAACAAGCTGATCTCTCTAGGGGGAGATTTCTTTTTTTAAATGACTTTTAAAGACCACATGACCCCTTTGTACTTCAGGTACAATAGCTAAGCAATAATATTAATGCTTTGAACTTCCCACCAGCAGTCTTAGCATGCTTGAGAAACACTCTTAAGTGGACTTTTCCAGAGTATCTGTAGGAATTAGTAGTGTAAATTACAGAATCTGTAATGCTCTAAAAGGAATTACACTCCTAATGTTAACTTCCTTCTTGTGTGACTTTGGTGTAATCAGGGCCAGGGTTCTCATTGCTGCTAAACCTGGGCCTAGAATTAGAAGCACTGAATGGCTCCTTAAGAGGGAAGTGCTGGTGGGATGAGACGTGACGCTCAGAGCTCCTCAGGACATGCTGTCTTTCCCTGCTCCTCTTTGAGGGGTGACTCCGCTCCCTCTCTTCCCACTTGTGGAATAGCCAAGGCCACTGTGGGGGTTTCTCAGCCACCCCTGCAGCAGCCAGGCACAGAGAAATCCAAATTTATCACTGAACTTAGGGGCAGTGAGCTGCTGCCTTCCCTTTTGTCCTCATTGTGACAAGCACAGGTACAATCTTTGCTAGAAAAATGATTTTTCACCACGTACCAGTGGCTTTGGCTGCTCTGCTGGATCAGGGCTCTGCATGGAGCTGGGAGCTCTGGTGGGAGCCAGACCTTTGCCAGGCTAATTTATATATTTTGTCAGCATGCTGGAAAGGAGTCTTTGGATATATTTTGAGCTCATGTCAAAACAGCACGCATGTTTTTCTGATCCCAGCACTTACGTTCTAAAATGCTTTGAATCTGCTTTCATACTTGATATTTTTAAAGAAGGAGTGTTTACATACACAGCACCATGGAGACAGGAAAATAAACTCAGGGAAAAAGTGCACTAGTGCATCAAACCCTGTTTAGAACACACACTCAATTAGCATATCTAAATTAATCAGTAGGATTCAGATGTCTTGTCACTACCATTTCAATCAATAACAGGATAGGATAATGATAAACTCCCATTACAAACCTTACAGATATTAAGGTCTCTATCCAGTCTATCAGCATCCACCATGTAATTAACTCCAGAGAACGTGAATCAATCTTTTCCTCCAGAACACTTTCTCCAAGATCTTCCCCCCCATCCTGAGCCCCCACCCTCTGACCATGGTGTTCCAATACAAAGCCCCTGTGAGGTGGTGATTCTTTCTTGTGCCTTGCTCTTGGGAGCACTGAGGTACCCCAGTGCACGTGAGTGGAGCTCCCAGTGCTCAAGGAACACAAACAACACAAGTACACTCACTTATAACATGAACATTTGCAAAACATAAATAAATGTCCTTAAAAATTTCCCAGGCATCTAAGCAAAAACTCACTTTCAAGACAGTTCTATTTTAAAACATGAGAAACACAAGAAAAAAAAAAAAAAGTAAAAAAAATTATAATAATAAAAACCATTGCTCCACAAAGTCCATTTTCATTGAGCCCTGAAAGCACACTGACTGCACTTGCAGGCAATATTTTTTAAAGTCTGGTAACAGGATTGAAAACACAACAATCATCTTCCTCCCACTGCCATTTGGTATGGGAGTAGTAGACTACAGTTCTACTACTACTTGGATCTTAGCTATTGAAGTCACAGCCCCTGAGGGCTGTAAAAAGTTGCTACTGTCATATATAAATCAGTCTTCTTCATAAAAATGACATGGTTGACATGTAGGGATAATATTATAAGGTAACTACCATGGAGGTTTCATGCTTGGATATGTTCAAGAAGATGTTTCTCTTTATCTCTGACCACAAATACTTATTGATGGTTTCTTGTCAGCTGTTTGAAAGCTTTAAAGAACTGCTGTCTCTGCTGGGGTCTGCTCCTTGGCTGAACTTTTCATTAACCTTTGATGACTCTTCAGAGCATTTTTTTTAGCAAGCAAGTGAAGAATTTCAAGTCCTGCAGTGAGTCCGTATGTGTGGGGGAGAAGAAGAGGAGGTGAAGATTTTTATAGATGTACACATATATCTTGTACAAATACACACCCAAGTCTTTAACTCTGACAGGATTAGAGGAAAAACAAATGGATACTTCTATTTTTAAGAGTTTGCAAAAATGTGAAAATAAAGAAGATTTCCTGTCCCTAGCTAAGTTACCTCTCTTTCAGCATCTTCACCCCAGGGAAAAGAACAGGAATGGCTTAAAGAGACTTGATTTAGCAGATGCAACTGGTGATGCAAATCTAATTAACCCAGCTCTCCTCTGCCGAGGGGATGAGCACTGGCAAGGCTGTTTCTCTTCCCAAACTCTCAGGTTTGCAAAAAGCTAAACTCTCACACACACTTAGATAGCACCCAGCTACACTTTAGTGTGGAAATCATGGATGAGGTGCCTGCTCCCTCCGGGGGCACTCGCTGTGCCCTGTGGTGGCAGCTGGCTGGCAAGACTGGCCCCGAGCTTGGCAGCAGCACAAAACCCCTTTGGGGAGGTCAGCACGTGTGTCACAGAGCTGCAGCTTGTTGGCATTGTCCCCAAAACGTGGAACACGGGTTCATTCATTAGGTGGAACAGCTCATTAGTGCGCTGGGGATGCCAACACCCATTGTGACACAGTTCAGCTTTTGCTCTGCTCCTTTGCAAGTTTAACTTAAAGCACTATCTCCAAAGCACTAGCATTTGCTCACAGAGGTGCTTTTTTTTGCATTTAAGTACCTTCCTGGGATATCACAGCATTTACCGAGCCCTCCACTAGTCATTTTTAGCATCCCTTTTCCTCCTGACGACCAGCACATCAAACAGCTTGCAAATTTTCACTAGCTGTAAGTGCAGGGCTGCCTTGCAAGCTGGCAGCTGCACTGAATTTTCAGGAATACGTAGCAGCTGTGGCCATGATTCTTCCCACTCCCCCCTGTTTTGCCAAGGCAGGTTAATTGCTTCTTCATGCAAGCTGTCACCCTGGTTCCAGAAATGCCATTGGATTTGGTGCACGCTGGGGGCTGTAGTCTTTTGGGAGGTTTGTGTTTGCAAGGAGGATATGAAACTGCAGTGCAGCTTTGGAGACTCACCCTGGACTGTGGTTTAGATATAAACCTTCAGATGTATCTACAAGTACAGGGCTGTAATGAATTTTAAATGCCTGAAAATAAATATGGCTCTTCTTTTCACAGCAACTCTACTGTTTCTAAAGAGGATTAAATAAATAACAGCATGCTGCTTAATCATAGCAAAATGTGAAAGATGAATTGATTTGAGGATTTAAGGGTGTTAATTTTGTTTGGGGAAATGCCTAAAGAGAGTGCCATTAAAGATAAATAAATGGTTCTGGTCTCTAGCTGGCTGCTGGAGAATTGTATGAAGGTTTCAGGTCAGGTTTTTCACTGCTTTCAGGCTTTGCTTTGGGAAGTGCCTGTAAGCAGCAGAAACAGCCTTTAGCTGTGTCTGAAGATGTGGTTCCAAGGACACACTCCCCGTCTCCATGGCAGGGGTCAGTGCCCCCTCTGATGTGCTGAGACATGTGTTTTCAGAGCACTGGGTTTAATCCACAAGGATCATATTCATGGAGACCCCCCTTCACTCCCCCTCCAAGGTACACGTGAGGGGATGGAAACTGTACATGTGGGCAGAAACAGGTCAGGAAGGTGGGAATGTCTTAGATTGGCTCGGCTGCAAGAGAAAATGCCTGAATAGCTGTACCAGAGCTTCCTTCTGATGGGAAAAGGCTCCATTTTAATGATGTATTTGATATGAAAGGGCACGGTGCTTCAGTGCATAGCTTGCAATAAGAGGAAAGCAGATATGACAGCTGAGGCTTCACAATGCTAGAATAGGCCTTTCAGACTTTAAGACAAGAAAAACAAACACCGAAGGACAAATTTATGGTTGGAATAATAGACTGGTGGGTTTGGGGGGACAGGCTTGAAATAAGCTTCCCTTGACAGCTTCTATATTTGTCTCACGCTGCCTACTTTTCATGTAGCATCCCCACCCCCACAAACTGCTCAGCTCTAGGTAGAGCTGGAGGTTTAACTAATTCCTCAAAGCACAGCTAAATTGTCTTGGGAATTATCCCTGCAAGTGCATACACTGCGCTGCAGAGCAGGAGACACACCTCAGTTACAGCCTGGCTTTGCTGGGGTGGCAAGCAGGGCTTGTGGGGTGCTCAGGGTGTTAAGGGCCAGAACTAAAATACACAGAAAGTTGTTCACAAAAGGTACTAAAATATATTATGGTCACTGACAGGGAGAAAAAAAAAATAAAATAAAAAATCCAGCTTGTATTCAGGGAGGGAATCACAGAAATGGGAAACCAGTTGAAGAATTCGAGCCAGGGTACTGTTACCTATATTTATATATGGGAGGGAAAGGAAGACATTTAATATATAAGTGTGTGTGTGTGTATATATAGATATATATATGTGTGTGTGTGTGGAGTTGCTTGGTTACTCAGGCAGCTTGACAGCCAGGCACAGCTTGGCATTTGTGCCTTTGGGAGCTAGGAAGCATGTGGAGAGATGGACAAGCATTTGATGGCAACAGAGGAGGAGAATTTTTTCCTCACTACCCTTCCCTGCCAGGCATTCCTCTCTTCCACAGGTTCTCCCAGACACGTGTCACATTTCTCTGCATTACCATTAACCCCAGAAATTAATTGCTGGTAGCTCTTTCTAGTACACTCAATATTCTATTTACTTTGAATATGCTTCTGTCTTCTTTTTATCCCCTTGAACCTTAGGGACATTGTTAGTACTCAAAGTCACTTAACCTACCCTGTCTTAAAATTGACTTGTCTATATCTGAGTACTTTCCTTTTTACACATTGGCAAGTTGTAGCCATTTAAGCACCGTCTTAAATGCATAAGAAGAATATACACCATTATGGATTTCTTCTACTAAGCTCTTGATTTCTTCTCAATTTATTTTCTTTCCAAGAATTATATATATGCCTTTGCTTAACAAACCCTCAGCTTCTGGTTACTAACTTTTTAGACACATCTCTTGATGAGCTAATTGCTGAATGTTCTAAAATTGAACAGAATGTCATTCCAATTTTTAAACATACCAGTAAATTCCCTGCATATTGTGGCCTTTTAAAATAATGATGAGTTTAATTTCTATATAACCACACAAAGCTTTATAAAGAAACTGTGTCATGTTCTACATTTTCACAAAGTTGAAGGGGTAGAAAAACTACCAGGGTGACTGCTGAATAAATGACTGTACAAATAAAGCAGCTCAAGCGTGTGACACACTCAACTTTCAGTATCTCCTGGTATGCCATAGACAGTTTTCCATTAATAATTCTTTACTGTCTGGACTCACCATAAAATTTTCAGAGTTACCCATGCTCAGGATTTTTTGTTTCTACAAAACAAGATTTTCAGAGAATATGACTGTATAGAAATGTAGTTATGGCTTTTGCAAAGAGTCATACATTTTTTCAGGTACTGAGGCCTTTAACTGATTCAGATTTTCAGGAATGGGTCCTAAGTATTTCAAGCTGTTTCTTTTGTCTAGCAGAGAGATCAGAATACAATAGAAAAAGTCTAAAGATAAAAAGAAAAAAAAAAACAACTCCACCACATTTGGAATTACTAAAGCTTTGCATTCCTTTACTGGACATCTTGGGGATCCAAAACCAGTGACTTCCCTGTTCTTCCAGTTTTCACCCTTACCATTATAACTGTACTTTCCAGGAATACAAACTCACTGTATCCACCAAAATGTTTTCTGTAGTAGCAGCTATTTACAGCCAGGGGAATATATTTGGCTGCTCTTTCTGCTGCCCTGTCTGGTTTCCTCTGACTCCAGGGAGTGTGTCCACACTGTGTTGTCAGAGCAGGGTCAGTGTGGTGCATGGACAGCCAAGCTACTGGAGATTCATTTTAGTCCCCCTGCTCCCCAGGATTACCCACGTGCTGTGATTAGCTTTTCTGTCACACAAACCTGAACACGATGCTGCAGCCTCTGGCAGGAGGGAGAAGCCCAGAAACTGCCTGGAACACCAGTGCCCTTCAAGGACAGCACAGCTAGCAGAGATAATGCACACTCTATTATCTTCCCAAATGAAGGACTGTATGTGCAAGGAATATTTTGCTTTTGTAGTATTTAATTTGGGGTTTCACTCTTGCTGTGTGTGCTGCTCCCTTTTCATGTTAGATGAGACAAGTCAGTACAATGGGCTCTGCTTCCAGAGCTGAGGCAGGGAGATCTAAGCTGGTGTTCCATTCCTCGGGGGCACAGCCATCCCCTGGGAACACTTCACCCATGTGGTGGGATGTTTGACTCTGCCTGAGGACAGGTGGTGTCAGCTGTAATCTTTATGGAAGGGTTTTCAGTGATGTCTTCCTTAAAACCAGTCGAGGGTGTAAGCTTTTCAAGATGAAGCTTAGATACTTCAAAGGCTTGATGATGCAGGGCTATTTCAGTAGTCAGGAAACCCTGAAAATACCTTGTCTTTTTAAAAAACCTCTTTCTTACATAACTGCCTTGCAAAAAATATACTTGAACCTTTCAATAGCAGCAACCAAAAACTAAAAGGAAGTGAGTGCATCAGCTCAACTGCTGTTGTGACAGGTAATTTTATATATTGGCTCGCTAAATAATAAAGTAAAATAAATTAGTTCCTATCAAAAGTTTCCTGGATGCATTCAGCTGGAGATTATTGTTATTTATTCATCTGTTGGATTGCTTTTGTAAAAGCCAAAGCTGCTTTTGAGAGTGTATGTGACTGGAATAGTCTAAATAGAGAAGCTGTGAGTTGGGAAGGAAGCCAGCAAGTCATTAATTAAGGAGCTGTACAGTTTGCAGTCAGACTTTGTGTATTGTGAAAACTGCCTAAAAATCAGTGACTTAGCTGCTCCAATTGCAGAAGTGTCCCCAAGGGCTGTCCCCAGGTGAGCAGTGCTGAATGTGCAGCTCCTTGTGCTCAAGGTACAGGAGCCTGAGCTCAGAGCAGCTCTGGGTGAGGGCAGGACTGCTGCCAGGCAGGAGTGTCTCGTCCAGGGCTGCTGCCAGGCAGGAGCGTCCTGTCCAGGGCTGCCCACGGGACTGGATCACCCATCCCACCCCACGAGGCCATGCAGTGCTCAGAGGAGTTACACTGCAATGGATCAGCTTTCTGTGTCTAGCTTGGCATGGCTTTATCTTCCTCTAAGATACAGAGGATTCTTTGCACCCAATCTGTGCTGCCAACTCTGCATTTCTGGCCACATCTAGTGGCCACCCCTGCAGAAATAGCTGGGAGGGAGATGGGGAAGCAAATGACAGAACAGCTGTACTTTAAGAACTAAAACCATTTCAGATCCTCCAGGTCTTATTTCATGGTGTTACTTTTCTGTCCTCTCTCAAAATCCTTGTGTAATGCAGTCAGGAGACATGCCTGGCTAGCACAACTGGCCTTTTCTGTGTCACTACACTTGTAACCCTTCCGACTACAGTATCAAACTCTGGTTGGTGCAATTTCAACGGCAACAGAATCATGTATTTAAATTATTCCTTATCTTTGTCATTTGAAATATATACAGTTAGCCAATTTGCATTTAAAAATGATGGAGAGGAAGATTCACCAGAGAACAACAGCTGCTCAAACAAATGAAAAGCATTTTCTTCTTTTATTTATCCTGGAACAGTGAGTGTGCATACAGCATCTGGTCCTCCATGAGGTCTTTGCTTCTTGCCCAGCTTCCAGCTGGAAAGACTGAGAGTCAGTGTGATCTGCTGACCTTCCTCAAGGTCTCCAGCGATGCCACCCAGAACAGAACAAAGCATCCTAGCTGGATGCCTTTCATGCTAATCCCCAAATCAATACATTTCCAAGATCATTACTGGGCTTTCATGCACTGCCAGAAGATTGTGTTCCAGCAGTTCTCTCACTCTCTGTGTTGTGTATCCTTTGGAGCATTCTACATTATAAATCATTTTAACTCTCATTGTATGTTGCACTGCCCTTGTGTAATAATCAGAAATGTGGGAAACCATTCCTTCATATCTTCCCAAACAGAGACTGGAAATGCTAAAGATAAAGAAAGATGGAAGAAGTTGCAGCTCAAATCCTTTTGAGTCCTTGCAATGAAGCAGAGTGTTTGGAGGGTGCTACCATGGCCTCACGTTCTGCCACATTCCTGTCAGGAAAAGCCAGGTTTCTCTGGTTGCCTAACAGAAAGGCACCTGAATAACAATCTCCCACGGCTGGGATATTTATTTTATGTTTAAAAAACCCCAAAGACATGTCAGAACGTCAGCATCCTACAGGCGAGGAGTGTGTTGCGAATCCTCGTCTGTTCACAGGATGGGTAAATCCTCCACGGCTGAACCTGCACCCTTGGGGCGGTGACTGCTGGCAAAGGACCCGTGGGAGGAACAATGCTATTGTCTCCTGGGACATCAGCAAAAACAAACTGCCTGTTATTGTGAGCGAGAACAAAGTCCGGGAGAGCAGCAGGCACCTTTGTCTTCTAATTAGCACCGATGGCTAAAGCTCTTTAGAGAAGGGACTTTCCCACTGTGTGTTTGCACAGAGGGAGCTGATCCGATGAGGGCAGCTGAATGCTGCGGTATAAATAATGAACTACACAATAAACACTATGAGACTGGTTCAGTTGAGGGAGGAAAATAAACACAGCAAACAAAAGCATTCATCATGTTAGTTAGAAATGCCATGTCGAGACCCAGCAGAGATTCTTACAAGCTTTCTCAAGAGTTCAGGTTAAAAACTTCATTCCATAAGTATAAAAAAAAAAATACTTTGCACACCAAACTTTGTGATGTCAAGTATCCACCCAAAGGGAGAATGAGCACTGATTTCCTTTTCTATCTATATTCAGTGTCTGGTGTAAGTCTGACCTTTTGAAGAGCTGGCTTTGCATATTCTTTCCAGGTGGCAGTGAAGAATTACTGCTTGATCTCTCCTCCAACAAGAAAAAATTAACAAAATATTTATTTCAACAATGGCAGTATATTACCCAGCCAGGGAACCTCGTGATGCACAGGGAAAACATTTCTGTAGTAAACCACGATAAGGGCTGAGAACACTGCCAGTGCTGCAGAGCTCTGGGCTCAGAGCCACTCTCCCGGCTTTATTCAGAGCTTGTTACTGATCTGATCTACAGCGAGATGATCACAGGAGACACTCCTTACATTATTTAACTTGGATGGGGATTGTTTTGTTTTGTTCTTTATTCTTCATTTGTGCTGTTATTAATGCAACACATCATTAGTGAATTTCACAGGTAAGTGACTCTTGTCTCTCTTGACACATTATTAATCAAGAGTGATGAAGATGCTGCATCCCTCACACACTTGAGCTACGTGACCATCCCCAGGCTTGTGAACTCTCTGCAGTGCACTGCAGGGATGAGCCACAGCAGCACACGGGTGACAAGGGCACACAGGAACATTTTGTGGGGCAGGCAGCAAAGCAGGCAGGGCTTCCCAATTCCTACACTCCTCTAAAGTGAGCAGGAACCAGCAGACCCACTTCATGCAGACACACAGACAAGCCAAAGCCAGGAAGGATATGTGAGATACCAGCTCTCCATGAGATTGATATCTGACAGGAGGGAAAATACCCGCCCTGCCAAAAAAAGACCTGCCATTCTGAGGGCCTGCTCTGCAGAGATGTGATACTGGCCATCTGCTCAGCTGCACATGGGTGCCTACCAGTCCTGAACTGGGGAGGCTCAGCATGCTGAACCCATTATTTGGGTCTGGCATTCCTGCCCCTGCTGCTCTCCAGTCCAATTTACTCAATTTAGGCACTCACAAGCAAGATTTTGAGGACAGCTGCAATCATAACACCATAGATGGAGGGAATAAACAGACCAACTCTTAATAGCTATTCGTGTTTGTTTATTTTTACAAACAGGCATTTCTCCTGGAACTCATACTGCAAGCAAGAAAATCCATGAGATCTCCAGAAGCTAAGGATGAAGTTAAGCTCACAGAGGTCCCTTCTAGCCAGGTCACTGAGCCATTGGGCAGCCTGTGACCCTGGTCCGTGGAAAGGACAACCTTTGTTTTCACATGTGCTCCCAGATACATGTGGAAATTGAGCAAGAATAAAATGCACAACTGAGCTTCCAAATTTTAACAACTTATCAGACTTTGTGTGTTGGCTCTTTGGAAGAGTTTAATGTCATTGGGTGGTATGGCATCTGGCTTAAGGGGACTCTGGATGTGGTGGTGAATCTGCAATAGAAGCTGTATGGAGAGCACACAAGGTACCCCATCAGTACTTGCTTTTTTTCTGTGTTTATTTCCCCTTTTATCCCAACTAAAAGTTGTTCATAATGAAAATACCAGTTTGCTCTTTGTCTGTGGAAGGCCCTAACACATACCTCTGCTGCCACACTGCCTCCCCTGCACACACTCACATCCAAAATGTCCAGCTCATCTCCTGAGCCTGTCAGAAATAGTTACCATCATAGCCTGGGCTCTTGAGCTTAGGAATGGTAATGCTGAAACATCCAAACAGGAGATGTCATCCTGTCACCACGAATGACAGATGATTATGGCCCTTTCTAGATGCCTGTAATTAAGGTTACTTTTAAACTTGGACATGAACATCCAGGAGCACAGTAAAAGGGGAAATCCTCCAGCAGCTTTGGATTTCTTTTCCTCTCTCTGCTTACTTACCCTACAGGTCTTTCCATAAATTAAAGAAATCACTAGCTGTTGCCTATAAAACATCCTAGAAGGGGAGATGAAATTCAGAGCTCCAGATAAACACGCAGATAAGCATCACAGCTAAGGCTGAAGCCATGGGTTGGGCACATTTCATCCCTCCCTGTCAGTGTTCACACAGGAACAATGTGGGAACAGTGCCTCAGAGACAGGCTGTTATCTTGAAAATCAGGACTGACTGCTACCAATCTCTCTCTTTGCCCTGTGCCTCCTCATACCAGTGCCACTGCTGGCTTTTATCACCTTTTTGCATCTATTTGTTACCATTTTTGTTCTCAGCCTGTGTCAGAAGGTTTTGTTAGGGCCATTCAATTTAATATGAGGTAGATGAGTGATGTCAGCAGTGGGCTCAGGTAACTGAGGACTGTGGTTCAGAATAACAACTTACTGCACATCCCATATCCCTGTTTGACTACGTGACACTGAACATCAGTCAAAGGAGGATTAGGACTTTCTTGGTAACAGCTAAACAGCAAAATGAAAAAGATGCCTAAGCTTTTCCAATAAAATAATGTATTTTTAGTCTATGGAGATTCACACCAAAACTCAGCCAGCAAATGGGGAAAAAGGAAAACAGAGATTATTGAAGGCTTATGTTTAAACAGTTTCAGCCCAAATATTTACTGATCACACACACAGAAAAAAAAATGCTGGTATGTTTTGCAATGAAGAGCTAGAGCCTTTAATTGCATAGGAAGCCAGGCTTGGGGATTCAAGAGAAAATAAACATGCCCCCTGCAGAATTCACTGTGAAGACTTTACATTTATTTACATTCCTGTTTTTCTTTAACCTACATTCCCCCTGACAGAGGGGTTGTTTTGGGTAATAATCTTTTCATATAGGCCAAGTCTACTAGAAACTATTTGCAATTCATTTAAAATATGGATTCTGAAATATACTGCAAATCCCTTCTACTAAGATAAAAAAAGCAGAGAGAAGAAATAACATGCCATTTAATCTTTGGGCTCATCAACTCCTGGAAGATTATTTTGACAGTTAATTTGATGTATTTAACTGAACTTCCAGTCTACTCTCCTTGAAGAAAGCCATCATTTATAACTTGCTGTTGTGTAGGAGCATCCCAGATAGCTGTAGTCTTTTGAAGAAATATTTACGAGGGGAAAGAGCATATATTAGTGTTTCCTTGCTATTCAGGCTTAGTTCTAAAATCCACAGTGCATCCTGTGTGCCTCCTCTCTGGCTCACATCAGCTGCCCCAGGGAGAGGGCAGCCAGGGAGTGCTGGTGGATGGCCAGCAGGAAAAACAAAATGTATGAGCTCAGAAAAAAAAAGGCTGATGTCCCCATGGGGACACAGGGACACACAGAGCCATGGCAGGCTGGTGCTGCAAACCAGGAGCAGCGTGTGCTGCTGCCCTGCACGGAGGCACAGCCACGGGAGCCACTCCTGCCCTTCCACTTGCCCCTCTCCTCTTGGCAATGTTGTCTTGCCAAGTGATGCTGCACAGGGACTGAAGAGCTCCCCCACCCCAAGGCGGTTTAACCATCTCTGTCCCTGCAGAAACAGGGAGAGGCTGTGGCCACACAAAACATGATTTTGCAGGATTTATTGCTGAGGGTTTGCACTTTTGGATTTTGGGAGCAGAAAGGCAGCAATCCCCCCACCCTGAAAGCCCTGACTGTGGGAGGGCTGGCTCTGAGCAAGGAGAGGCAGGACAGAGATGCCAGGCTGGGGACATGTCCTGGCACTTAGCTTCCCATAAACCACCTTCCTTCCCTTGGAGGTTTTTCTGAGGTGAAGCTCATTGCACTGCAAGACACCGGGACTCTGCTGGAGCTGCTGGGACTCAGGCACTGAGCACTCCTGCAGAAGCTCCCTGCAAGTCAGAAAACAAGGGAGGCTTTTGTGTTACAAATAAGAAGTAGGTCAGATCCCACAAATGCAAACAGACAGGGAAGAAGGCGCTTACAGTTCTTTACAGTCATCTTTGGGATCAGCTTTGTAACAAGCACCAAAACCCCTCAAAGCACTGCACCCAGGCACAGAGATCTGGCTCTTGCTGGGGTGCTCCTATCTGGGCATCACTTGTGGCCAGCACAATCTCCTTGCACATCCACAGGCTCTGCTCCTTTCACATTAGTGTGAAACTCTAAAAATAAACCACATCAGACTGTAGGAGCTGGGATCAGAGCCTTCACTTGGTTCAACAGAGCTCCCTGCTCAAGGTGATGTTCTGCAGAGCAATCCAGTGAACAGCACTCAAAGAAACAGAAGCATTTCTGGACCCAGAGAGAAAAGCCAGGCCCAATTTGAGCTCATTAGCATTTTTAAAATCCAATTGATAAAGCTGTGTTATCCCTGTGTCACCTGTGGCTGGAGGGCTGAGGAGAGCAGTGACTGCCCATTGGTTTAACACAGTTTGGATTGTACCTGGCATGGCTGTGGGGAGAGGACAGGTGGCACCAGCCTATGACTGAAGCACCGTGTCCCCTCTCCCTGGCTTGCTGTAGGTTCAGCCTCACTCCTTTGCCATTTATTCCCCCCTAATGCCTGTTTTGGACCAGCCCATCCCACAGCCTCTAGGCACAGGCAGTGCTGCCCAGGTGGGACTGAGGGCAGTGTCAGCTCTGCTCTATGCAAGCCAGCTTTGTCCCTGCAGGGACAGAGTGAAGGAGGCCCAGAGGGCAGGGGGCACTTAGAGAAGCTGCCATCAGCAGAACCAGGGTCATTCTCCTAAAGCCCAGCCAAATGCTGTACCCCCTGACTGCATTTTTAGGTATTTTTGACATGCAAGTTTTTGACTGTGCATGTTTTTATTCTTCCCTTTCTCTAAAAGCACAGTTTAGAGGAAATAAGCAAATTATTTTCCCAGGCAAGATTAAGACTGTAGTACCATTTAATTAAGCTGTTGTTTTAAATGTGCTCTGATGTTTACCAGCCTGTTGAAGGCCTGGGAGATGATAAATACTTGTCTGCAACCTCTTTCTGTGTTCTGAGAGCACATTTTAATTACAACCCTCTATCCCATTTGCAGCCAGACACTTTACAAGCTCTCCACCGTGGTGCAGATGAACAATGGCACTTTTTGCCCTCCAGACAATGCCAGGCACTTGCCTGGGAAGCAGCTGAACAAAGAAGGCTCCTGGAGAGAAATAATTGAGAGCACCAAACAATTTACAGGACAGCATCCCCAGCTTGTCTCTTCATGACATAAGAAACCCATAAATAGGTCAGATCTTCCAATACAGAGTTGTGTGGAGCACAGATAATAAATAGGAACCAAGTAACAGCGTCTTAATCATGTGCCAAAATCTTTGGGCCAAATTGTTTTGTTGCCAGACTTTGACCTCCCAGCCCCAAATTACAGCAAAGCCTGAAACACCATCAGCTGCAATTTGCAGAACCCACCCCAAATGTGGAGGCTCCCAGGAATGTGTTTCTCTTGTGAATATTTTCCCTCCAAATGCTGAAGTATCAAACAGTTAAAGAGCTGACTGTGGGTACAGTGGCATGAGAACAAATTCACCTGGCTGCAGCCTTCCTTGATAAATATCCTTCAGGCCTGGTTGCAAATCAGTAATTGCAGCAAGAGAAGTCAAAATTAATGAAAGGCAGCAAGGCAGCAGCCTCCAGAGCATGATTTGGGATGATCCACCAGTGAAGTCTGGGTCACCCTAACTGGCAAAAAAAAAAAAAAAAAAATCTTCTGAGTTCTTCTCCCAGCCCACAGACACTTCTCAGCTTTTCAGGATCAAGGAGTGAGCATCCAAGGGAGGTGCAAGTGCCCCAGAGGTGTCTGAGCACCAAGGGGGTTTGGGAACACAAGCTCCCCTCTTTTCCTCCCTTAATTTGTGACCTTAGCCGCCTATGTGGCAGGCACCTGGAAACCCTTTGGGCTGATCTAAGCCCATTAATTCTTCTTTCTGCTGTCCTGGGACTATTTAGGACACAGCTCTAGCAAGGCAGAGTCATCTGGCTGAGAAAAACAACCCTCAGTGCCAAAATCACACCTAGCCCTTCTGCTGATGCTCAAAGGATAATGCCAGGTAAGGATTGGTCCTGATCAGTTTAACCTTCACTGTGCTCATCCTTGGGAAGTACCAAATTAGTTAATCACAGCAGCAGTAAGAAAAGAACAATTCTCATCATAAATATTCACAGCATCATGTGCAATACAGAAAATCCTGTCTAAATGAAGGAAAATAAATTAGGAGAAGATACTGGCCTGCTGATTAAAACTTAGCACACACTCCCCACCATCAGCTGACATTTGCCTGCTCTTCAGATTCTGCAGTCACACAGACACAGCCCCTCTGGCTGCTGGTGACATTAAAGGATGAAACTCCCCAGATTTGAGGAGGAACAGGGATGATGGGAGCGACACTTGCAAATGTTTAGTCCTGAGATTCCTCCAGGCACCTGCTGAGCCCAAATCCTGCCTGTATCAGGGCAGAGCATCAAGGCAAGGGAAACCTGCAGGAAGGGCCAGGGCCATAAGAATCAGCTCAGAATTGTCTTGCTGATGCCAGAACCCCAAAGTGCAGCACCCTTCAGGTAATGGATTTGTTCTGAAACTCACACCTGAGAAATATATTCAAATATTGCTGGGCTTGAAAAATCTGATTCCCCTTGAAATTACCCTTTGGCATCTGTCTATACCTTTTCCTTACTGTAATTAAAATCAAACTTCATGGCAATTGTAACACTAGACCCAAATTTGATTCAAAGAAAGCAAAATTATAAAATAGGAGGAAAAGGAGCACCCCTTGTACTCCCTACCAAGCCCTGATTAATTTTTCATTTACAATTATTTTCTGTGCAGCACTCAAGAGTTCAGGTAGTAACATTAAAAATTCCCTGTGCCCTCAGATTTCCCTAATTAAAATTGACAACCCTCATTTTGAACCACAAACATAATTACCCAGTCCTCCTCACTGACTTGATAGCTGAGGTTGTTTGTTGATAATTTATGAGCAGTGGAGAAGATGAACAACAAAGCTGAGGCTCTGGAAACCTCTCAGTTCCTGCCTTTGAAGTCAGGGACATGCCAGCAGCTCGGAGGCTGCGCACAGGGTCCCCTCCTCAGGCTGTGCTGTGCCTCTCACCTGTGACGGACACCCACAGGACTCGTGGTCCCACTATAGGGGTTGGGAGAGATCCCTCTGAACTGCTTTTCTGGAGCATTTGCAGAAACATCAGGGCATGTTCTAAATTCCAGCTGGTTTGGGGGGTGGAAGGTGAGCTGGGGTTGCCTCAGGACACCCCAAAAGGAGAGGACATCACTTGTGTGGTCACTTTGGTGTTTGTCTGTCCCTGTCTGAGAAGCTCCTGCCATCACCCCAGCTGAGCTTGGCTTTCTCTAATGGCATCACACCACACATGCCAAGCCACTCTTTCCAAGAGTCTGAAAAAGAGTTTCCACACACAAGTATAATTAAAAAAAAATTCTCACAGGTTTTCCAGCATTTCCTTATCACCTACAAACCCCCCACATCTCAGCACCTGCACAAAATCCTGGCTGCAATGAATACTTTCAGTTTGAGGTGAAGTAAAACCAGCCCCACACAACCCATTCATCCCTCCTAGTCTGGGTTTTGGGGAATCTGAATTTCCTCCTTCCCAGGAGCACAGTTATACCTGAGCCACACGATGCAGCCATCCCTCCTGGTGCAAAGGATGTTAATGGCACACAGGATGTAGGTGACAGGCACAGGTGTCAGCCAAATAACAGTTTACATCAGAGGTGGGGGGTAGGGAAGCAGTGAAAAGAAAAAAAAGAGATGCATTTCAATGACTGTTTATGTCTATTTAGAGTTTTTCCCAGCCTTGCTCTCAGGGAGAAGGATAGAATCTCATTTTTGCGATGTGAAACTCAAATGCTGCTTAATGCAGAACAGCAAAGCTTTTTCTCCAAGCCTATATTTTTCCTGTGTTTAAAGGTGATGAGAACATGGTGTTGTTTTGTCTACCAGCTCTTGGACAGCCCAGCCTACTACAGCTGCCAGGAATGTGGGGACTGGGGGGAAAATCTAAAATGGAGAAGAGGCTGAAGCACAGAATGAGGATTATTAGAAATGCATGTATAAATGAAATAGCATGCTGAGAGCTAGGCAGCATCACTGAGCAGCGCAACATGCAAACAGACAGAGCAAAGCATTATTATTCCCTTTTTGGTCCAGGTTTTCCATACATTCACAGCAAAAGCAATTCAAGTCCACTCTGTTCTCCCCTGGACTTTCCCACCAATCAAAGGATGTTGTAGCTCTGCATCTTTAAAGAAGCTGTAACTCTGTCTGTGAAGGGCAAAATAATTTGGTTTCTTCTGCTGTTTATAGGAAATGAATAAATTTCATTGAATATTTGTACCTGCTCATTGCTCCCCTCTGAACCAGGAGTAGCACTGAGTGCCACTGATGGCAAAGAAGCACTGCCTCTTCAGGCTTATTATGCTAAATTGGAGGAGTGGATAAATGAAAACCTAACCTGGGTAATTAAGATTTCCCTCCCTAGAGCTGGCCCAAGATGATCATAATGATATTTGGTTGGATTCAGCACACACCAAAGCACCAGCATTTTTCATCTAAGCTTTATCCACTCCACAGTCTGCTGGACCCACCATTTCCACTGCAACACAGGAATTCATCCACAGCAGAGAAAGTAATGGCATGATTCTTATTATTTTAGTTTATTTGCAATCCCCCAAAAGAAAGCAGATGTGCTGAAAGACAAAAAAGAGAAGTTGCAAAACTTTCAGGAATCCACCACAACGCTCTTCTCTATTTAAACTAAAGTTATATTGTTCTGCTCTCAATCTGGGGCTGAATGAGATTTAGATTTTGGGGGTTTCTTCCCCCAAAATTTGTGGCTTTCCTAATAAAAGGAATGTAAAGTGATAGAAAGAATAGTCAAAATGGCTCATTTTGAAATATTGAAAGGATGTTCTGACCTTCAGAAGAAATTTTTCTTCCAGCAGTGGTATGAGGCAGCAGCATGGTGAGGCCAAGAGTTGATGAAATATTTGGAAATTAAATCTACTGGAAGGAGCTCAATTTAAAATGCAGCCTACTTCTGCTTCCAGCCAATATTGGGTTTTTCCTCTGACTTCAGGTTGTTCCTAACATTTGTGTCTCTTCTGCTGTTTTCCCTCAGGCCACTGCTATTTCATCAATAACCAACAGGAAGAATGACAAACTGCCAAAGAGCAATTAATATCCATCCATTTCCTATTGCATTAGCAAAACACTCCATTTACAAACCAGCTCTGCATGCTGAAAGCAGGGCACGTGCCACCATTGTGCCCATTTGTCACAAACCCAATACCTGCTCAGAGGGGGAACGGGGACACTGCCAGTCCAGGGTCTAATCCCAAACTGAGACCCTGGAGAAGCCCCTGGAAAGACAACTGAGATTAGGGTAGCTCAGCACCACTCCAGCTATGGTGTGGATGAATGAGGATTGGGATTTCCTCTGGAGACTTGAAGAATGTAGGTGTGCGCAAGCAGCAGAGTATAGCTCAACTCCCAACTCCTGAGTGCTATCACGACTCCTGAGTGCTATCAATCCTGCACAGCAGAAACCACCCAGACCTGTATCAGAGCTGCAGGGGAGAGATTCTCCTGCTCTGCCAAAAACCAGGACAGGTGGAAGGTCACAGCAGATGCTTTGCTTTTTCCCACAAGCACAGGAGAGGTAAAAGGAGTTGCAGAAGTTTATGAGTTGGTTACAGACAGGTCCTGGGAGAGTTTTGGGAAAGGACTTTTCTTCATGATCACATGCCTGTGTTGAATTAATAAGCACAAGTCTTTGTGTGCACAGCTGCTGTCACCAGTTCTGATCACAGGTTTGTCATCAGCACAAAACCCAGCTTTAAGAACATCTCATTAAAAACAACATGGGACAGGATTTCCCCAGTCCTCACAAACAAATTACACATCTCTGCTCCTGCTGTGTGGATGAACAAAAGAGCTTCTTTCTGGGATTGTGCTGCTCCTCAAATGTATACTAATATGGCTGAAAAAACTAATCCCTGAAGTGAAAGCACAGCAAGAGAAGCAGAGAGCTGGGCTGCAGAAGTTCCCACCGAGGTGGTCCCTTGCTCGCACTGAGAGAGGCAGTGACCTCCCCCTGCTCCTGCCACAGAGGGGCCTGAGCCATGCTCTGCCTATCCCATCACTCCAGCACACAGCTGAAAGTAGTTATTCAAGGCTTTACCACCAGCACAGTTGCCAGACAATTATTATATTTTTAATTCACTCCATACAGCATTTTGACTGTGTTAAGTCCAAAATGCTGCTGTACCCAGACCTCAGGGATTTGGCAAGGGAGGCACAAGGAGAGTGATACTGCTGACAATGAGGCAGGAGTGACATCTCAACATCTTGCTTATGAATGAAAATAAATTTGTGTTTTTCTGCTATTTAAGTGCATGTATTTTGTTGTTGAGGCTTAGCTATTATTGATTTTAGACATTTTTTAGTCAGATGTGGTTTACTTCAGCAAAGTGAGATGGAAGAAAATGTGCTTTTTAGTTTTTATGTCATATTTACACTGCTCTTATCATTTAAGAGAGTCCATTACAGTCACCAATTACTTCTCTTTCAGCACTTACTCTGAAATAGGAAATCCTTGTGTCCAGCAAAGGATGATGAACAGAAGCACTGGACAAACTCAGCATTTTGCAGAGCCAGGGGACTTCAGGCAGTGAAAAACAGGACTAGAACCAAAACCTAGTCCTGTTTTGGTTTTGGTGCTGTGGGGACCCCTCCACTCCTGCCTGGCACCATTCCTGAGCCTCCTTGTGCCACCAATGGCAAAATCTCTTGTGAAGCAGCTCCTGAGTCACACTTCATAGCCCAAGAAAATGAAATAAACTGGCAGCAATTTTACAGTTTTCATCTGCAGACCATAAGTTCAGGGTGACCAGTGAGTCAGTGAAATGGGCACAAACACCCTTCAGTCCTGCTGATGAGAAAGGTGTGGAGAATTTGGAGCACATCCACTGCCTGCTCTGCCTCTTTGCAGCAGGAATTTTTTGCTGCTCCTTCCTGGACAAACCTGTCTGAGCAAGGTGCAACCTGAGGGCATGTTGGGCAACTTTCTCCTGACTCATGGTCCGTAGGAGTGCTCCAAAAGCACCACTGACAGTGTCCAGGTGAAACACTTCAGTGACACATCACATTTCCCTACCACCCAGGAGCTCCCCGGCCCTGCTCCCGAGCTGGGAAGGCCACAACAGGTTCTGCCAGCCAGGGATCATGTCCTGCTGTTTGCCACAGAGCTGATCTCACCCAGCTTGCTCTCGTAGCTAATTGGCAATGACAAATCCATCTCTCCATTTCTAACAGTCCTATTTCTGCTGCTCCTAAGGAGAGCAGCTCCCCTCAGGCCTCAGCTGGGGAACCATCAGTGGACCTTGCCCACAGCAGAGCAGCTCACCCCTAGAAGCTTGTTAAGTTCACTGAATTGGCATCTCCCAAGAACACCAGTCTCAGCAAAACCACCCCACATGACCCCTTGCACTCCTGCAGCCTTCACAAAGTTTGTGTTGGGGTAGGAAAGTCCCACACTGGGATGCCACAGCACGGGCCTACCCAGGCCCACACACCAGCACCGCCAGGCTGGGGGTTCTACGAGTCAGGAAAAAATGCAAGTTGCTGAAACTGCTATAATTCCAGACACCCAGGACTCAGGTGGGTGTTTTTGCTGGCAGGGTAAGTCACCTCCTCACTCCTGCCCCAGGCAGGGGGACATGCAGAGTGTCCCTCGGGTGGGGACAGGCTGTGAGCAGCCCAGTGCCAAGAGGAGTGTGGAGATTACAGCAATTTGGACCTGTCTCCTTGATGCACACTGTTTTGCTTTGTGGTCACAGGCCTCTTTCAGTAAATAAAATCAGGGATGATTTCCTTTACCCCATGGGATTTCTTGATGCTACAATTAGCATGTGAGAAGGTTTAAAAACTCAGGAGTGTGAATTTATAGACACAGCTGTCAGAAAGGCTGAAAAACTCTCATCCCCTAAATTACCAGCATCCTTGGCTGTTCAGTACTGATACAAAACCACAGAAGGCTGTGCTGGCAATGCCATTCCTTGTGTCCTCAGAACAACTAAAACAGGATAATACATGTAATACAAATAAAACTGAACATAATGCAGTCTTCACAGTTATAATTTATTTTAAGATCTACACATGGGTTAGGCTTTCTATATAATTAAATCTATAGATTGCCTTTGAATGCTTACCTTGCAATTCCTCAAGCTCTGATGAAAAGTGTGCTGTTTGCAATGACAAGATTTATTGCATCTAGCACTCTATATTATAGCTGCTCCGCTAACCACAATAAACAAGATATGAAAAGCAATCATACAGATAATGCCATGGAGGAACAAGTACCAGCTTTGTCTTTAACCCCTTCACCTGCCTTTCTGCTGGAAACTCCACTCAGCGTTCCTGTTGCACCATCCAGCCCTGGTGGATTAAGGATTTTGTTTCTGTAGTAACAGACTCAGGGCCTGGGCTCCTTTTCCCTCATTTCTAAAGCTCCAGTATTGCTGGGAGAGTTTCCCTCTGTCACTAGGAAAGGTCACAGTCCTTGTCTGGAGGAAAAATAACTAAGCAGAGCCAAGCCAGCTGCTGTGGTGGGTGTTAGTGAGGAGTAATGGGACAGAACCATGGCTGTCCCTGTGGGACTGGAGCTTCACAATGCTTCAACACACACTTAAAAGCATCATTGTTTCTGAATTTAAACCCCTTCCCAAAGGCTGGAGGTGGGTTCCCAGCAGAGCTGGGACATCCCAGCACTGCTCTAGGCTCAGCCTTTTACAGCCCAGCAAGATGTTGTCAGCTCAGGACACAGTAATTTCATTAGTCATGTTTTGCATCACAGAAGCCTGGATTTGACCCTGGAGACTTATAAACATTATTTAAAGGGGGAATTTCCATGTCAAGGTCACAAGGAGATATATAAGCTTAATAAAGACACAGCTCAGATTGAATAGTCCTTCACTACCCACATGCCTGAGAATATTTTATCAAATCCCGCTCCACACCTTTAAATCATCACCAGATGCAGAAATAAACACTCCAGAGGCCAAGGAGGCAACCAAAGGCAAGAGTAGCACTGATAAAATTCTATTTTCTTGCCATCCTTGTTCATGCAGTGTAAACAATGAGCCCATATTCCTTGTACCTAGCCAAATAAATAAAGCCCTGCTAAATATGGCACACAGGAGGACAAGAAAGCAAGCAGCCACTTGTTTTCTGCCTCACACATGAAGACCTTTGGTAATTTCAACCCAGAGGAATGAGAAATGCTCCACAAGTTGGAATTCACTGCTCTATTACAAAGTTTTCTGTCCCAAAACTCAGTTAACCATTGACAAACAGAATAAAACATTTCTGTGCTCTTTATTACTCCTTTGTGTAGGCACAACTGATTTCCTTTTTTTTTTTTTTTTTTTTTTTGGCCCATATTTTTTTTCTAGTTTTAAGTCTGTCTCCAGTCAGTCAGAAGCTGGCACAGTCCTTATCCGTACAGAAGTACCCCAGAATAATAAACTCCTTGTAAGTGATGCCAAAATGAGGCAGTGGCAGGAGAGGGGGCAGCAAGGTCTTGGGTTTAAGAACAGACCAAATTGTTCTACCCAGGGTAGAAAAATTAAAATATGCTGGAAATAAATATAAAAATAGACTGAGGTCTGCAGTCCAAACAGAGAATATATTTAGTAGTTGTGAATGGGAAAGAGCAGAACATTCCTGGAAATTGTTCAAAAAGCATCCAAGCAAGATTACAAGATTTCCAAGCAGAGATTCTTAAGGCAGGTTGCTATGGATGCTGGGAAGGGTGTTATTCTCTGACCCTCATAACAAAATATGTTTCCCAAAAGCCATTAATTCCAGGAAATGCAAGGAGGACTTTTATTCTGGAAACCTCCAAAAAACAAGCAGTTTGGAACACAGCACCCTGCACAGCACAAGACCTTCAGCACTGGTGACAAATAACCCTGGGAAGGACCAGGAGAAGTGACCTAACCCTTTCCTTGGGCTGTCAGTCAGGGAAAACACTTCTGACTAAACTTATCCAGCTGTTCTTAAAAGTTTCTCAAGATGAGACTCTCCCATCCAACCAAAGAAACCCAGTCCCTGCCCACACCTCTAATGCCCAATATATGCCCCAGGTACTACAGCTGAACTCCTCTGTCCCTGCCCCACCCACCAGGTGTAAGGAAACCAACCAGGTGTAAGAAAACCAAATGCATATAAGTAGGTAAAATGATTTTTTTCAGGATTGGAGCAGAAGGAGACTGATCTATGAAAATGACGATAGTAAGGATCATGATTTCCTTGTATTTTTTCTAAGATCAGGTTTTGTGGCATCTGCTGCTTATCAGCTCCTGAGCTTCTGGAGAAATGAATTGTGAGAGAAAGTGAAAGGCCTGGCAAGTCTCAGAGCCTATCAAAACCTGCTGGTGTCCAAACTCTTGCCTTTACAGACAAGGTTTCCTGTGACAGAATTACAGAATGGTTTGGGTTGAAAGAGACCTTCAAGGCCACCTTGTTCCAAGCCCCTGCCATGAGCAGTGACACCTTTCTCTAGACCAGGTCGATCAAAGCTCTGAACAACATTTCAAGAATAAACAACCTGTTGATTTTTCCCCCAGATGAGAAGTCCAAGAGGTGTTTGTAGAAATGAGTATTGCAACATTAAAATATTAATGACAGAAACGTTTGTGGCTGGCCATGTGTCACTCTGGGCTGCTCGAGGACAGTCACTTCATGGCATGTTTGCTGCTGGTGGCACTTGCTGAAGAGCTGTTTGAACTCTTCATGCCCCACCAAGCTTGGATCTGAAATAAAATTGGCATGACAAGAAAACTTCTATGCTGCAACCAAGGAAAATTAGACATTAATGTTCTTGGGGAGGGAGCATGAATTTATTGTCATTAAATGATCCTCTTTGGTAAATGTTTGCATAAACAAACACTAAGTACCCCAGAAAACAGCTGATAGGCAAAAAAAAGTTTTGTTCTTATAGCCCAAGGAGTGAAAAATCAGCCACCAGAGGAAGCAGCCCAAAGGTGATATTTGCAGAAGTGCCTTTTTGACCAAAGTGCTCCCACAAGCATTTGTCCTGGACATAAAAGCAATGATCACTGCCACCTGGTTTAGGGGGTTAGTCTATTTGTAATTTAACACAAGAATTTCACAGAGATTTCTGCCTTATTGATTTTGCCTAATGGAACAAGCTCGTTTCCTAGGGGCACTGTGTACTCCACTCTGCACAACACATCCAAAGGGCAGGAGAGCACCTCCACCCCTATTCTAGTAGACTGTCAGCATTTAATTAATCCAGGAGCTGCAGGGCAAATTCTTAGTGCAATGAAAAAAAAAAAAAACGCAAAGACAAAACATCAATTTATGCTCTGAATGCCCCTGTGCATTATGATCGTACTCTTGGAGCATTTAAACTGGAGGCTACAAGGCTGGGCTGCTTGTAGCACTCAAGTGCCTGTCAGATTTCCCCCCTCTAAGGCCTCTCCCAGATACTCTTTATCCTTTATAACATCAAATGGTTTCAGTAGGAGGCTCTCTTTGATGCTGATTCTCTCTCTGATTCTCCAGGCATGGATAAATGAAGGTTTCCTTTCTATTTGGAAGTGTAATGAAAGCCCTTGGCATTCATATATGTGAATACCATGCATTCTCACACAGCAAAACAGAGCTGGGCAGGTTTTTTAGGAGCCTCCCATTGCACACCAGTGGATCAGCCCTGGACATCACCACCCCATGTACACACAATTGTCATCCCTGAACATAAATAAAACCTGCGTGGGTGAGGGGGTGCAGAAGATCATGAACATATTTTTTGGATTAACACACATTTTTCTCTGCCTGTGAGATCACTGACCAGTTGTGCCATCTACCCTTCTTCTATAATCTTTGAAGCTAAATTTAGAACACTAACCTTTAAAAATCACTTGTGCTTTGCTTTTTGTTAAAGGTTTCACTCCCTGTTATACTACACACTGTCAACTGCTGGACTGTTAAGTCCTGTCCACATGGCTGCCACTGGGAAACACACTTGTTTGGTTCTCTGCAGGTCAACCAAATAAAACACATTTTTTTACAAGAAAATATTTAATAAGCTGTAACAGCTTATCCATGCCAGAGCAAAGCCAATGCCTCCACACTCTGCCAGGAAACCACACAGATCAGGCCAGGGTTCTGCAAATTGTCCAGCAATTTGAGGTCCTTGGGAACTCCCTCCCAGATGCACAGAGCTCTTGGCAAGGAGCATCAGCCAGCAGAATGGCAAAAAGCTTCACAGGGACACCACGCTGCCCAAATCTGTTTCCTGTCAGTCTGAGCACAGGGTACATGGAAAACCACCTTTGGCTAGGAATTAACCAAAGGGGGAAAACCCTGTCAATACAGTTTTGGTTTCAATCTCCAAGACTTGACAAGGAGTATATCATCTAGGGCCATGTCCAGAAAATAAGTGATTTTGCAGCCTGACACGGCATACTACAAATTTAGGTGACAACAAGCCTTTTCTGGCACAAAACACAGACCAGAATTTGACACCAGAAGTTGATTCACTGTGGAAAAAATGGGTGTTGATTGCCTTGGCTTCTTCCAAGCACATTGCTACCCAGAGATTAAAGAACACACATGGTGGGGATGTACAAAACTGCTGAATTTTATGGCAGCACCTCTCAGCTGCCGAGCAACAAAACTAAAGTCAGTGCCTTTAGTGTTTTCAAACTTGTATGTGCCTTTCTAAACTTTCAGAATCAGGAGGTTGGGAAGGTGTTAGGGTTTTTTTTTTAAATGTGATAGCAAAACTTATTCCTGCACTGCTGCAAGGAGTTCAAGAGGGTTGTTCTGGTATATTCTGGTATATCAAGCTGAATTCTCCTTTGTCTGGGGCACATTCATCACTGCACATTCACCCACAGAAAGTCTTCATCCTTCTTTGGCTTTGGAAGAAATAGGGCAGCATGGGGACCCACGAATATGAAAAGGCAGAAACCCAACACCCAAGTACAGTCTGGGCCATTAAGAAAATTTTGGGTTCAAGACTAGTGTTTGTTTTCCTTACTGTTTAGGGAGAAGCTTAATGGGACTGTAAGGGCTTACTTGGGCTAAAACCTCAGCCTAAGTGGTGACTGATGAACAGTAAGAGAACCATGTCACCAATTGCCATTAATAGTTCCTCTGTGGGGGCTCAAGGATGGTCAAACTGCTCCTTCAAAGGTTACTTTGTGTTCTACCACTTTTAAATGCTTGTGTACACAAAATATTGACCTTTACCAGGAAGCAACAAAGTTCTTGAACATCATGGGAGAATGAGCCATTGCAACCAGGATCTTTGTCTCCTGGCCACTGGCTTGGGACAGGCTGCTTCTTTTTCTGCTCTGTTTGATGAGACAGCAAGAACCAGCACACTCCAGAGAAGCAGATGGACAACAGAGACACCTCAGCCAGAGCAGACATGATGCCCAACAGGGCTGCCACTATCCTAGTAAAATAACATGAAACAGCAAGGAATTCCAGGTGTACCCAAAACCCTTCCTGTTCTATAACCCCTGCTACCCATCACCACAACTGGTGGAATAAATAATGGTTAAAACAGAGTATTGGGTGCCTGATCTTTAGTTCTTACATTAAAAGTGGGTGCAGCAAGTGTAGGAAGGAATTTACCCCAAGTAAATTCTCTGCCATCCATCTGCCTTCCCACGAGTTAAATCCCAGAGACACCACCAGTGTGCAGATAACTGGATATTGGATTGCAGCCAGCCCTGCACAAGTAAAGGCACATTCAGGCCCAAGATGTTTTCTGGCATCAGTATCAAGCTTCCTTTCTAGCAACTAAAGATGCTTAAAGGGCATTATAATTGCTGCCTGAATATCAGAGACACTCCCATCACTGTTTGATTTCCTTGTGCAATAATAACTCGTGGTCAGATTCACACAAGGTTTGCAAAGGATCAAATCTGCTCTTTTCAAAGACAGCTGGGAATACCCCTGGAAAAATGTGAAAAACACAGCATGTGTTGGGACCGGTGCCTCTCCCTCATTATTCCATGTAAATACAAGCAATCTGACCCCTCCAAAGAGACTTTGCATTTCTCAGAAAATGACCATCTGTCAGGCAACAAAGGGCGCTCATTATTTAAATTAAGAATCTATTCCCTGCTGCCATTTTCACTCACTTCTCATTACAGCAGTCTCAAACACCCCATTCCCTTAGCTCAGAGAGCTGAGATCACCACTTACCCCCCCCTTCTTCAGCAGCCATCACCCATAAACACCCAGCTAAAGGATGCCACAGTCTGCAGCCCAAGAGAACCCCGGATTTGCCACCCAGAGGAGTCATGCAAATCAGAAAATATACACAAAGGGCCCCATAAACCAACTGTGTAATAGCGACTTTTAAGCATATTGTTATAAAATCTAAGTTTCCTTGAGTGGTGGGACCACAGAGATCCATCCTCAGGCTCGGCTGGCAGGGGCTGCTCCTCAACACTCCCAAATAACCCGCACTGTACTGGGGAAAGGAGGCAAGGCCACCAAAATATTGCGTAAGTCCTCATCTATGAGCCACAGCAACACCTGCCATGAAGCTACAGAAACAGAGGTGGAGGAAGCTCAGCAGAGCCCAAACTCCCTGGCACAGCTCTCTTGCTTTTGCAAGTATTTGCTGCTGAAGAAAAGAGTTTTTCTTGCTAGTCCTTCTTGTTAATCAAGAGGCTTCCTCCTCCCCACCCCCTCCCATCAAGCCAGAAGAATCATAACAACAAATCCTCAGTTTGACATGATTTGCTAAATGTCACTTGTCACAGGGATGCAGAGCTCAGGGAAATGTTAGTGAGAAGCCAGAGCAGGGATGAGGCCACAATGCCACTGCACCTCCGTGGTGTCCTGGCTCTGCCTCGGGCTCTCTTGAGCAGCCCCCTCCTCTCTCTGGGCCTCAATTCCCAGCTGGACTAGAGGAAACACTGAAAAACCTCATGCCCTGTCTGGGGGAGGTGAGTAAATGAACAGCTATGAGATACACAGATACTTCAGTGGTGTAAATAATGGAGGCTGCTCTTAGAAACACCTAATTCCTGTTTGGTTTGTGGAGTAGGTCCAGCTTCTAACAGGCTGCTGTCTCCATCAGGAAATACCCAGAAATTCAGTGGGTATGGAAATGTCTGACTTCCCTAGGGCTGGAATGACAGCAGGGCCAGCTCCTGCCAGCCACGATTAGAGCGTGCTGGGCTGGGGCTGACAATTGCACATGGTCGGGAGGTACTTTGTGAATTGAGAACTCTCTTTGCTGGAGGCAACTCACATGGCCAGACACAGGAAAGGATTGGGGAGTACTCATATTCTCTGCTGGAAAGAGCCTTGGGACTGCAAACTATTTATTAAACAATAAAACCCATCAAACTGCTTTTAATATTTTATGTGAGGGGAAATGCATTTCTATTATTTTTAATAAGGCAAGGTTTAACCGTCTTCAGAGGAAAAAGGAAAGGAGCTATTCAAAATAAAGGTAGATTCTCGACAAGCAACCCCAGCCTGTGTTTATTATGGATATTGTCACATCCCAAGATGCAAAAATAAGACCCAAAAAAGCCTGTTGTGTTAAATTGCTTTATGTTGGGGGGGGGGGGGGGAACCAACCAAAAAAAACCACCAAAACAAAAAAAAACCAAACGAGCCAAAAGGGAGGGTGAGCTTTAGGAACGATGCAATGACATCAACTCTTCTCCTGATCAAAATCAAGACTGAACAAGTAGAAGTATGTGAGCTTTCCCAGAGCTGGATCCCAGTGACCCCATACCAGGAAATCCTGAGAGCTGTGTCTTAGACTGAGCCTGGCATCAACCAAGGAGACACAAACAAACATTCAGTGACTGTATGGAGGTTGGCTGGAGCCTGTAAGAGGTGACCATGAATGCTGGTCAAACTCCAGCATTGCTGAACAGCTCAAAAGCATGAGAAGAAATCCCATTAAATGTGACTAATCAAAGATTTGGAGGGAATGGTCTGGCAGTGCCTGCTGTTTGCCTCCAGCACGGCTTTTTCATGCTGCTGGATGCTTTTGAAGATCTGCAGCCTGGTCATTTGTGTGTTCAGTGTCTGGCCACAAAAGCACCCTCTGCATGAGCTTGTTCCTGCTGCTGCCAGCTACTTTCTGGGGGAAAACAAGCAAGAAAACAAAAAAAAATTTCTGGTACAAATTCAGAAGATCTGGACAAAAATAAAGCACAGAGCTCATCTCTGGAGCAGTCTTCAAAAGAAATTACTTGAAAGTAAATCAAAGGTTCTCATCCAAAAACAGCAATGAAAAAACCGTTATAGAGACACCATTCCAGCAGTCACTTCAAGAGATGGGCAAATATTGGCAGAAGAATATGGCACTGTGAGCCTTCCCTCTGGAAGTCTTTGTTTCTGTCACAAGATGCTTTGCCTCAGGGCCTGCCTCTAGGAACCTGCTGTGGAAGATCCCAGAAAGCCCCAACTGCACACACAAACAAGGTTTGCCTCTCGCAGCCCAGATTGCCCACACCAGCAGTCACAGTGAAGCTCTGCTGAAAATGTGGGCTATTGCCTGCAAAAGGGACCTTCCTTCCATCTTGCACAGGAAGAACCTCAGCTCAGTTACTCTGTCTAGCTGGCCATGACACAGCAAAGCTGTGATCCCGAGGAAAACAAAACCTGCCTGAAAAACTCATGGAAAAAAGAGTGAACAAATTTGGATTATTTAGATGGGGGAAAAAAAGAGCAAGCAAGGAACGGGTTTCAAATGCATAGAGGGCTTCCCTGCTAAGATGGAAAATAGGACCTAATTTCCATGTTGAAATTGCTAAGGAACATTTAATAAAATAATGGAATGATTTGGGCTGGGAGGGACCCTAAAGATCATTCTGTTCTGACCACCTGCTATGGGCAGGGACACCTTCCACTAGACCAGGCTGCTCCAAGCCCATCCAACCTGGCCTTGAATATTTCCAGGGATGAGGCACTTGCAGCTTCTCTGGACAACCTGTGTCAGTGTCTCACCACTCCCACAGAGAAGACTTTCTTCAGTTTAAAGCAATTCGCCCTTCTATTCACATTTCTCCATGTAGATCTGAGCTTTTCCAGAAAATGATGGAAAATTAAAGAGTAAGATGTGCACAAGGGGTCAGATGTGCCAGACTGGGGGCTCAGCAGTGTCCAGCCTGCACCTCATGAGACATGGGGACACTCACAGTCACACACAGCCCTTCAAGAGCCCCTGTGCTGTGCCCAGCCTCTGGCACCAGTGTCACTGTGCAGGTGGGGACAAGGGAGCTTTGACACCTCACAGCACAAGAACTGCTTCCACCCCTCTCATGGCCACAGCTCCTTTTTCCCCAGGTGAGCAGAGGGGAATGTCTTGGCCACTCCATACCCATGGCCCTCAGGAATTGCAGCTGTCTCCTACTTCTCCTTCCAGCTCCCATTTAAAGCAGCAACACATTACATCTCCCAGCCAGCACAGCACCTTCACTATCAAATAGGTGGTTAAATGAAAATCCAAAAGAACATTTAAAAATTTCATCAATGCCACTTGGACATATGCCTTCAGGCTGTTTATCTTTAAATGAGATGTCACATGTAATTTAGTGGCTATATTAAGTATTGTTTTTCACTTTTAGCTGCATTGCTGTGGGCAGCCCTGTATCAGTGCACACCTTCATTCTTCATTAGGGGAGATAAATGAAAATGGCATCATTTTTCTGAATTAAAGTCCAAATACCTGACATGTCAATACCATCTAATGGAACAAAGCACTACAGATTCCTAGAGCAGGTGTTTAATTTGCATGTTATTACTGACAAGCAAGATTAATGCTTTGTTAAATACTTGTGGTGCAGTAACAAGAAAAGCAGAGGGGGGTTATACTTAAACCTGCAAACAAGGACAAAATATTGTAACTCCCTTTCTCTCTTCAAGTGATTCAGCCTTTACAACAGAACTAAAATATTACAGTTTTGTATTTGTTCCTATCTCTCTGCTGCATCTTTGCATTTTTGGATTGTGCCACCCACATGTTTCACAAAATCTCCCTATAACCCAAAGCTATGGAATGGCAGCAATGCTCTCAGTGGGAGCAGGGATGTTGCCTGCTGCTCCTCTGCCCCATCCCTTCCTTCAGGGAAGGGCTTGGGAGAACTCATGAAGAAACTGAGTTTAAACCTTGTCCCAGAGACACTCAGGCCCCCAGGACATTTCTTTTTGCACCACAAACTTGTTCTTACCAGACTGTTACCTATTTATACACTTAACACCTGAATAGCACAGGAGTCCAAGCTGCTTCTGGAATAATAACAATAAAAAAAAAAAAATCTGAACTGCAATTAAATTACAGCTCAGGGCCATTTGCTGCACAGGAACTCTTTGCTCTGCAAAGACTTGCTGCAAAGATTCATCTTGTTCTGAGTAACACCATGTGAAACTGGAGTCTCTGCCACTCTTCACGAGATATTCTGAGTTTGTCCTACCACCATTGTTTTGACAAGGATAGTGGGAACTTGCTTACAGTTTTAAAATTTTACACTAGAAATTTCAAATTTGAGTAAGCTTATACATGTTGTGTACCCAGCTCCTTTTCACCCCAACCAAGCTAGCAGACTTGTGCATCATCAGATGTAGGAAACTTTACAGGACAGGGCTTGTGTCAAAAACCTGCTATTTTATAGTAAGTACACCATTTGTCAGCCAGAGCACATGGTACCCCCAGGCAATCAGAACATGAAGAAAGTGGGAATTTCTCAAACCCAACCCAGATACATCCTGTCCCAGAGCAAACCTAAACCAGTAGGTCAGACTCTTCCCTTGACACAAGCCAGCAAAGCTCTGCTGTCTTCAGTAGGGATTAAGAGCAGGACCTTGGTTTTTCAGTGCCTCACCACAGTGCTCCTGCAGGACTTTAATAACCTGATCCATTCGTTTTCCAGAAAAAGGCCTTCTATTGTTTTGAAAACAACAAAATAAAGGCCACTACTCACTGGCTGTCAGGTTAATGGGTCAGAACAGGTCTGCGTGCTTTGAAAAAAACCAAAAGTTCAAGGCACAAACCCAGCATTAATTGCAAATAAAAAGCAAGAGTGATGTTCACATCCATCAGCTGCTCTGTCAATAGTGCAGTGATGCTTCAGCATTGCTGGGAAACATCATCCCCAGCAAGCAAGTCCAGCCCAGCAGGCTGGCACACAGCACATCTGTGTGGACAGGGCTCACAGGGGGACACCAGCCAAGCCCCACCTCATAAATCAGACAGCAGGGAGCAAAGCAGCAGGGACTGATGGACCTCAGCAAGAGGGCAAGGCTCTGAGCTGCCACCTGCAGCAATCTCCTTCCAAGGTTTCTGAAAGCCTATGACAGCACCATTTGGCCACTTCCACCCCTGCCCATGCCAAATGTTTCCAAAAGGAACCCAACCCCTCAGCTCCATGGTGGCCTCAAGCTTTAGGGGAGGCTCCCAAGCTTTCAGGATATGCCAGCACTTCCCCCATACCTGGCACCAGTCTCCTCAGAGCAGTCACTTGCAGCCTTTTAGCAGAGCCAGGCACACACAGGGAACCCCTCCAGCAGCTCTCCCTGGGGGCATGGGACAGGCAGTGCTGACAGGACACTGGGCAGGGATCAGGGGCTGCTAAGGACACCACTGTCACCCTGCTGTGTTACTGACACACAGCTGTCCCCAGGGACACATCCTGTGTGGATCCCACTCTGAATGTTTCACTGTGTGGCCACCAACCCAGGGAGACCCTGGGCCCCCCACCTGAGCCATCCTGCTCACCCCACACACGAGCCTTCCACAAGCCCAGCACAAGATTCCCAAGTGCCTGGTGGGGCACTTAAACACCTGCAGCTCCTCTGTAGTTTCCTGTGTTAAAAAAACTTTCATTTTCCTTACCTGGTATTTCCTTTAGGCAGCTTAAGGGTCCAACTCAGCAGCTTCACAGCATTTCAAATCAAGAAAAAACTCTTTATTCACACACCACAAACTCAGCCCACCTCCAACCTCACTGCAAACCTTGGATTGTAGGTACTGTCTCTTATTTATACCCACCCCAGGGCCATCAGGTGGAGTGCTAAATTGTAGCAAGCTCATCCCTGTTGCCAGGCAATTGATGGCAAATTGGGCAAAGAATTTATTGGCCCTGAATTGATGAATGCAGCTGAGAGCACCCCTAGGCCAGAGGGTGCAGAGAGAGGATCCAGCCCCACCTGTGCCTGATGTGTCCCATGAAAGGCTGGTGGAGGGAAGGTGTCCCTGTTTAGCCACGGCCAGCATTTTGTGAAAAGCCTCGGTCAACAACCAGCTCCTTCAGCTGCTGCTCTGGCACTGCCTCACAGCCTGCGAGAACTGATTCAGAGTCATTAAACAAAGTAGAAACCTGTGCTGCTGGGTTCCTGCTGCATTGCATATCATAGAAAAAAAAGAAAAGAAAAGAAAAAACACTGCATTAATTACTGTTGGCTTAAATAAATGTGCTTATGTGCAGCAGCCAGTGGCCATGGCATGGACACTCCTTCTCAGAAGCTGCTCCTGCAGAGCTTCCCAGGGGCCCAGCAAAACCTGGAGACAAATGGGGCATTCCAGCCTCCCAGCCCTAATGGAAAAAGCTCATTACTACGATCAAAAACTTCAGTGCCTTCAACCTGTTCCTATCCTGAACGTGCACTTTCAGTGATTGCTTTAATGTTTGGGGAAGTAAAAAGGATTTTAGCAAAAGCCCATCTGGGCTGTGGCACTGATTTCTCCCTGGAGCTCCCATGTCAGGGTGCTGGTGGCTGAAAGAAGCACTTTTGCCATCAGTCATTCACAGTATTTTATTATCCTGGAGGAGCAAAAATAGGATGGTAACTAATTCTGCAGCTTCGGTTGTGGTTTTGCTTTTATTTTACTTAAAAGTAATTACAGACTGAGAAAAATGAAAGATAGCACGTGGGCTGTATCTAAATAACTCCTTTGCCCACCACTGCGCCCTTGCTATAATCTGCAGGCCTGTCTGCACTCTCAGTAAACTCTTTAAAGATTTAATCAAACAAATTAATCCCTTAACTCGCCCATTCCCTCATAGCTGTCATTCAGGAGGCAGCTTATTTTCTGATTTCTAAGAGCCTGATTTCTGCCAAGTGCAATTTTAAATGACACAGTCCTTTAAAAATGGCCAGATAAAAGATTTGCTCTGAAACCCCCAGTTTATATCCTGGAGTTTGCTGTAAATGAAATTGAGATCCATTTAAATTCAAGCCCATGCCAGTGAGCTCTGTGAAAGGCAGGGCCTGCTCAGAGCTGTGGGAGGAGGTGATGGGATTGAGCAGGACTGGATCTCCTCCCAGCCCCACTGCTGCCTGCTCTGACCTTGGCCAAATCATTTAAACTCTCTACGCTGTTTAGTCATCTGTAAAATTAGTATATTACTATTTACCCACCTCCAAGAGATAAAGTGAAGGTCACCATTTGTGAAATACTTGGAGACCTCTGGGGGAACAGAACTCAGGCTGTGTCTGCTGGTTCCCAAACAGCACCCAGAGCCCAACCCTGCAAATCCCAGCTCTGTGGCTGCTCTGAGGGGAGAGATGCCATGGGGTGAGCAGTGTCTGGATGGGAGCCAGCAGCTGAGATGGGTCTTTGTCCATCTAGCAACGAATTACTGTTTCTTGGAAACTAGCCTGGATCAGCTCTGCAAAGAGCTCTAAGGTTTAAATCATGAATTGAAATATTTTCACTTGAAATGACAAAATAAACAGTTCAATGCCTGATGGAACTCTGCAACGTTCATAATTTAAACAGGAATGAAACTGGAAAACCTTTAATTGGTTCCACCAGCCATTTTTCCTGGAAACATGTCCCACCCTACAGACTGCACGGGCACTGCTTGAGTTGCTGATGGAAATGGCCTTGGAATCTGCTGTACCTGGTGGCTGCTGAGCCATGTCATAGCTTTTCCTTTTTACCCAGATGTTAAGGATGCAAAGCTATGCCAATACCTGCTAATAGGCAATTTGAAAAAAAGCTTTATATAGGAAATGTAAATTTAAATCTTCATGCTTCAGTATCTTTCAGCCTTTTCTTTATAGCTGCACCCAAAAGTGATGCTCAAAGGGATGAGCTGGGGGCAGATACCTTGGGCCTAATGCTGTGCTCAGGTCAGTCCTCTTAAACAGTTTTCTACAAGGTAAGGTTTTTGTCAGACAAATAAGGACTCATCTGGATCAGATTTAGGGCTTGAAGTGCTGGGTTAGGATTGAACCAAATAGAAACAAATACATGACAGAGGTGGGCAGGCATATGATAAATGAAAGGAAAAACCCCCTCACACTGCACACTGAGCCCAGTCTGCCAAGGACTCTCCTCTTTCTCCAGTGGGCACGGATGGAGAACAGGCTGCTGGAGAGGCAGGTGAACTGAGCCACTGCTGCCTTCACATTCGTGGCCTTTCCTCCATGCTTTACAGGCAGTTGTCATGTTCCTAAATCCCCTGGGTTTCTGTTAGAAGGACATTACACCACTACAGCATTGTCCACGAGCTTCTCCAGAAGCTGGGTGAGAATGAGGAGACTTCCTAAGTCCAGAAATCCTAAGAATCTGTTTAAAACCAAGTGCATTGCCACAGGCACCTGCCCACACAGACCCTCTGTGTCCAGCTCCGTGGGGCTTTTGCAGGAGCTGCTCTATGGGACACCCAGAGCTTCCCACAGAAATCCCTGTATCATTAACCCGAGCTTGGCTTTGAACCAGGGCTTTAAGAGTTTATACAAGTGGTAGCTAAAAGGCATTTAATAGTGCACTACAGCCAGTAAGCAATGAATTATTTAGAATATTTTACTAAGAATAATTGCTGGTTTTAAAGAGATTTTTTCCCCAGTCTTCCCTGGGGCCTAGAAATGCTTTCATGGTAGTAATAGCAAGTAAGGAAAAAAACCCCAAAATACAAAGCTACCTAATAGAAGCTGCCTGGGATCAGCTAAACCACGGTACAGAGGAGGAAGAGTATCTTGAATGTGGTTTCAGCATTTGTTTCTTAATTAAAGTAAATGCAGAACCACAGACAATAAAGCAAACGGAGTACCAAGAGCCAGGCTCACAGCCCAGCCAGTCCAGGCAGGACTGTGTACACTGTCACACATTTGAAGTTGTTGTAACTCCCCCAAAATGCTAATAAAAAATAAATGTTGCTGAGGTCCTCACCCTCAGCCTGAGATCCAGCGGGTTCTCCCCAACACAGTCCCTGTCCTGGCACAGCTTCACTTCAGCATAGCCATGACACAGCTGTCCCTAAACACATTTGCTGCATTTTGTCTTCATTTTAGCTCACACAACTGTCAAAAACAAGCAAAATCACTGGACTTTTTGCAGTTAACTGTGTGCTTTCCTCGCTGCTGATCTGTAACTGCTCTTTGCAGTGGGTGGGCTGGGGGCTCTGGGGCTGAATTTTGGCATAGAGGCATTTCCCAGGGGTCAAGGAGGAGCAGCCAAATGCCAGAGCACCAACCCTGCCTTGGATGGTGCCTTGAGCTGGGGATGGCAGATGCCACAGCCTGGGGACAGCGGGGGGGACAAGGCTTTTTCCTGGGGGTTCCATGTGAGTTACTCCAATTGCATGAAAGCCAAGGCTGGTGTGCATTTAACCCCCTAGCTCTGGTCCTGCTCAGGCCAGGGCTGAAGCTTCCAGCAGCACTCACAGAATGCTCTGCCTGCCCAGAGCCCCCTCTCCTGTCAGCTGCTGTTGCAAAAACAACAGAAATGTTTGTTATTTGTGTGCTACACCAGGCTGTGAGCAGTGCTGGGGGAAAGGTGCAGGAGAGGAGGATCAGAGGCTCACTGCACAGTGATTTGAGAGGTTAAACTCAAGCAGGGCTGTCCCTGGCTTTTGCTCACATGTTTTGGAAAGTCATCCTTTCCCATAATTCCAGGTGAGAAAACTCTTTCTTCAAAGCACAGGAGGGAAGGAGATGCTTCACTCAGGACACTGACGAGTCCAGAGGTGAGAGGGAAAACAAGCCCACCTCCAAAAACTCAGTTAAAAAAAAAAAATCCAAGGATTTTCCAGCTGCCAGTCATTTCCCGCGGACTGCCAATGCTTCCTCTAATTAATAGCACTCTGCTCTGTGAGTGTCTGCTAATGATAAGCTCCAGGCAAAAGACCCAGAGCAGGGAGCTCTCCATTGATCCTGGTATTGATTTTTTTATCTTTTTCCCTGTTGTTATTGTACATGCAAATGGCTGGTAATGACTCAACATTACGACCACTCTCTTCAAGTGACATTTAGGAAAAAATGATTGAATCAGAGGCTCTAATATGCTGCTGTCCCTCTCTGTCCCCCATGCTGGCCCTGCAGCACTGGCTGTGCCTCAACCTCCTCCTCCCTGGCAGCATCAGAGAGGGACAGGGCTCACTCACTGTTTATCTTTATTCTCACCAAAATTTTGCCCTCATGTGGACTGAACCAGGCACCCCTGGTTCCTCATGCTCCCCTCCAGCCATGAAAACCTTCCATGGATGGGGGGTGAGGTGAGAGGGAGGCACTGACCCACCCTCACATCCCCAACCCTGCAGGGTCCCCAGCTGAGGGGAGATTCCAGCTCTGCAGTGAAGCACAAAGCTGCAGCACTGGGTGCAGAGAGGAGCAAAGTCATGTTCAGAGGGCAGTGGTTGCACAGGAACCACCTTCAGTCATGTACCTTCACACCAGTAAGTTGTCAGGGCTTTTTGGGGCCATAATTTTAAGCCCCCTAAAGCAATCAGTCACTGTGTTTTTAATATGCATTTTACTTATCAGTTTGAATAAGAACATGGATATATTCCTTCCACTGTTTTCTGCTACCTGCTTGCTTTGTCTAGGAAAAATAACACATTATTTTTCACATGTCTCTCTCCTTCCCTCTTTCTTCAATACCTTTGTTTGAGACTAGTGAATTTTGTGCTGTATTTTCCAAAAATGAGTGCAAAGAGCTGCTAGTTTTCCATATGCTTCCCCATTTTCTTGCTGCTTTTCCCCCTGTAACATGCAAACAATGAAGCTGTGTATCCAGCCCAATATGCTCCTGTCAACACAAACCAGAAGACTAAAAAACCCAGAAGCACCAAATAAATTTTGTTGAATCTTGTCAAAAGAAGAGCCCTGTGAGAAATGCCAGGTCTGGGTGTTGGAGGAGAGGCAGGACACCTGCAGTGTCTGGTGCCCCTCCATCCCAGACAGCTTTAGAGTTCAGCTGGAAAGTCAAAGACTACAGATATTCTTGGGAAATTCCTGACATTTTCTCCCTCTGGATGGGCCAGAAGTTATCACGAAAGCTGTCTTTCCTCTGGTGTTTTTGTATTTCTTTTTTGGGAACCTCCTCAGTGCAGGCAGAGCCAAGTTTTCCCCGTGGCATCCATCCCACAGCTCAGCTAGTCATGAGGGATGGCAGAAAACCCACTTAGATCCCTGGCTTTGCACTCAAGTAAGTAAATCACTTGCTAAAGAGCAAGCTATTGGGTTTTTTTCCAAAAAAAATTCTGTAAAGTTTTACAAATTGAATCCTGCAACTTGGACATGGTTTATTCCTGCCCCAAAGAGCAGCCTGGCTGAGTAAATCACTTGCTAAAGAGCAAGTTATTGGGTTTTTTTTTTTTTTCCCAAAAAATTTTGTAATGTTTTACAAATTGAATCCTGCAACTTGGACATGGTTTATTCCTGCCCCAAAGAGCAGCCTGGCTCAGGAGGTGGTGGGGACACTTGACTCAGAGCTGGTCCCTGGCAGAACAAGCTGCCCCATCTTGGGCTATCCCAGCACAGCAGTTTTTGGAGCAGAAGGAAGAGCAGCTTGTGGCTGGGGGAAATGTTGGGAGTGGGGTCAGACCTTGGCTCTGTTCCTTCACCACCCTGAGGAAAGGCCCAGGGCGGGGGACAGTGGAGGTGTCCGACCTCCTGACAGTGTCCCTGCAGCTCCCCCAGCCTCAGCCCTTCCCATGGCCCAGGGCTTGGCCAGAGGGAATGGAACACAGCCCTGCCCCAGGAGCATTTGCAAAAACCCCTGAGGTTTGAGCAAAGCATCAGCAAGCTTAATGACACTAAAAGAAAGTCTTCATCACACTGTACCTCATTGAAGAGGTGACCTCTGGCACCCCAACCCAGGCAGGAGAGAAAGCAATGAGTGAGAAGTGGGACAGGGGACAGCAGGAGCCTTGAGGAGCTGTGCCCATCCCTGGAGGAAAGCTCCCTCTGCCCAGCTGTCTTTGAGGCACGCAGAGCTGTGAATGCCTCACGCACATCACATTGGTCTGATGACTCTCTGAGATGTCTAGACTGCTGCTGGAGATGATAGCGAGCTGGCATCAGCCGAGCTCTTTGAGCCTTTCTTGCTTTTTCTTTTTTTTTTTTTTTTAACTGGTAATAAGATTCTTTTCATATTATGCACTGCTGGAAAGCCCCGTTTGCATGCAGACAGCTGCTGTGTTTATAGACACCATCCAAAATGCAGCTAAACACGACAGCTCGCCTCGAGCCGAGCAGCAGGCATTTGTTACAGTGATCATTTCCAGAGGGATCCCAGGAGCTCCCAGCATTTTCCCTAGTTTAAAGTCAAAGCCTCGCCCGTATGCAAAGACAAAAGTCCCACATGGAAACACGCTTTGGGATGAACCTGAAAGGGAAATAAAATCCTTAAAACTGAATGACAGCCTGAACACCAGCAGCTCCCATCAGTGTTTATCAGAAATACAAATGCTGATAAATAGGCTGTTCCCTGTGAGGGTTTAGAGTCATTCTGAGAGCACAAGAAAGTCTTGAGCTTGTTTTTAGTGCTGAACAAACCCAATACTTGAAATCCTTCCTTGCAGATCTGTAGAGCTAAAATAAAAACTGAAGTAGGGAATTGCATCAAAACTGCCTCCATTAAAAACCAAGTCCATGAGGCAGGCAGTTTGGGAGGGTTCCTTCCAAGCAATTTTCCCCCATTATAACAGAACAGGAGTTACTTTACACAAGAAAACAAAGGATAAGAGAATTAATTTGAACACACATTTCCAGTGCAACTCCATTTCCCCCAGATGGAAGCCCTACATTAAAGCAAACAGGTAAATTATGGTTATGGTACAAAACACAGTTACTGAGGGAGAAAAGCATCTCTAATGAAAGGTATTTGCATACATTTGGTGAGGATGCTTTTGTTGCAGAGTGATGCAGATGATGAAGCCTTGTTTCCCACCTCCCCACGAAAATTCACTCATCCCCACCGCACATTGCCTCGGAATAGCCGAGTACACAGTGCCCTCTCCTGCCAGGAGCCTGTGTTTTTCAAATATTCCCCCACACCTGTCTTTTTGCCCCCTTTTTAAGGAACGTAAATAATTTATGGCTTGTTTTTGTAAGATGTTGGTTACAAACTGTCACAGAGCCTGAAAAAAGGATGGGATTTTTCCTCTCCGGGCGTTTTGGCTCCGGCAGCAGCCCCAACCCAGCCCAGCTCCAACCGGGAGAGGGAGAGGAGAGGAGAGGAGAGGAGAGGAGAGGAGAGGAGGGGAGAGGAGAGGAGAGGAGAGGAGAGCATTATGTTATGCAGACAGGCAATATCCAATATTCCTGACAAGTCCCAAAGCTTAAAAGGCTCAGGTCCTTATGGCATCGAGCCACACACACACCTGTTCCTCCTTTACTGGAGTGGGGCAGCACCTTTGTATAAGAACATGCATCATAACAAGGCAAACTAAGATTAAAAGTGTAATCAGATTTCAAAATCAACTTTTGAACCTCTGCTTGTTATTACTTTGTTTCTATTCCTTTTTGTAAAAAGATTGCTATCAAACAATACAAGATTGCTGCCAGGAGTTTAACAGAGGTCAGACTCAGGACATGGGCAGGTGCCTGGTCCAGAGCCCATCCCAGCCAGGGCTGGTCCATCCTGATTCTCTTTCTGCAGGTGCACAGAAAACATTTTCTTTGTTTCCCTTTATTCACCATATTTAGCACAATAAACAGTTCTTTCGAATTAAAACCCAAGTGGGATTTGAAAAGAAAAAAAAAAGCACAGGAAACTGTTTTTATTTTTAATTCAACTGCAAGAGGAAAACAGGAGATGAGGCTATGACATTCATTATTCCAACATCTGGAAGTCCAGGCTGAAAAGAAACCCATCAAGAACAAAACTTTCAATTCATCAATGGCAAACCAAGAGAGCATTAAAGCCATTCATTCCACACACAGCTCGGACTGCATCCTGCAGAAGGGGGCAGCAGTGTTTCCCCATGCCAGGACATGTTCTCCAGCCCAGCTGCACAAGGGGCTCATGGAGAACAGGGTGGTTTGGGAGCACAGTGCTGGGCTCAGGTCATTCCAAGCCGTTCCAGTGCACACCTGGAAGTGCATTTTGGGCAGCTCTTGGCTACCTGCACAAACCAGATGGCTACTTTAACAAACTGGAAGAGCTGAGCCTGGCACAAGGAGGTGCCCTGCCAGCTGCGTGCAGCTCTCTGTGTTTTCTACCCTGCTGGCAGCTGAGCTCAGCTCCAGCCCCAGGCTGAAGGCGAGGAAGGGCTGATTAACCCAGGTTACAAGAACACTCCAGTGGTGTAGCTGAGAGGGACTTGGACAATGACAGGTGGTGACTGGACAAGAGGGAATGGCTTCAAATTGGCGAAGGGTGGGTAGATTTTACATATTAGGGAGGAATTCTTCCCTGTGAGGGTGGTAAGGCCCTGGCAAAGGCTGTCCCATCCCTGGAAGTGTTTAAAGCCAGGTTGAACCAAGCTTGGACCAACCTGTGATAGTGGAAGGGTGTTCCTGCCCGTGGCAGGGGTTGAAACTGGAATACCTTTGAAGTACTTTCCAATCCCAAGCATTCCATGACTCTCTAACTCTGTCATCAGTTTTTGTGTGCAGGAAGTTGTGAGCTCTTATCTGGACAGTGACCCCACACATGCACAGTCCTGGGGCTGATCGATGTCCCTTTTGGAACAGTCACATCCCATCTGTCTGCAGAGCCAATGATACCCCACAAAAGGCACAGCAAGGGGACTCTGGTGTCTCTTCTAGAGCTCAGAGGAGGTTCCAGGGGAACAGGCAGCTGGCACAGGACCAGAACTGAGGGAGGCTGAGTCCCACAGCTCGCCTGGAAGAACTATTTCAAGCATGTTACATTTTAACCACACATGGCAGCATCTCTGCGCTCAGGGAGAGGTCATAGCAGAGAATCACAAGCTCCATCCCAAGTCAGTCCAAAATAAGAAACAATTTTTCAAAACATCCCAGCTCTCTGCAAGCTGAGAGTCTGGAACAGAGCTCTTCCTCTGCCTCAGGGCAAAAAAACCCCAAAACCACAGCTCTTTTCATTGCTGACCTTTACATTGTCAGGAAACTAATACAAGCAATCTTCTCGGAGAAGCCATAGGGAAGGTGAAAGGAGAAGATGGCATATGAATAAACATAAATCCAGAGGGGAGTGGGGGAGGAAGTCAACATTATATGGTGCTGTGCCTCATCAAGGTCATAACTGGGAGAGGAAGCACAGAGTAGATGAGATGCCAGCTGTGACACCCTATTGATGTTGCTCTGGAGTACTTTGGGCTCCTAACCTGCAGCCACTGTGCAAAAGAGGCACGGGACTAAGGGCTGCTTGTCCCCAAGTCCCAGCCCCATGTGCTGCAAACCTGCTGCCTCCAATGGCCCTCCCCATGTGAATCCAGCAGTACACAGGCCTGGGGACCAAGAGCAGAGGTCAGCTCTCTGAATTTCCCATTGAACTCCCTGATTTCACCCACACCGTGTTGTTTTAAGTGTGACTGCAATGGGGACCATGAGGTTGGGCTCCTCCCAGTGCCTCAGCTCTCAAATGGGGATCCCTGGGCTGCCCTGCTCCTCCATCCTGCCTTAGCACAGGCACCAGGCCAGCTCCCTCCCAGCCTCCCCACGGGATCTGGCCAGGCAGGCAGATGTGCCTGTGGAAATCAGGTCTGAGCAGGAGCAGCTGCTGGTCCACACAGCTGTGCCTGTCCTTTGGGGCAGGGAGAAAACAGATTCATCAATGAAACCAAATCTGCTTCATCAGAAATTACAGCCATCTGTCAGCTTATTAATAGGAACAGAACTCCTGTAAAGCACTGCCATGAATACTCCAGGAAGATCTTTGTTTGGAGGAAAAGTTGAGGTTGCAGCAACTGCAGCATTGGGTGGGGAAGGGTGGTTGATGGTGGAATTTAAACCAGTTTATTATTTCACTTCTGCAAAATCAAATTAGTGGATTCCTCCCCACCTTCCTCCAGTATAGCATCTTCCCCCTCAGCTAAAGCCTTACTTACTTGGCTTTTACATATTACACCCCAGGCCTTCTTTAAATTCCCAAAACACTCACATGCCTGCTCATTTCTAAGGACTCTTCCTGCTGAAGGGAGTGCAGGTTAAGGTGGGAAAGCATCTCAATAACCTCCCTAACCCAATTTCTGCCAGGAACACATCCCAGGTTTGTCAGGCAGGCAGAGGGAACCCTGAAGAGGTTTTCAGAGAGAGGCCTGTAAAACATTTACGGAAACACAGCAGCACTTAAAACAGCTCATTTTAATTTCTTATATCATGAGACTGAAGAGGTGGGGAGGAGGGAGAGGAAACATGTTTCCAGATTATTTTAAACCATCTCCATTATTTCTGAGACATGCATTTAAACTGCAAGGGTTGCTCTTCCTTTAGTAATAACCGAGTTATTTTTGTGCTGTGCTTGATTCTCCTGTGAGAACAGGCAGCTAAAATAAACACTGTGTATCTATTCACATCAAAGTTTTTCCAAGAGGAATTGAAACATCGCTGATGTGGCCTATTTTTCCTTAACCTCCAGCTTCTTGTCCTTGAAGCAGCGTGGCCGGGGGAGTCGCCTCCCTTGCTGCACCGCTGCCATTTGCTCGCGGTGGATGCTCCAGGGATGAGCAGCCTGAGCCATTTCACATCCGTGCAATTTTTCTCATGCCTCACCAGCTGGGTGTAGTGCAGGCAAAACACACATTACAGGTCTCTCTCCTGAAGTGTGGGAAGGGGAATGCAAGGAGATGTGTCCCTGATGCTGCAAAGGGGGCTCCCTGCTCCCCCTGAGCAGCCCCGGGATTGGGACAGCGCTGCAGGATTCCCCTCCCAGCCAGAGAATTGAAACATTTAAGGGTGCCCAGCTCTCAAATGAGTCACCTGCAGGTGTCAGACAATGTACAGCCAACAGAGCTGGGGTAGGAAAGCAGCAGTAGCTCCCGCAGATGACAACGGGAGTGGGCAGCAGACGGGAACAGCAGCTCAGGACCTCAACCTGCTGTGCACAAAAAGCAAAGCTGGAGGCTGAGACAAGATCCCAGCTCTGGCAAAATGGGCCCTTTCCAAGTACTTGAAAAGCTCCAAACAGCTGCGGGGAGGAAGAAAACTCTCAGGGCCTGTGGCAAGGCAGAGCAAAGCACACACACAAACAAGGTCCCTTCTTGAGCAGAAGAGGCAGCGAGCTGGTGACAGCACGGGAGGGCCCGGGGACAGCAGGCTGGGCAGCTCACAGGCTCCTCCTGAGGAGCCACAACTGAGGAAAACTCTCAAGGTATCTGACACAACTTGTCTGGCCAGAAGACTCCCAAGAAACCAAGACAGCTCTAAAATCCATGTTTTGTGGGATCAGAAGAAGACAGGACAGGTCCCAAGGAATGGCAGTGACAGGCTTGCCTGCCCTGGGGACTTGCCAGCAAACCCTGACAGCACCAGCTGGCACCTCTGAGGATGCTGATGGGCAGACAAAAGGCTGAGTAGGAATCTGTAATTGCAAGGTAAAGGATTTTAAACACTGAGGCTTCAGGGAAAGCATCCCTTCCCACAGTGTGTAACCAGGAGCAGGGTCTGTGGATGCTGCTGCAGTCAATGCCTCCCTGTTCCAGGATCCAGCATTACAGGATTAGGTAGGCAATTATTCAGTCATCCAAACTCATTTTCATGTAAGGTGCTTGAGGAACTCCAGAGCATCTAAAAGATTTTTTGCAGGGCTGCACAGAGCTCTTGAAAAGCCTCTGGTCTATTGTGTATTTCCCCTTTTTGCCTTAATCCAATATCAAGCATTTCTCCAGGGAATAATGTGCAGGCTGCTCAGCAGCATTAGCAGTAAGTCATTATTCTTTACAAATTGCAAGTCATGAATTTTAACAACACTGAGGAAAGTGTTCATTAGTATTTTCCCAATTTCTAAAATTAGAAATTGAATGGAGATTTACCCATAGCTTGTTATCAAAGCCAAAAGGCAGCAACATTTCCAGGCTTCACTTTCCAAAGAGTGCTGCTCTGCTATTGTGTAGTTAAAAGGAGTGAATGTTTTAAATATAACATTGTTAATTAGTTAAAAGTTACAAGTATGTCATGCAAATTGACATAAACCAGAAAATACCTCAACATGCTGCATTTCAACAGATGGCAAGTGGGTAATGTCAAATTACACTTTGCCTTGTGTAAAGAAAAAGATCCATTTATTTCCTTGAAGTATTCCTCAATTTCTTCTTAGTAAAGGAACTATTTGTAGGATTTTAGTATCTTTTTTTTTTTTTTTTAATGAAGTATTCCTCAATTTCTTCTTAGTAAAGGAACTGTTTGTAGGATTTTAGTCTCTTTTTTTTTTTTTTTTTTTAATACCTTTGCTGTAGTCTTCTATTTTCCCCTGCAGTAAAAGGGAACTGCAATTTAAGCAGAATCACCAGTGTCTCCTAAAATATGTTGCACTGCCATTTGCTGTTACACTACTGGAGTATTCCACTATAAAAACAAAACCCTAAAAAAAAACCAATCAACCCACAGATTGACTCCTTTGGCCATATGGTTATTTATACTTATTATAAATTAGGGTAACTAAAAATTGCAGCTTTTAAAACATAACACTAAGGACTGGAAACGTATTGGGGGTGCCAATAATTGTATTTATGGGAACATATGTTTAAAAAGGCTAACTTTAAAAGACCAGAGCTTTTCTAAGAGGGAAATTAATCTTGTGCTTTACAGTGTCTGTGTTTCTACCAGCCTGGAGCAGAACAGAGCACTGCAGTTGGAGTTTCAGGGGATTCTTTGGAAACTGGGACAGCAGCCTAAGTAGTACAGGCTGGGGGAGATGGGGATGGGAAATGCAGAGAGAGCAAAGGAGATGCAGAGGGTTCTGCATCTTCCCCTTCTATGCACTCATGTGTGTGCATTGCTGAACAAGAGCATGTTTCATTGCACCTTCACACCAAGCAGTCACAAATGAGCAGGTTTTTCATTTGAATTCCAGCATTTGCATTCTCTTTTTTAGACCTTATTAGTATGAGAAAAATCAGCTTCTGAAGTCCCACTTTCCTCAAAAAATATTTGAGTCTTGTTTAATCACATCACTCCCTCCTTTTTAAAAACTTTCCTGCCAGCATCATGAACTTACAGGAAATATAAAGAGAAGGTATTGCATAAGTGAGGAATGTTCTTGGGTAATGCTTTGCAAAGCACTTCCCTGCTCACACATCATCATCCTGCTTAATTTTTTTTTGCTGCTGTTAGTTTGTATTTAGTGGATTAGATCTTTCTTGTAGCTCAAATAGCAACTTGAAAAATCCAGGGATGTTTTGGGATGTACTGAGCATCCCTGCTTTATCCAGATACTCTGTTGCAAAGCCTTGTAGAGAAGAGATAAAATTTCCACACAAGAAAGAAACATTGCTGTAAAAATAATTTCAGACTTTCCCAGGTGAAGCTTTCACAACACCAAAAGCTGGCTGAGAGCCCTCGCCCTGGATCTGGGAAGGCAGCTGTTAATCCTCCCTTTAATATCAGAAACCCTTCATTAAATCCAGTAGATCAAAGCTGCAGTTCAGTTTTAGTTCCCATTCCCTGGAGTCAGAGCAGACAGCTCTGCAAGGTGGAAACCTCATCACTGTCTTTGCAAAAATACTCACATCATCCTCAAAAGAAGCATAGTGGAACTATTTTTTTCAAGCTTCTACCATTTAAACAACAAAACCCCCCAAAGAAGTTTCAAAACAGTTGGTAGTAAAACCAAGTGCTGTTAACATGTCCAAACGATCCAGTTGTTCAGGAAAAAGATGCTCCAATCAATTTCTTTAAGTTTTTTCATTCATTTTTCATGCCAACACCTACGTTTCCATTAACTGGAAGCTAAAGTGGTAACTGAAACTTCATACATCAAACATACATCACTGGATACATAAAACATTCTACTTCAACATAGGAAGAACCAAGTAAGAAAAAGTGTAGTAAATAAGACAGACAGCTCAAATCTTATGTATACATATTTATTTGTAATTTTACAGTGGCTTTAGTACTGTTTTACAATAATGGTTTTGGAAAGAAAAAAAACAAACAACCAAAAAGCTTCAGAAAAAGGCTTTAACTAGAACTACAGAACTAGTTGTTGACAGTTTTCCTTAAGAAATTCTAGTTTCCTAAAGAGTATCAGTCCAAAAAACCAATGAAGCATGATTGCTGTCCATAAAAAAAACCAAAACAAACAAATCCGAAAAGACTTTCTAGTCATCCTGAAACCAAAGTCCAGCATCAGACAAAATAGCCACTGCATTGAGAGGAATATGTTCCTATTGCACAAGCACTGAGAATGAGATATGACAATCAAAGCCTAATTCCATAGGCAGAAGAGGCCACATGTATCTATAGTTAGACTTCAAAGCACATCTTTCTTCTGAAATTATATACCAGGCTAGAACTAATGTTAAGGCCATAAAACCAGAACACTGTAACAATGATAGGGCTTGATGCTACTTTTGGTGACATTTGGTAAACAGAAGGTGGGAAAGAGGACACCAAACCAACAACTGATTCTGAGGGGAGTTAAACTTGAAGGCATTCAAAAGAAATTCTCAAAGAACTACATTTTGGAGGGGGTTTGAGTCATTGGATAAAACTGGATTTCAGAACTAATCACTTAATGAGTCTATTACACTCTTTAATAGCCCGTGTTCTGTAATACATTAAATAATATATTTTCTGGAATTTACATTTAATTTGTATGAAAGCAGTTAATTATTTCTGCTTGTTATTCCCTCTTTAAAATAGATGAAGATTTGTATAATCTTTATAAATTATCTTAACAACCAGGTAAGGCTTCAATGTACTGAGTTAACTGCACACAGGTATCTCTAATTTGCTCTTCATTAGGCATCTTAAACTGCTAAAACCACCTGGGGAACCACGTTGTGATTTAAAGAAAGGGACAGTTAGATATTGCTGTCTGTTCTAATGGTGTTCACTTGATTAGTGTATAAAACACCTGAAAGCAATGGCTCCAAAGAAGCAGTAGCTATCATGGAAGTTTAAACATTTTACTTTAGCAAAATCTGGGAATCTGATGAAGCTGAAAATGCACATTAGTCATTTTATAAAGTTTGGCTTGCTACCAGTTAAGAAAATATAGGTATCAAAACCAGACAAATACAGTGCTAACCATCTGTTACATTTTCTTTTAAAAAATTAGCACCAATTTAAGCATCTGAATTCATAGAAAATGTGACACACTTGGGTTTTCAAAAAAAGGTTTTCCCCATTAAAAGACAAGACAACAGCACATGCTCAGGGGGTGTAAGGAGCTCTGTGATCAGCAACAAACACAATCTCTGCTTCAGGCAGCCAGCACCAAATGCTCTCTGCACTGACTCCTTCCTCCCCTGCTTCTGTTATCCTCAGGAGCCTGCGGAGTGCTGAGCTACTGCCCAGCAGGGAGAGAACACAGCACTTGCCCAAGCACACCCCACACACCAGGGCTTTGGTGTCTGGAGCCCTGCAGGGCAGGGACACTGACATCTGCTGCAGGGGAGTCCCACAAAGCCATCCTGGCCTCACCACAGCACATACAGCTTCATGATGCATAGCCAAGAGTCAAGAAAAGGTTTTTTGTTTGAAAAAAGAATGCCAGTGCTCACAGCGAGCTGCCCTTGCTACAGGAACAGACATTGCTCTGTCTTCATTTCATAGATGGCCAGGCAGTCACACTGCCAATCAAGTCACCCACTCAGAAGGTATTTCTCAAATGATCTCTCACCCCATGTGTTAAATTTCAGCCCCCTAAAGGTTTCTGATTTCTAATCTCTGAAAACAGTTTTAAAGAAACATGCTGATCACATCTGTCAGAACAGCAAAGGCTACAACCAAAATTTGAACACATTAAGCATGTTATGTCATTCCTTTTCACACCATATATGATTATATTTAAAAGAATCCTAAAGTGCTTCAAACCCAGCAATCAATAAAGTTGATTTCTTTTGTGCAAAACTGCAAGCACCTTTTAAAAAAATAAGCAGCAGTATCACTGTATAAACTTAAATAGTTAAATGTATTTTCTCTATTTTGTCTTGAATTCTTGGACCAGAATGATTTGCCACGTTTTCAATAACAAATTGCAGAAGAGTGCATTTTATTAGTTTAATTTTACACCGGACTTGTTATACACATTTGAAATAGAGGACCCAGGAAATTTATATCCACAAAGCAACACTGTGGGATTGAAATACAACAACTGAAATTTTAGCTGCAAAAATAATCATTTTATAAAACACAAACAAAAAAAAAAGGTTCTCTCTCCAATTTCCTCCAAAGCTGACATGAGAAAAGATGGTTTACTTAAAACATTATTTTAGCCCCAGACATTATTTTAGCATGCAGAGTGGGCAAAAACCAAAACTGATTTGACAACTTGCGTAAGAAGCTTTTAGAACATCACTCATGTAAAAGACAATCTAAAATACGTAAAATAATGAACGAGAATACACTTTTTTGTCATATTTCAAAACATTAAAAAAATAATTCAAGACACTCTGGAAAAGCAAAGAAATCACTAGATTCATTATAGAACTCAAATCCAAATTCTGCATCTGGATGCAGGTGTCCCTGGATCAAAGCCAGTTTTGAGCAGGAATGACACAACACACATCCCAGGAAAGAATCTGCTTCCCAGAATCTGGTCTCACTAGGTTTAGCATCAAGCCCTGCTAGAATCCAGATGACACACGTAGAACATGCAGACAAATGCAGTTCAGCACTTACCCAAACACTCAGTGCTGCTGCAAGGCTGAACCCACGCTCCCCAAGGACCACAAAGGTCAGTCTGCACCTGGAGCTGTCGCCTCCCAGCTCACTCCCAGCTCACTCCCATCCACAAAGAGGCCCCTGTGACAACACCAGGCTCACCCACCCCATCCTTGGAGACTCCATACATCAGCTGTGTTTGGAATAGCTAAATCCTACTTCATTCATAAAATTATAACTTTAAGGAAAGTGATTTAGCATTTAAGGTCCTTCCTTTAAGAAAGAAAAATTAAACATATGGAATAATTTTTTTTCTTTTCATTAATTTGGAATAAACACATATGCTCTGTTAGGATGTAAAAAAAGATAAAACCTCTTTCAAGAGCCCTCTGGTTCCTAACAGCTTTTGAAACTCTCCAACCAACTAGTTAATTTCTAGTCAAGGTTGAGTTTTTCGTTATTTTGACAAGAAAATGCAAGCCCTTGCTGGCAGCATTACACAACTTCAAAGGCTGTTTGCAAACTGCAGTTTCCAGTCCTAAGACTAGTTTATTTTGTATGAGCCATGCAGACAAAGCCTTAATTTTGACATTCGTTTCTTGTCTTTTTTCCACAAAGACCTAGACTTGTCATATCACAGTATTTCCTCAAAGTACGCTTACAGGCTGCTTACCCAGATTGCAAAATGCCAAGCTTCTCTTTCTAAAGGCTTTTTTGAGGAAAAATGATGTGAGCACAGATGAAATGAACTGTTTAAAACATACTCCATTTCTGCAATGCCATTCAGCTACTCAGTGTTCAGATGTTTAACAAGTTTCTGGTAAAGTATCTATTGACAGCCAAAGATCCCTTTCTTTTTCAGGTGAGCAGTTAAGATTACAGATTGTACCTATGTTGACCACCATTTATTTTAGTCATAGCTCATAAATTGTCTATGTATGTTGCAGTAGTGTTAACACTATACAAAGTCTCTCAAAGGAAAGTAACGTTCATGTTTACAAAACTGAGCTGTTTTCTTAATATATATGTATACACACACATTCTTAATTTTTAAATACATATAAATATTTATAAATGCCAAAGTGCAAAAACACGGTCAGTTGCATCACTTTACATACATAATTTTAGTATTAGGAATAAAAGTGATTATATTGCACACCAAACTCTCCTAATTTTTAAACCCCTGTCAAGTTACATTGGATTTTATTTTCCACCTGCAAGGAGGTTCTCGTGGCACTGACAACCATGTCACAAACCTGGCACTGCATTTCCCCTGCAGTCAGGAGCAGTGACATGGGGAGAAGCTGCATGCAGTGCATCGAGGGCCCACAGGAGCACCCTGGGAACTGCAGCATGCACCTGCCTGGGTTTGGTGGGTACTGTCTGCACCTGGGTCCTCTGCAGATCCATGGTTTTGAATTAAACTGGAGTCAAAATCCACAATATTCACAGACATTTCATGCATGCTCTGAAGGCATTCTGTAATTAAGCTTCAATGTATGCCATAGCAAGAAGACATAAAAAAAATTTAGGTATGAGACAGCTTTTCCTACAAGATTTACAAATAAACTCATTTAATCTCAAGGCTGGGGTTTCTTTTCTTGTTCCAAGAGTTTCTGTTCAAGCTAACAGTATGTACTAGGAGGAGGACAGATACCAGTTCAAGTCATGAAGACAGGACATTATTGTTAAAAACATTGAAAGACAATTCAAATCACAGAATAATTCAGGTTGGAATAGACCTGGAAGTCATCTGGTCCAACCCTCTGTTGTGCTGAGCAGCCCAAATTCAACAGGAAAAATTCAACTCTGCGAGTATTCAAATCACATGGGGAAAAAGCAATAAATCTTTAAGTCTTCTAAAGTAGAAACTGTTAAAATGAGCATAGCACAGTGCAACTTCAGCTGAAAAATTTAGGTCTTGAAAAATGAAATTCAGCAGATGAATCACTAATTGCTCATTGTTAATAGGTGTCTTCAGCTATTTTAACATATACAAATAACATGGACTAAAAAAAGCAAAAGAACAGCAAAGTGTACTGTTCTGCTATATGGTAAATAGGTATTTTTAAATGTTTTTCCAGTGACAAGAATGCACTAAAAATATTTCACATATACCATCAGTATCCAAAGATAAAAGTAAGTTATCCATAGGTTGAAAACCAAACAATAAGAAAAAACACAAGCCCCAAATATCTCCCAATTCATTTAAGAGAATTTTAAAAAATCAGATATGCCAGAATACAATTCTTAAGTTAATGTTAACTACCTTGTCATTTTTTTTTTAATCTTCTGGGACATTAAAAAAATCTTGTTATTTCTACTACAGCAAATTAAGCTATTAAAAAGGGGCAAAATTTTAATATAAAAGCAAGGTTTGCATAAGGACAAAGTGCTGCTTTTTGAGTCATAAGGTCTGGAACAATGGACAATTGTGTTTTACATGAGAAGTATGTCAGTAATGCAGTGGCTCTCTGGGCCAGTGTATTTTACAGGTTCTATTTATATATTCAAGGCAAGAGTATCTGATCAACAGCTAAATATAGATCACCTTTAAGAAAGTGGTGTTTTCCCTCACCTAGTACATGTCTATTACTCTTACAGTTCTATAGCTCAGTCACACACATGCACACATGAGATATTTTAGCAAATTTCACACCTGTGCACTCCGAAGTGGACGTGCACAAAGTCACAAGTGTGTGTTACAAAGCAATTTAAGCCCTACCCTACTGCAAATGCATTTTCTAATTCAACAGACTGTGCAATGTAACAGGCAATTTTGTATTATCTGATTCTGAAAACTGTATTGATAAATCTGTATGGAAACAGCAAATAACCTCCTCCTCTTGTCTGACACTGCATTTAGAAAATCTGTATTAAACATGTCTTTCTTCTCAATACAAATAGACTTTCCTAAGGTGAGAATACGGCTAAGCTCTGTTACCTAAATGCTTAATTTACAAGTGACTCAGAACTACTGTACTTTTATTTAATTACTCACTAGACAGAATGGACCCATTAAAAAAATGGAAAATATTTATGCAGCTTTTTGAGGGCTGCAAGTATCTCCAAGTCATCTCTCCTTTTATCAGAGCTTGCAGTTAATTAAGAGCATCACAGATAAAACTTCTTTCTCTGTTTATCTTTGTTAAAGGATGAGTATCACGAGCTAGAAAATACAGAACATTTTAGCACACTCTCCTCTTCTAAACAGGCACTGCTTCACAGAAAAGTCACTCGTCCTTCCTCACGATCAATTTAAGCCACTGTATCTTCCATCCACATTTAAAAGGCTGAAAAAGACACTCAGGTGAAATACAAAATAATGGCTTTATGCTTTAAACTTCACGTTTATCTCTTCTACAAGAAGAGAGAATTACTGAAAAGTGAAGATAGGGTTTGATTAAAAGAAAAAAAAAAAAAGTGCTTTGTGGAAGAAAAACTGCCCTTTAAACACAGTACTGAGAGCATTCCACATGTGAGCTCACACTTACACACAACACTCAGGTCGTTAAATAAAGCAAACTGCCACAGTCACACAGCAAAACAAACTCCATAGGGACTGTACATTCAAAAAACCCACTGATGAGCAATACTGCACTAAATGTAAACAACCACTGTGTCACAGAAGCCTGCCAGCTTGGACTGGAGATTGATGAAGCCACTTAAGAGGAGTTATTGGCTAAAAGTCTATTATAACTGCTCACCTGAAATAGGCTGAAACAAAGAAAAGCCTGTAATAGTGTCTAAATTTAATTTTTTTTTTGTTCTTTAGACATTGATTTGCTTCCATTCTACAACATTAAGCAGGCAATTTCATAACAACTGAGTAAAAAAAACAACAGGCATTACTTTAGCAGAACATGCAGAACATGGAGTTTTTCTACTTGGTTCCATTAACTTACAAGCAATTCAGGCCCAATAGAAACGAGAGTTCTTTTCCAAAGTCAAGTCTGCAATCACGGCTGATCATCGGCATCCTTCGAGGGGTCCTGTCAAGGCATCCAGGCTGCTGTCTGTGTCTGAGGCCAATGTTTGCTCTGTTGACATGGATGAAATGTCATTGATAGATGATGACTGGGAAGGACTGGTGTTGCTATTCACTGCTGCATCTGTGCTAAGAAAACCAAACATAATAAAATCTGAGGCAAGACAATATTACAGTCACAAATAACCATGCTTCTGGGCTGTGAGCAGCACTTTCCCCACAGAAATCCTTAGAAAATCAAGGAATTAATAAAAAAGGAGAAAAGCAAGCAGTAAGGGCCCTAGCACTCAAAAGCCAAGGTGACCTTTTAAGAGATTTTTATTTTTCTCCCTCTCTGTGGAGGAAATGAAGAAAAGACTAACAATGCATAGTGTGAATAGTGACTTGAGTGTCAAGAAATCTAACAGATATAGTTAATAAAAGACAGTACAATATTCTGATTACTGAGCTGTGAGAACAGCAGCAAACACAAGGATTCAATCATGGGCACAAACACTTAGCACTGTAAGTATCCTGAGGGAGCCCTAAAGCTGTTTAGCCCTGAGGAAAGGGGCTCGTGCTGAGCCTGAGAGCAGCACTCAGCAGTTACCCGAGCTCCAGGTGAGCTACCTGCTGCTGATACTGTCATTTGATGACTGAGCCCTCTAGGGACAAGGCAGCTCGGGGTGTGGGACATGCAAGACCAGTGAAGTTTTTCTACAAGTTCAGAACAATTAAAAAGCAGAGCACGTGGGTCTCCAAAGGCAGATCAGTCTCAAGAGTCCAAACAACGAAAGCTTTGCCTACCTGGATTATTGAGCAGATTTCTTCATTCACAGGGGTATGTGTGACAGTTACAGAACTACTGAAACAATGACTAACCTGAGGGCTGATCTTTTACCACACCATTCTTGCTCCTTTCTTCCCAATCCATAACTTCTTTGTATATTAATTCTTACAAGAGAACAGTGGGACAAAAGAAAAAAAGAGACAGAAAAGCACGGTAAGATCACAGAGGATTTGTAAATAATTCACATTTGTATCAAGGTACAAGGAAATGGTTAAGGGTTAGTCTGGAAGTAGAACTGTAGAGGTATTTATTTGCCACCTTGCCTACAGCAATGATAAGAGAATTACACAAATTTTCTCAAGCATCACAGAACGACATTAGGACTGTACCAAAATCAACAGATATAAATAGCATAGCTGTAAACTTAAAAATAACAAATATCTTACCCCAAAATTTTATGTATACCTAATATGCACTAATATTAACTTAAAAAATTAAAAATCAGATTTGGATTCAAAATCTGATTTTATGTAAACCTCCCTGGAAATTTTACTTTGATAACAAAATTATACACAAATTTTTATTCTTCAAGAACCATCTCCATAGGTGTATTGAGGAAAGTCTGGATATTTTGAAGATGGTTAAACAGTTAAAATATTGTGTGAAAGCCCTCATTTACTAGTCAAGGACAACTTAGGATACAGTCACCTGAACAATACCCAGAAAAATCCAGAGCTGTAACTTAAATCACAGAAGCTTGTGTGTGTACCCACAGTCTTAATGTAACTTAGGTAACAATATCTAAATAGATTAAGAACTCTTCAATTCTGAGTAACATGTTTACAAATGCATTCAATTACATTTAGTGGACTCGTTTTACTTTTCCACCTTGCAGTAATCAAAGATGATTTGAAGCCCACCTACCTGTGCAGGCATGCCCTAAGGATAACGTAGGTATAGATCAGCCAGAATCAATATCTGAAATTTACAATGCTGTTTTACAAAAGAAAGCAGCTTTCAAAGTGGTCATAAAAGATGTCTATTACCCTTGGTCTTGTGATGGCAGATGTTAAAATTTTAACTGCCTCACCATTTAATGGTTTTGACTCAAACTGTAAGGTGAAATTGATCTTAATACTACAGTGCTGTTTATTCTTTGGTTTAAGTCAACAGTTTAATCTATGTGGCCAATAAATAAGCAATGAGATTAGAGAAAAAAAACTACACCAAAGGACTCTCCTGCTATTTAGATTTCTAAAACAAATGAACTAGTGAATATTGTCAAGAGATATGGCTTAAACAATGCACACTGAGAAGAGGCATGTTTCTTTCTCAGAGAACTCTCTATCAAGGAAAAAGCTCTATAGGTTACAAGCACTCTAGGAACAAAAAGGGAAGGAAAAAAAGAAAACTGCAGCATTTTGTTGAACAGACTTCAGAATGTTCCATGTATATTTGAGCATTCACACACCTAGGTATGTATTCACTCCACACACAACATGCTTCCATCCCTGATTTCTTTTCCTGTTGCCATAGGCAGTACTGCTTATCTGGAACAGTGGGAATTATTTGGAATAGTCTGTTACACAATCCAGCACACGCTGCAGCCACTCACTAATAACACAAGATACTACAATAAGTATAATTTGTCATGCTCACTCTTACCTTTCCATTCTTCAATTGCATGTTCTCTTTCTTCCAATTGTGCATCATAGATTTGAGGTGGAGGCTACAAAGAAAAGAAAAGAAAAGTCTACAGTGCCTACTACATCAGGTTAACACACCCAATCTTAACTAAAAAAAACATCTAAAAATGACAACTTTTTGAGCATTTTTTACCTTCATTGTTGGCAGTTTATTCCCTATACTTCAAAGACACATTCATTTTACAACTCCAGAATCTGTTTTTAAGTCCTGCCTCAAACTGAAAGGCTGTTTAAAAGCATCAACCAAAATTAAATTAATTGCAAGGCTTTACAGGGCCTTAGAGCAAGGCCCTGCTTCAAAAAGCCCAGGATTGCCACCAAACAGGCAACTCTTTCTGTAAGTGAAATGAAATATTAACAACCACTTGCAGAATTGTATCGGCTCCCCACCAGCAGCTGTCCTTCAGGTGATTCTGCCCCTAATGCTCATCTGAAGGCTTCCTGTGTGGCTCCTGCTAGCCAATGAATTCAAAGCATGCTCTTGACTAAAATTAGAGGTATTTTTAAAGTTATTGAATTGGAATCTTAGAAAATTTATTTTAATTGCAAACTTACAGCTTCTGCTTCAGCTGGATCATACCAGACAGTAATATAAGGATGACGTAAGGCTTCATCTACAGAAATTCTCTTGTCTGGATCTACTACAAGCATTTTTGACAATAAATCTCTAGCTTGGCTGGCTAGAAAGTAAAGGTGAAAAGAACACAAATGTAAAAGAGCTGTAGAATTTAATGTCTGACACAGGAAATAAATATTGGAAACACAGGACATGCACTGCAAAATTTCACTTCTGTTCTACAGAATATAGTAAGGTGGATTGTTGGTTTTGTTTTTTTTTTTTTATTTTCTCAGTAATTATCTAAAGATAAAATATAACCCACATGAGCTGTATGCACTTAGAACAAGATGATCAGTATTAAAAAGTATTACTTTTGGAGAACACTAAATTACAGACATTATTCAATGGATTAAAATTAAGATAATTAAACAGAATCCTGGGACAGACAAAGAGTACTTAGTAACTACTGCTAAGATCTGAGGACTTGTCATAATTGAAAAACAGAAAGCATGCAGCTTTTAACGTTGATACCTACTTCAATAAATATTTTTATTAGGCTTTAAATTAAGCGTGCTGCAGACATTTTAAATTAACTTCATAAGAAAACAGAGAGAAAAAAACTCGCCTTACTTTTTAACTTGTCCCGATCAGATTCTGATGGAAATATCCAGTCTGGGAAGAGCTCTTCAAACTTAATACCAGGATATTTTGGCCTGTTTTCTACATAATTTCTCACTGTAGGCTGCAGTTTCTTCATGAAGTCTGCTGATGGTGTTCCTAATTGTTCAATAACTTTATTCCATTGATCAATATCTGCACCATATCTTTAGGAAAATCAGCTGAAGAATTTGAAGTCTGCACTCTAAAAAAAATACCACTTAAAAATCTGAGAAGTTAACAGGAATTTGAACAGAGGACACAAAGATGAACTTGACTGCAGCATCAGCAGTATTCTGAGCTGCCATGCAAAAAGCTACAAAATCTGAGTCTTATTTTTGTGTCAGTGTGTTCTGAAGGACAGGCTGGAAGTGCTGCACAATGCATTATGCTTAAGTATCTTTTTCTAACTATAATATTTTTCTAGAATCCAAAAGAAGCTTCATTTGGCAGTTGTACCCATAGCAAAACAACTCTAAGGTCAGAAAAGAAAGGCTGCTGTGGAATCTTCTGAAGTGCAATGTAACATCAAGAGCACTGAAGATTCTTGAAGGTAGAGAAAAAGACACAAAAACCCCTAAAGCACAAACACATCCCACCCAAAGTAAGGAGCTTTGTACCTGTCTCCTAAGGAAATGAAACTTTGAGTTGGAGCATTTTGCAGGGGTGTGGTTGGATGGTTGGGGGCTTTTTTTGGTTGGTGTTTGGGTGGGGTTGATTTCTTTTTCTTTTTGAACTTCAGAAAAGCTCCAGAGGAGTTCTGAACAGGAAATCCATATTCCAGAAGGTTCTATAGCAGGTTCTTTTGTTTAAGTGTATCAACCATCATACTCACAGATAACTCTGTTCTTATAATTCAAAATTTACTATTTTGTAAGAATATTATTTACAAATCACAAATTGAAATTGAGCCTCAGGACTGTCTCTTCTCCCCCTCTCAAGCGAAGGCATTTTCCCCAGCCATGGTGACACTTGTTACAGAGGCGGCAGAGCCTGCTCTGAACCAGCCCAGCTGGGCAAACAAAGCTCATTTATCACACTCAGGAGACACTGCATTAATATTCCTAACATTTAAGTCAACTCAGATCTACACTTTCCAGTTCTTCCTGATAAAAAGAATGTGCAATTCCAGCAGAGCCTATCCACTGACCTTGTAAAAAAATTCATTGCTAAATTCACCATCTAGCACTTCAACCTATCCATTCTCATAGACAGACTGTGCAACTAAACAACAAATATGCTGTACTTTGAATTAAGATGTATTTAAAAAACACTGAGGTGCTTCTATTGCAGTTAGTGTGTCAAGAAAACAATTATGAATAGATGTATAGTCACTGCTCCATGCTAAGATTTTAGGCTTCTGATACAAAGATTGAAAATTTTATTTGCTTATTGAGTGCATTCCAATGGAAAAGCTATATTAAAATAAAAATTCAGAGCTGATATTGTTAACTGTCGTGCTAAAACAAAGTACAGACAAAGAGAAAACTAACATACATCAGGAAATTTTGTTCCTAGCTGAGAAACTGAATGTGTGAGAGCTCCACCAATCTAGATTCAAGAAGATGCTTTCCCTTTGAGTAACAGCAGCCTCATTAGTCAGATAATCAAATTAGAGTCCAGTTTATTGAGGCCTCAGAAGACTGCAGGGAAGGGCAGAAAACTTAATGACCCATCCCCACTTTAGAGGTAAAAACAGGCAAAAAAATTACCTCACTTTCAAAGTGCTTTACAGATGGTGAAAGTTGAAAAAATTTTCAATATAGGATGGACTTAAAATAAGCCTCTTATCAGAAACCCAAGTTGGATTTCAGTATAAAGCAGGCAGAGTAAGCTCTGTGACTGACCTGGCAGCCTTCACACAAAGCCACTCTCCCCACTCTAGAGACCTCAGGGTCAGAAGGGACCAGGCATTTAATCCATGCCAAGTCTATTTGCCTTTAGGGACTCTGGAAGAAGAGAAGTTGAAAACAGAGTCCTTCCTACAATCACAACAAAGCATGACTTTTCCCAAGAAAGCACAAATGCCCCTTGTGCTTTTTGCATTGGTCAGGCCATCAGTTTCCTTCTCCATAAGGGCAGAAAGAACACCAAAAACACATGGCTGCTGCCAGGCTTTTCCACTATGCCACCTTAGGTGCCTGCATTCCCTGGTTTTTCTCCATTTCTCATTTCCAACAGCAGCTGGCAGTAACTCAGGCTTCCCCAGCACAGTCAGGAGCAGGGCCTGTGCATCCATCACCCTGGCAACACAGAGCATCTCATTCCACCCAGAGCACTGCTGCAAGTATCCCAGAAATACCCATCCACCATCTGGGAAAATACAAATTACTGACTCTAAGAGCAGTTTTCCTGAAGATAGTCAAGGGCAAGCATTGGGCAATATGCTGAACTTGGCTCCCTTCTCTCAGTGCCCAAATACTAAGACGTCTTAAAATTTAAAAAAGCAACAAAACAAAAGAAACCCCAAACACAATGAACAAAAAGAATGCTTCATGGCCATGCACAGCAGCACTGCCAAGACAATCCTGCAGCTGAAGGTGATGACCTGACCCATGCAGTGATCACCCAGGAAAAGCCTCAGCAACACAAACAGTTGTCAGTACCTCACATTAAAGAGAACTGAAACTCCTACAAGAAGCAAAAATCCCTGTAAGCACAGCTATGCACTTCCCTATCAGGGGAGGAGACTCCTTGAAACATAGACTGGTAGAGCTTCAGTGGCCCTGAGAGAATCACAAATGATAACTTGGATATTCAACAAGCACGAACAAAATTTCCTTCATTTATTCATGAAAAAATCAAAATAGCCCATGCTAACAACATGCGGGTGAAAGACACATAACATCCATGAAGAATTGTGTTAGGTTGGTCTAAAGGCTTCAAAAGGTAAAATAATAAATATAGAAAGGAAGAAAGGTAGAAAAAAAAGATACTTATTTAACATTTAATCAATTTACTACTAAATAATGTATGATCAACTGTTGAAGATTAGTGTCAGGAAATTTAGCATTAAAATTGGAAATCCTCCTCTATAAGATACACAAGTATTTGTGAACAGGCACCTGATGTTTCAGTGGTGGTTGCTCCTTGCTGATGAGCAAAAAATATGATATTGGCTTCAAAAACTTGGAGCACAATTATGAAGAGAAGGTGCCCAGAGAAGCTGGGGCTGCCCCATCCCAGGAAGGGTCCAAGGCCAGGTTGGATGGGATTTGAAGCAACCTGGGATAGTGGAAGGTGTAGGGGGGTTGAAACAAGATGGTTTTTAAGGCCCCTTCCAACCCAAATCATTCTGAGATTATGGTTCTATGAAATCCTGGAAGGAGAAATGGAAGAACAACTGTCTTATAGAAGAAGTCAGTCCAAAATCAAATTTTTATAAAATGAGAAAAAAAAGAACCTCCAGAAAGTTTTTCTTTTTATGTTAAATAATAATAAGAAAAGATCTCATGCAGTGTGCTGGCCATTAGGTCACCTTTGCCCAGCAAGCCCTAATAAACAAGGAAGATTAAAACTCAAAAAATTGTGCAATGAAAAAAAAATTAGTCTACTGTTCAAACAAATAATCAGCAAAATCCATGCATAGTTAAGAAGTAACTTTGTAGGTTTTTGCTTAAAACACTTATCTACAAAGAACAAGAGTAAAAAATAAGTTATTTTCTATTTTTCAAACCTAGCGGTATCTGTCTTTTAAACTACAAAAGCTGGAGCTCATAACACATTGGATTCAACCATTATAAATTACATGAAATATAGGCTACTAAGAAAATAAAATGGAAAGCTCAACAACTTGGTTAATGACACTAATTTCAAAGAGTACAGTGGATCTAGTAAAACATTATTAAAAATATTGTTTATGCTTTTATACAGATCTAAATAATTGTGTTTCTGTTGGAAGTGGAATGGGACTCAAGGATGACTAGGGAAGGATACGATCAGTGCCTTGGAATATCACACAACCTTTCACCAATTCTCCCATGATGCACCCAACTGACCAGATATCAACTGAAAATAAAAGTGAAATGATCAAATTATGGAGTATCATGAACAAATGTGAGGAAAACAAACAAAACAATCTGCATCTACAGTAAGACACAACAATGTGGAAAACCAAACTGCTCACATGAATTTTCAATCATATCAACACCAAGTGAGTGTTCCTGAATTTTGTATTTTGTAAAACATAATCAGTGTTTACACTTGTGAAACCACCATGAAGAAGGATACAATCTCTTCCTGGGAACAGGACTTTATGGAGGACCATTTCTGCCATAATGCACCCAACAGACCAGATATCCACTATCATATGTTAGGTGCAACAAGGACAAAAGATTAAAGAGATTTTTTTTTTAATACCACAATTATTTATTTCAAAACTCACATTGTATCCCTACAGTCCTGCAGATAATTTGTTTTTGTCCCAACCAGAACAAGCTTTGCTGAAGTTCTGATCCACATCAGCACTTGCTGTACAACAAGCTGCCTTCTGCACTAAATAAAGTGTTTTTATCATTACCAAGGGCACAGCAAGGTCCCACAAGTCCCTTGTTTTACACACCCAAAATTACAGATACTCAAAACCATCCACAAGCCCTTGTGATAAACAGCATACAAATGCAGTGCTAGTAAAAATCAGCAGGTAAAACCCCCAATAATGCAAGGACAATTCCTTGGGAGCAATTTTGTTGGCTGAATGTTCAATATATTACAGCTGTGTTAGTTTTAATAATGTAACACCCAGCCTCTTTGAGCACCAAGCAGACTTAAGAGAATATTAGACATGGTTTATGGTAGGGAACTGCAATGTATTTTAATAATCAGAGAGGCAAAAGGGGACACACTGTAAAAAGAAGATGTTTCAGAATAAAATTACATTGATTAAAGGGTTTATTATTCATATATTGATTTTTTTGTTTGGATTTTTTTAATACTAGCCACCATCAGTGTCTCAACAGTTTTTCTGAGAATTAAAAACGTGGCAAAAAGATAATGGTGAATATATGACAAAATATAACTATAGCAGGGGAGAGGGAGCTGTTAATGTTAAATGAAGAAAAGCATACAGAAAAGGATCACATTTTGAACAATAAAATTATACTGTAATAATTTTCATTTCCAATACCATGATTAGACTACTTTAACAACAAACTGGATAGGGGGAAAGCAGCTCTCCCTCCCTCCTCTTTTTACAGTAGTTATGTTCCAAGAGAGACATACTTGAGACAGGAGATTTAAAGCATTACTCCAGCAGCTTACCATTCTCTTTGTATCCCATTCCCAGGATAACCTCTGGTGCTCTGTAATACCGTGTTACTACATATGGAGTCATCATGAAGTTAGTACACGCTGTTCTTGCCAATCCAAAATCAAGGATTTTTAGTGTGCAATCTGATTTTACTACTATGTTGCTGGGTTTCAAATCCTAACAAGAAATTACTTCAGTTAAGGAAGGATTTACATACAGAATAATACCCACACACCCCCCTCCACAATCAGGATAAGCCAAAAAGTAACTTTACTAACAACTGCATTTTCCTGCCCTGGTGTATGTGCTTATTTATACAGCCCCCTCCCTTCCTCCCTGTTTCATAAAAACTGTGTTCACAAAGAGTATTGTTAATGATCTACTACTACCTACTCTGTGGATGATACCAGCTGAGTGGAGATGCTTGATCCCACATAGCATTTGATAAAGAAGATAAGACATTCTTTCATGATCCAATTCCATATGAATAACCTGGCACAAATTTGCATCCATCAGCTCCATAACCAAATATCTAAAGCATAAAAAAGAAAGTATTAAGAAAACTCAAGTCTTATTTTTCACAGGTTTAAGTTTAGCATATGAGATATTTAAGAAAAATCACCTTTGCTAACCTAAGTGTCAAAAAAAACAATGATAAAAAAACCATGCACGATCACAGTTACAAAGCAAAATTATCTATTCAAGAAGTCCTACTATTAACAATTCAGTGTTCAATATTCCATCACAAAATATTAAAATTCCACTAGTTTTATGAACAGTAATACAGAGAATAATTCTATCTTTATGCATCATGAAAAACTAAGACTGAGCAAAGTTGATGTAGAGATTGCAGATATTGCAACATAAATGCTCTTTCACTGTATTTTACTCTAAAAAATTAGGATAACCACAGTGAAAACTAAGAATCATAAAATAATTTTCAGTTGTCATCTACTTACCCTCTTCAGACACAAACACTCCCTCATTTACCCAAGCAGCCTATTCATCAACCACAACAGCACATTCACTGGAACCTAGGCTATCCCCAGTCAAATGGCCATGAATCCTTTCTAGACCAATTGAAAATGCTTGAATAAAAAAAAAATATATTCAGTTCTGAATTGAGGCCAAAATATTGTTGTGCTGATGTGACTGGTACAGAAAAAAATTGCTCTCATGTTATCCAGACCATGTTACTACCCTGAGGTGATCCATGGAGCTGAAGGACCATGCACACAAAACAGATGCATGGGCCAGCAAAGTATGGCAGACTGATGAATAAAAGGTAAATATCCCTTCTTCACTGCTCACTTCAGCTTTCAGCTACTCTTGATTTTCAAAGCACAAAGTCTGTAGGATACTGGAAATCCAACTCTAAGGTTTTGGCCAGTATTTGTCAGAGAAAATGAAAAAAAGTCTAGTACTTACACATCCTGAAATTCTTCTAGTGACTTCTGTGGTGTAAATACATTTAATAAACTAATAATCTATAAAATAAAAAAAATAAAACATTAGAAGAAACTTCTGCTTTATGGTTTCACATAAAACTCCACTACTGCAGAAGTTACCAAGCAAATAAAGTGCACACTGTTACTATATACACAATTTGAAAGTTACTTGCCTTCACTTAATTCACATATGCTGAAAAACTGCCAATTCAGAAATAGTTCCAAACTGCAGCGTGTGTGCCAAGGGAACCAAGACAGGACAAAACCACTTTTTTTTTTTTTTAAGTTATATGACACCTTCTAGCTCCCTCCCCAGTGTCTGAAATATATCCCATTTCCCCCCACAAATAATAATCTCTTATTTTAAATCACATGCTGTGCAAGGAATTTTAACCAAGGCTGTCCAACACCACGTGCACAGAGGTGCCCCACGCCATCCCATTAAACTTAGATTATGATGTACTATTTCCAGAACTGCTAAAATTGCCCTACTGCCATCTTTAATAACCACCTTGCTTTTATTCTGCTACATCTGGGCCTCAGCAAAAGCTTACTTAAAAAGCAGCCCTGAAAGGCTAATCGACTGCAGGAAGTTTGAGATTTGACTGCACAACTTCAATGACCAGCAATATTTCTAGTTCATGTTAGTACCAGCACACAGCAGTCACATAAACCTGATATTCTTGTATTTGAATAATGAAGTGTTGACATCATGGCTCACTTTAGAGAGTTTAAAGAAGTTCAAAATTCTCAAGTATTGTCCATAGCATTTTAATTTTGTAGACAGTGCTGCACCCTTAAAAACCTCAGTAGTTAAACACTGCATTTAATAAAAATCTGCCTAAGCTCAGATTTAAATACAGTGAAGTTACAATGGTTAAACCCACAAACCACCCCAGTGCCAAACAGGCTTTGCTGCACATGGCTTACAAAGGGCAAATGCAACAGAGCAAGGTCTCTAATGCTGACACTGATGGCAGCAGAAATCTCCTCCCCATGGTACTTCAGACCCCCAGCAGCTCACCCAAAAACTGAGCCATACATTGTGGAGAACTGCATTGCCCACAGCAAATCTTTCCAGCCCACCACTATTTCCATTCCTATGGTTACTAACAAGTGAGAGAGCAAATCCTGAGCTTTTTAGATAAGGCAGAGTAAGGAGAGCAACACAAAGCCCGACTCACATTTTTGTGATTGACGCACTTTAAAAGAACGAGCTCTCTGTAGGCCCTTTTGGCGTGGGTTTGGTTCTGAAAAGGACGACTCAGCTTCTTCACAGCAACATTGATTCCAAGCACTGTATCAAATGCAGCACTAGAAGTGTTCAAAGACAAACAAGCTGAAGTCTGTTTGAGGGAGAGGAGGGGGCAAAAGGGAGGCACAATGAAGAAGGAAAGAAACCAAGATTTAAGACAAAGTATATCTGCTAGGCTGTTGGTACTACATCTGATTTTAATTCAGAAAAGAAACATCCTTCAAAAACTACACAACCTTTAATAAATACAAGTAAGTCAAACAGAAGCACTGACATTCATCAGAGGTCTTCCTGCTCTCCTTTTTGTCTTTAGACTTGAAACTGCTGACTCAAGACTTACACCCAAAATTGCAAGATCTAAAAATATTTTAGGCTTGTTTAAAATCAAGAAGCATTGCAGCTGCCTAATCTGTATATTTGGAATATTTTTTGGGCACTTTTGCTGACTGACAATCATTTAGTATTTGCAAAAGAAATTTCTCTCAGCTAAAGGAGAGTCACAACCATGTCTCCATGATCCCTTCTGCAGGGATCAATATTCTCCTGTACATGGATAGTTTGCAATGATAAAAGAAATTCAGTGCCTAGCAGAAAATTACATTCATCATCTGCTTCTGGGTGGAAAAAAATGCATTGAATTGAGAAATAAGGAAAACTCAGACTGAAGGGAGGAATACAAGAGTTTAAAAGTGACCATGACCATTAAATTTACCCTGGTTTTCACTTGTGTTTGTTCCTTCCCTCTGCAGTTTGAGGTCAAAGTTACACATGCTTTAATAGCTGAAAGAATCTAAAGGTAAAGTATCTATATAAACAAAACAAGATTAAAGTGGGAATAGTCTTCATTAGTAACACAGACTATTTGGCAAAAATATATGTGAATTCCAGCACATGCTACTCAGGAGTTCCAGTCTTTAAAGAGTTTCAGTTTAAAATAAGGATTCCCACGTTACCCTATTTCCATTTAATGTTACTTTCATAGCGTAGGAAAGAATTCTCATTCACATTTTTTCCAAGCACATTTAAGCTCTTTGTGAGCTCCCTTCCCATCTCATGAAGTTGTATGTGACACCACACCTAAAAGGGCCATCACACTACACTACTCTAACAAAAACTACAGCTTCCCTGTGAGTACAACAATACTCAAATTGTATCAAGTTTCCCAGCATAAAGTCACTGTTTTCCCTCCTGGAAAAAAAGCAACACCACCACAAAGCAGGGAGATGCGTTTTCTTGGGACATGCCTCCCAATTTGAACCAATGTGCCACTTAATTAAAGACCTGCTAGCATTTATTTCAGCTTACTTCTGTGAAGTGCACAAGTCATTACCAAGTGTTACAGTAAGTCTCTGATTTAAACCCTTTATGCCTGTGCAAAAGGAAACACGGAGTGGGAGGAAAGCAACTGGCCAGACAGTTGGAGAAATTATTTTCCTCCTAAACATAAACATGAAAGCACTGATATTTCAATATTCACCCAAAAGATGTTACATATAAATTAATTTTTATATGTTAATGCATTTAATGTTTAATGACTTCCCTAGGCTGATGACTGTACCTGTGAATTAGTATCAAATCAGTAATCAAGAGGGTCTGCATGAATTAGCTGTAAATCACAGGGCAGCAGCAGATAAAATAATTTTAGGGGAAGTGTCCCTGTGTGATGTGACAATCAGATGTATGACAAGCCTCAGTTTAAGCACATATGAAGAACTCCATCTAAACCTCTTATTTTGGAGATTTACTAGAAAATTTAGGAAAAGGACAAGAAAGGAAAAAAAAAAAAAGTCAGGAAGGTAAAGACAAAAGTTATTTTGATTCAGTCCAAAATAGATGAGCAGATTCAGATGCATTAATACTTAGGAACAAAGAAGTGCAGTAAATTAAATATGTGTACTTTGTACATAAAATACAAAAGCTATATGCAGTTTTTCTCCTGGCCTGTGTTCAGTGTGAGCTAGAAATATCCTCTACATAAAAAATGAGTTACTTTTTCATCTTCCTCGAGCTCTCATTTACCATTTTTCCTAAGTATGTATTTTTAAAATTACTTATTTTCCTACATTTTAATATCAAAATTAAAACTACATGGAGCAATACCAATGGAGTTTCCCATTAATATCATGAGAAAAAAAGCACAAATTTAGACTTCTAGCTAAAGTGACACAGGTGGTATTAAAAATTCCTCATAGAATAAATTAAATCCAGACAGAAAACTCCAGAAAAACTTTTCCTATTTTTTATATTAAACACAGGATGATAAAAAAGCCATCACCTCTGTGTGTTACCCTAATGTCTTGACAATTTTTTCAGCCAAACACAGCAGGATAGCGCTCATCTTACACTGAGTTTTCTACAAAAACTAGGAAATAAAATGTATCTTTCCCTTGCATAAAGATTTTAGGAGAAACTAAGATGTTGCACCTTGTTCAATTTGAGGTATTTCACAGGAAGATGAAAATTCATGCAATGTTTCACTCTGTTGTTCCATAAATCAAGTAGTTTCAAAACAGTGAATAAATCAAATAATTTCCTCTTCCTCCTAACACAATGACCTTAACACTATCTGCATTTCATTCTGAAGCAGAGATCCAAAGTAATTTGTCTTAAAAATGCTCTGATTCTAATGAAAAGAGAAACACTTCGAAGCACCCCAAATTCCTGCACACCATCTCAACCAAGCACAACTCTGAGAACACAGGCACCTGGAAAATGTCAGTACTATAACAAATCTTTCCCAAATCCTAATGACCAAGATCTAGGACCCCCTCATCACTCAACCCACTGAAGAAGAATGAAATATGGTGTTCTCACTTTGATTGTTTGTCACCTATCAGCAGGGCAAGAGGGGTAGCTAAAAATTTTTAAAATAAAGGCCTGCTCTCACAGAAATGCACTCTTTCCCTATTTATATAACTTATTATGGTTATGAAAAGGCCAAGAAGACATGGGCAGGTGCTGTTAAGGAGCTGTTCACAGTACATGAGTCATCACACTTATTCTGCAGATTTTATAGATGAAGACAAACTGCAGGCTGGATTCAGAGCACAAACAGCCCACCATGTGTTGTGATGAAGTCAATATCACAGAGTTCCTGAGTACATCTGTTTGCTCCCCTGATTATGGAATGAGAACCCACATCAATAAACATTTCTGCTGTTACCAAGTAAGTTTTGCCCAACAAAATAAGGGCTGACACTAAATTGTGCAGAATGGATTGCTGCATTCTAAAAAACATTTGAAAGTGTTTACCTTTAGCTGGCCCAGAGGTGTGGTGCCATACAAGAGACTAAGGTTCAGGATCAGCCTAAGACTCCCACGTCCTGGGCCAGTGGAGGCTGGACACAAAGCTGGGGTGACACACCAAGGGAGAGCCGGCCAGCCCAGCCCCTCACACAGCATCCCTTTCTGGTTAATCCATGGAGTGACAATGACACTGATTTGCCTCATCCTGCCAGTTAATGGCAAGGCACTGCATTGATGGCTCCTAGAAATGGACAGGAGTGATTGGGAATAAAAGAGGGGGAAGAAAGGGGGCCATGATGAAGAAACGAGTAAAACCCAGAATCTCTCACCATTGTCATACCTTACACTGCAATATCACAACTGCAAGGGCAATGGGAGAACTAGAAACAGAAATAAAGTGATTAATGAGAAAGGAAGAGGTTTGTTGACCATTCTAATTTATGCAGTTATCCAAATATTAATTTTCCCTAAAAACAGAACAAAAAATATGACTGCACATGAACTATAGCAAGCAATTGGTTTAGAATTTATTTAGTCCATAACCCTGTAACAAAAGAATTTATTATCAGTGTTTTATGTTCTGGTACCTCTATCAGAAATACATGCAAACTTTGCTTTATATTTATAGCTTTTAGTATTTAAACAAAGTATTTATTACTCACCAAACAATGCCCTGTGCCCCTGATCCTATGGGCTTCAATTGCTGGTAACGTTTCAGCACAGTGAATGTTGAATCTGCAACTTGAACACTGTAAAATTGACTATCACATTTACTGTCAGTCATGGTGTAGTGTCATGTAGTTCTCTCTCTCAGGGACCTGGCAAAGTTTTCAAGATCTTAAAGAAAAAGAAAGAAAACAAATGTTCAATATCTCACTAATTTCAGGCAGATAAGATGGGAAATATTATACATATTTTAATACATATGAATTTTTCAACAGCATACCATTAAACATTCATTCATAAACAAACATTCTTTCAGTTTTGTGCATTAGCACTGCTAATGAAGTATACTTGCAGACAGACAGCAATTACAGTTTTTACAGCTTTAAGGGAATGCGTGCTCCTACTCCAATCCCTCAAACAAAAAGTATCTAAGTAAACAACTCTAAAAACAAAACCACCCAAATACAACTCTCTACTCCTTGAAGGCTACTCCATAACTTAGAACTACTGCTATGTGCTAGTACTGTAGTAATCTCTGTATTACAGAAAAAAAAAAATCAAAAAGTATGTTATTCAAACACTGAGAACAAAGATAAAAGTGACAACATACATCCATGAAGTTCATGGACAGAAGGAAACAGGGTTTTAATAAAAGACTTAATTAAAACAGCAAGTTTAAAACAAAACTACCCCCTAAATCCCTGTGGCTGCTGCAATTTCCCCAACATTCCCTCCAGCCTTGTTCAGCAGGAAATTTCAAGGAGGGCTCTGCCTTCTCATCTCTGCCAGGCAACCCTTCCCTGATCCAGACCTATAACCACACATTCTCCTTCCCATGTTATACACACCACACACCCTGCACTATCAGTCAGTGTCCTTGTAGTACTACAGAATTAGACTTTTGTGCTACAGTTTAGAAGAGACTTTCCTGACACAATAGAGAGTAAGCTAAATTCATCTGTCAAGAATGAATAAGAGCTAAGTAACTACATCAGAGAGCACAGTAATGGACTCAACCTCTTTAGCTCTGAAGTGCTACAGTAACAAGAGCACAGACCTACAGTTTTCCTGGGCGTCCATCCCTCTTCCAAACCTTACAAGTAAATTACCTCAGTAATTACTGAAGAGCTCTCTAACAAATCTTTTCCTTCATAATTTCGCATTCACTATGACAGATAGTGCCATTAGAGCCCAGAGTGATTTGCACAAGAAAATCACTTGAAACTTGTTCCTTAAAACAGGAAATGCAAGCAGCCCCTTCCCCCGGAGCAGCTGTGCTCTGTGCTGTCTGCTTTGGTTACTGCAAGAACAGCTCGTCTCTCTCTTCACTGGCCCCACCAGTATCTGTGAGCCAATGCAAAACAGAAAAGCCTCAAGGGCAATCCAGACACCCACCCTAAAAGGGCACAAAGCCACACAAATAACTTTTGGTTGCTTTAAGAATTAGAATTTGGATTTCTGTCTTCCTCAGTGCGTGTAGGAAGGAGCAGCATCTTTTCCATGTTTTAAGTCAGCTGACAAACTCAAGGAATCTGCAGTAAAATAGATGGAAGACCTCCAAATCCTAGTAAAGACTGAGTTTAAACCAAACTGTAATAGTCTTAAGAGATTCTCAAGAAATGTCTAGAGTCCCTTTTACCTTCTAGTTTCTGAAAATCTATGCAGCATTTTAAGAGGCAGACATTCAACTGGGTCACCTCCAGCAGCAATTTAGACAGTCAGTTTATTTGACATTTCCTCATAGAAGCTTTACAAAAAAAGCAGAGGAAAAAGGATCAGCAAAGGGAAAATGTGGGCTACCAACTTTGTGCTCTGTCACAGGGAGAAGAAGGAAGAAAACAGTATCTCCTACACAATAATCTTAGAGGCAGTCAGATGCAGCTCCACAGCCAGCTAGCTCTAACATGAGAGCACAGGGTGCCCCAAGGGCAGCTCCAGACTTTCCCAGTACATCCCACTCTTCTTTCCAACCCTTTTCATTACTCCAAAGCTATGCACTCTGAGGTACCAAGTGTTTTGATGAACAGTTTCTGAGCAGATATGGGATTTTCACTGCATCGTCAATATTGTAAGAAAGGTACAGCTGAAAGGTCAAGATACTCCCTCTGCAAGGACTTAGAGACAAAACCAGAAAAAGTACAGATTTTGCATAAACTGGGTATCAAGCTACAGGATATCAACTTGTTAGCTACACAAGAACAATGCTGTACCTCTTCAGGAGTTAAGGAAACAGTTTTCTGTAAAAGGGATAAAGAAATATGGGAAAACAAAGTTATCCTGATCCTGAAAAACTTCCCCCTTTAAGAATCACTGTCTGCACAAAGCCACCTTTCAAAAATCACTTGGAGATCAGCATAAGCTCTTTAGAAAAGCCCCAAAGAGAGAAATGGGTTATCAGAACACACAAGTTTTATGTATGTCAACACATTTGCAAATCTCTGTGCAAAGCAGCTCTCCATGAGTCTTGACTTTCACTAGGGCTTCAAGCTGCTTGAATGCATCAGGACATATACTCAGACATACACATGATGTACAATTAGGTGCCATGGGATTGTAGCTGTTCACAGGACTTCAGACAATCCATTCTGGGGACAAGAGCCCCCAAATAAAAATAGATTTCCTGTTGTGCAAGTGAGACATATATCTGTCAAATAAGTTTCTTAGTACTTACTTGTTATTCTCCTACTAAAAAAATTACCAACACACCAAACCTGCCCGTAGTAGGCTTATATAGAATTCCAGTGAGAAATCCATAGAAGCTGAAAGCAACTGCCCTACAGAATATATCCTGCATTGAACAGCCACTTCCCTAAAACATATTTATTAAAATGGCAACTTATTATTAACCAGATTTGTACTCTGGATATCTTCAAGTCAAAAGCTTATGAAACAGACTGGGAACACATTCCCAGGGTTGTTTTGGTTACAGAAATGTCATACTGACAACGAAACACAAGAACAACATGAAGCTTGGCTTGTTTTTTAAGCTAAAATTCTACTGCTGACAAGATTAGCAGTGAATATATATATATATATATACACACGTACTCATGAAAACATATGGGAATCCCGTGCAGAAAATCTCCCCCTCTTTTCTTATTCACCTCTGCAAAAGCATTTCTAATTCAGGTGTGCCCTTTTAAGGACTATCACCCAATAGTATCAAGGGTATTTTTTTTTTAATCTTTACAGCAGTATATATCAAAAGGAAAGAGTCCAACTACAAAGTCACACTTACACCTCACTCCTATACAGACAACCTTTAGAACGAAAGTGTAACAAAGCACTAGCTGAGTAACGCCGAAGGATTACAGCAGTTTAAAGGTAGCTTGCAACTGGAAACTCTTGGAAAGCAGATCTTATTCTTTAAGCAGCCCACACTACTACTGACCAAACGAAGATTCCACCACTACCTGTTATAGTCTCATTCAGCTATTACATACAGACGCAAACACTGAAAGGATCTCAGAACTCTGCCAGGGCAAGCTGGTGTAAAGATAGAAAAAGTTTAAACATGCGTGTGCTGTGAGCAATTTCGCTGTTCATGTAAGAAGCGAGCAAGAAGAGTCTTCTCACAGCTTTCCTAAAACTTCTGCTAAGCAGTCGCTTCGGCCCCAGCGAGCCCGGGCTGGCCGCGGCCGCAGCGCTCGGTCCTGCTGCCCTCCCGGGACGGGGCTCCGGGGGCCGCCGAGCGCGGGGCCGGCCCGGAGCGACAGAGCAGCAGGACGAGCAGAGGCGGCTCCGCGGGGCCGGCACTGCGGCACGGGCAGGGCGGGGGGCTCGGCCGGAGGAGGAAGGGCCCGGCCCTGCCGCTCCCCCGCGTCCCTCCGGCGCGGCCGGGCCCGGGCAGCGGCCCGCGGGGCACCCCGGCTCTGCCCGCGCCGCGGGACAAGCCGAGGACTCCGTCCGGCCCAGGGCCCGTCCCGCCCCGGTTCCAGCCCCGCCGCCCCAGCACGCCCCTCGCGGCCGCCCCCTCACCTGGGTCGGACGCGGCGGGACCGGCCCCGGCCGCCGCCTCCCGCTGCCCCAGCCACAATGGCCTCCCGGTGCTCCGCACGGCGCCGCCCCTGACTGACAGCCGCCGCGGCCAATCGCAGCCCCCACCGGAGGAGCTCAGCCAATCGGACCTGGGGGCGGGACTTGCTGGCCGCTATATAAGGGAGGGCGCTGAAGGGCCGCAGTGACGGGGCAGTTCGGCCTCCGCCCCCGGTGTGGTGGCGTTGTGTGACGGCAACATGTCACCATAGTCATGACGTCATTGCATGACGTCACGGGAGTTGTTGTGTCATTGCCTGACGTCAGCCTGTCACGATAGTCGTGATGTCACCTCACAGCAGTACCATGTCATGACGGGCTGTGGCGCCAGTCCTGCTGCCGGCTCCTCACAGCCTCGGCTGGCCGGGAGAAGCCCTCGGTGAGGCAAACACCCGCCCTGGAAGGAGGCCCCACAGCGGCACGGTGACATCACTCGGTGACATCACACAGTGACATCAGACAGTGGCCGCCTGCCACCATGGCACACCACAGCACTGCAGGCCCCAGCCCCTGGAGCCTGACAGCCCTCAGCTTTTCCACAGGGATGGCTCAGGAGGGAAGGGATTTATTCCCTCCCCGAGCTATTTTCAACCCCACACAAAAATCATACGCCTTCTCTCCATTACACACCCCCCGCCCTGACACGGGGACTGCTTGTTTTTAAAACAGGTGCTGCCTAAAAATAAACTCAATTTGCCACCTCTCCTAGGACTGATGAGAGCTTTCATTTCTGTGATTTCTGTTCTCACAGATGATTTTAGAAAAGTGCACCTGTAATTTTTTAATAAATCAATTTAATGTTGCATATAGACTAGGTTACCTCAATATGCCTTCATAGTTCACTTTTTAATATGAAGGGAATATTAATTCTAGATTAAGAGTAAAAGGGGCCTTCTTATCACTTAGCAAAACATGTTAGATACAGTGTTACATATTCTTGGCATTTAGGTCAGATTAGTATATTTTTTGTTATTTTGGTTCTATTATGTGGTTATAAAAAGTACTAGGGTGGTTTCCAGTAAGTAGGTCCTATTATAACAAGCTGGTGTAACACTTTCAAGCTCTTAACCCAAGTAAACATTCAAACACCTCCATTTAGAGCCAAGCCTGCAGAGGAATATCATAAACTTCACTAGTGAAGTATTTAGTAAATAAAATGCAGAAAAATTAAATCCTATGCTTTCTGGCCATTTGGAAATAAAAACCAAACAAATGAACAGAGAACTTCTTGTGTTATTTTCTTTTTTTTTTTTTTTTATTTTTTTATTTGTTATTTTTTTATTTGTTATTTATTATCTGCCTTATTTTGTTGCAGGTTTACAGGTTCTCCCCTACTGCAAGTTGGTTCAAAACTAGCAAAGTTTGCTTTTGCAAATATACATGGTACTAAAATAGGACTTTCTTCAGACCTGAGATAGAAGTAATCAAGGTAAAAAAAAAAAAAAAAAACCAACAAAAATGAAACAAATAAAAACCCAAACAAGCACACACAAAAAACCAAACCACAAAATAAGAATTATATAATCTTTTAATTGCATTGTCATTTCATTGTACCCTCTTCAAACAAAAATATCACTTGAAAGACATCCAGTTCCCCTATTCTGTTGCACTATACATGTTATGCAAATAAGAGCTGGGGTGGCATACAAAACAAATGTCATTCTGGCTTTTCAAAACAGTTAAAAGAAGCAGAAATTGAAAACATAGCTGGGAATTTACAGCCACTGAAGAACTTTGCAAATGACTGTTTAAATATGAAACACAGATGCAATGGGGGAAGGGAAGCTGGGAAAGAAGAGGGGACAACAAATTTCCAGTTTGAGGCTGAAGGAGGAAAATCCCTATCAACTGTACAGAAGTATCAACACGCTCAGTATTTACATTCTGAGCATTACCAATGTTACAGATAAGCAGTGTACTAAAAAAAATAACTTAAAAAAAGCTATACAAATTGTACTCATAAATACTATATCTTTGAAACTAGTTATGTAGTGTAGGCTAAAAAAAGTTCACAGTTACTCTGGAGAGAGCTGTATATATATATATATTGCACAGTAAAAAAGTTCATTCAGTATACTATGTGTAAACAATTTTTATCTTCTTTGGTAATTTCAGGACTTGGAGGAGTATTTGCTGTGAGCAAAAGCACTTGGGTACAAGGCACATCGAAAGCTTTTAAAGCTGCAAGATAATTCCTTCTGACACTTTCCAGTTAGCACTATCATTCTTTTTAGAAAAAAACATTTACCTATCAATTCAGAACAACACATTCTACAAGTATAACTCAGAGGTCTGGTGACAAAGGCATCAGCTGTTCTTGGCTGTTACTCTACAGTAACAGATTTGGCCAAATTTCTTGGAAAGTCCACCTAGAATGAAGAGACAGGCTTTCAGTACGACAGAGGAATACTGACATTCTGCATTTGACAGTTCATTTAGTGTGCTTTTTCTGACTTCCTAATGAGTTCTGCTTGATTCTAGGCACATTAACACACACAACAGGCTATAGATCTGCAGATAATGACTTTCAGCTGAATTCATTTGTGCTTCCAAAACCCTCCTAACAAATACATATTTGTTTTGCACAGGATACCTTTTCAAAGCAGTCATCATTGTCAAACTGACACATCAACAAACGAAGGTGTACAAAGCACTGACCTATTTTAAAGTACAATATCACATTTCAAGATTAGGTTCTCTGAAAAAGTCCCATTTGCACTCTTAACTAACCAAACAGCAAAAGAGCTTTATATTTTTTTAGAAGGATACTAATTAAAAATACAAAACTGAAAAATTGGCACTGAAATGTTACCTCTATAATCACACTCACTATGAGATTGACTAGTTATTTTCATAGCTAATGAATCTTAGATATGCCATATAATTGGGTTTCTCACTTTACACTGGTAGGAGGAAGTTCAAAACTGCATTAAAAGGAGTGTTAAATATAGAAAACACTTACATCATATCCTCTGAGAACAGCCAGGTGAAATGAAAGTAACTGAAGAGGAATGACACTCAACACTCCTTGCAGGCAGTCAACTGTATGAGGCAGCTCAATGGTTTTGTAGGCAAATTTTGAGCTTTCAGTGTCTTCTTTAGAACACAGAATGATTGGACGACCCTGAAAATAAATTTTTGCATTGTTAAGTGAAGAGGTAGCCTAGAACTGCTTTGAAGTATTGTTCACAGCATGCCTGTATGTGTTTGAAGACACTCAAGTAGCTAACAAAGGCAACGCCAGTCTTGCATAATGGCTCTTTACTTTCACTATATTGTAAGATTTGAATGTTTTCACCCTGTACAGTTTTAACATTGTTCCATTTGCTTCAAAACAGAAAGACCCCAAAACAAACAAGCCATATGAAAGCACTTTTTACTGCTGATTTTAACCTGTAATAACAACCTCCAATGCAGATGTAGCATCTTATTTGCAACTTAATTAACAATAACCAGCAGTACATCCCTTTCCAGGTGCACGGTCAGCAGCAGTGCAGTGTGCACAATCTCTTTTCCTATGACACAGGGGAAGTTAATTCGTTGAACACTGTACCTGCCGAGCAGTGACCTGTTGCAGAGCATTCTGGCACTTGGTGAAACAAGGATCCTTCATGATCACCATGATAACAGGCATTTGTTTATCTATTAGGGCCAAGGGCCCATGTTTCAGCTCACCAGCCAGGATACCTTCCGAGTGCATATAGGTGATTTCTTTTATTTTCTAAAAAAAAAAAAAAAGGAAATGCCTCAAGTTATTACTAAATCAGCTGAGAAGCAACAGCCGCAAGAATCAAAACACCAAGGCTGTACATCTGCCACTTAAATACATGTACCTGGTATCAAGTATTAGTGAAAACACATGGGTGGCTGCTGGGATTTCTAGCAGGCTGTGGGCAGCAGAGCTCGCCCATGTACACGGAGTAACCAACAGGAATTTTAGGAACCAAACACCCAGCACAATCTCGGCTACTGCAGTCTACCTTTAACACAAACTCCTCTGAGTGATGGGTATGTGCCCATTTTATCAGGATGTTCATAACATAATTAATGGCTTTTATGCATGAGCATCTCTTCTCAACATCAGCACATTGTGGTTTTCTGATGTTGTTTTCAAATGGGTCAGCAACTTAAATTGTTAGTTTCTTGGTTTTAAATAGACTGATTAAAAACTGTGTTTATTTTGTGAAAGAAACAAGAAAGTGGTATCAATCCAGGTTCACCTTATGTATGTGTTTAAATGCTTCTAGTTATAAATAGTTTTATTGCAGTAGAATTAAATTGTAATTAAATATTAGAAATAAACTATGTTGCAGAAGCCACAAAATATCATTTTAAATAATATCAAAGAATATAGAGAAGTTCCTACCAAAGCCCCTTCCAGACACGTGGCATAATTATACCCCCGGCCCATAACCAGCAATGATCTCTGTTTGTACAGTTCAAGAGCCAAATCATGTATCTTCTCATCCAAGGACAAGACTTCTTTAATCATTTCTATTGAGGCACAGGAAAAAAAAAAATCAATTTTTTTTAAACTGGAAAAAATAGTTCATTTGTACTAGAATGTTCTAATTATCTAAAAGAACAAATACACTTAATGCAATTCAACCATTAACTTAGCAATTTGGACTGCAGTTTAAGGATATTTTCTTCCAGCCTTACTTACAGTAATAAATTTAAAACAACTATTGGTTGAAGCAGTGCTCATATATCCCATTTGAATCTCTAAAGGAAGTAGTGAAATATCCATTTAAAATCACCTTGAATTAGTTTCATTTTATCTATCCTGATTTAAAGTGGGAGGTTTTAGAAATTTCAAACCATGAATTTAGGAGATCAAGTAATATGTCTCATACAAAACTACCTTATTGTAATTAGAAAACCCAACCCATGAAAATTCCGATCTTCCTGCCAAGTTTCTTGGAAGGGCACTTGTAAAACTGGCAAACAGTGCAGAAATGAACAGTCCATTTTTCTCATATTGTTTGCCTTTCAGGATGAGGGGGAGAGTGAAACTTAAATGAGAAAGAAATATCCCTGAGTAGTATTTTATGCTGGCAACATCCCCTATACCTCCTCAAACCCAAAATATCAATATACCTGGCAATGATTTTAGTCCACTTATAATTTCCTGTCTCCTTTTCTGCAAGGAAATTCTGTCTTCAGACATCATTAGGCCAAACATTACAAGAGACACGAATTGGCTGGTATAGGCCTGGAGACATAACAAAAACATTTAGCAGCTAATTCTGCAGAGAGTGAATATGATCTCAGTTTGAAGTGCTGCAATTAAAATTTGAGTTGTATTCCACAGGACTGAAAGTCAAACCCTGAACAGCAATTACCTTTGTGCTTGCCACACCAATCTCAGGCCCTGCATTGATGTGCACACCACAGTCAGTCTCCCTGGATATTGAACTTCCAACTGTGTTTGTGATGCCAACTGTCAGAGCACGGCGTTCTTTACAATACCTCAAGGCCATGAGTGTATCTGCAGTTTCACCTGGAAAACATTCACACCTTCACTTCAGGTTGGCAGAGGATAATAATGATTCCCAAAATGCATCAAAGTCTAGACAAGTGTGTTCTAAATAAATGTACCCACACTTACATAATGCAAAGTGCGATGGAAAGCAATCTTAGAGCAGTCACTCACAGCAAATGCAGCTCACCTGACTGGCTTATAAAAAAGCACACATCATCCCTGAATACAGGTGTGTTTCTATCCAGGAAGTCACTGGCAAGTTCCACCATCACTGGTAATTCAGTTAATTCTTCCAGGACTTGGCGAGTCTGTATTCAAGCAGAACACAGTATTTGTTAATATTGCCACCCACTAACATTTGGACATTTGACAAATCAGAGAAAATCTAAATGAATTCTTATTAGAAAAGCTGGTAATTACAGCTCACCAGAGCTTTAAAAGCCAAGGTGGAAAAAGTTAACTTCTAGCATGGTTATTAATGGCATTGAAGCATTAATAAAGAATGTGGCACTAAGGAAAGCTAAATAAAAGGGGGAGATCCCTCAAAGAAAGACAAAGTCTGAGATAGAAGAAAAAGCAGATGAAAAGCTGTTGTCTGAAACCCCAGCAAAGTAAGTTATAAATGCATTTCAAGCAAGGTTGGGAACATACAGCCACTGCAGCGTGGTAACTGGTCCCACAGCCAATAATGATCAGTCTTCGGCATCTTCTGATTTCTTTCAAATGATCCTTCAGCCCCCCCAGCAAAACTGCAAACAAATAAATACACAATGGTGGTTTTCATTTTCTAGATAGGATATTTACAAATTTCAAACTTAGTGCAGTTTGAAGGACTGTTCTCCTTTACCTGTGCTGCTCTCAAAATTCACCCTGCCTCTCATTGTGTTGACAACTGATTCTGGTTGTTCAAAAATTTCCTTTTGCATGAAGGCACTGAAGTTACCTGTTTATAAAAACATGACATGGCAAAGCTTAGATTTGTTATTTTAAGTCTATTCCAGTTACAAAGAGAACTTTTAAGACTAACTTGACTGTGTTAGCCTAAATAAAAGCTTATAATAGGCAAGAAGAAAGGAAGGATGGATAGGTCACTTTATTTGGTTGGTTCTATTTCCCAATACTAACAAGGCAAATAAATTCTTTCATAAGGAAACATCTGTGCTCCCCTTCAATTCCTAATTTATAGTCAAACTTTGCCAACAACTACAACATGTTAACATTAGTTACATTTTCACTAGATACTGAAATGAATAGAAGTATCTATGACTTTTCCAAATCTAAAATGGATAGGGTCCCAGACTGCCCATTCTCTCTTGGTCTCAAAACTTGGAATTGTCAGCTCCCAGTACAAACAGCTTGAATAAAATGTAATTGTCACAACAAACTAGCAGTTTGCTGCCTCAATTACTACACAAACAGTGTCGTAAAAATCCATCTTTGATGATACGCATTTACAGATGTTTCAACCCACCCTTCATGATTTGCTGCAATTCCATCTGCAAGGTCTGGATGGCCCGGGAAGGATCATCACTAGCTGAACGCTCCAGACGGTGAATCGAGAGCTTCCCGTCAGTTACAGCTGCAATGTCATCATCTTCTAAGAAAATCACTCTGTTGGTGTGCTCAATGATGGCACTACAGAGAGAAAAACAAGCAAGACAAACCTGACACGTCAGAGTTGGTAATAGCAAAGCAATTAAATATGCCACAAGAGCACTTCCAACACTGCTTCTCTCTTCCTTTTGGACCTAACTGCAGACAGAGCCATCCTAAAGGCAATGGCTCCATCTGCTGCTCCTCCTGCACTCTCACAGCAACCCACAGCAGGAGGCTCAGCAGCCACTGCATCCTTTCCTGCTGGTCTGAAATGCCTCCCAGTGTCCTTGATGGCTCCTGCTAAGGTCCCGCTCATGTTTCCAAGATAAATGTGTGCCTGATGTCCAGGTTCCTGCCCAGTTTGGAACCACACTACTATTTTCTTCCTCCAATATCTGACTTGAAAACATCACAACCCCGACTAACCTATAGTCTGCCCAAATGCTCAGCTGATGAGTGTCCATTTGTACCCAAATTACTTTCCTACACTGGATATATTTCACCTAGAGGTCAGCAACTGGCAGATATTGCACTTGTGAAAGTTTGTCAGCAGCATCTGAACTGCAAACATTTTTCAAGCACCTGAGCCTGGGGGCTTTCTGATGTCACCTGGATTAAAAGCTCTTCTTTCAGAAAGCCATTGTACAAGAGCAAGGCAGCTTAAATTTCCAGAACTATCTAGCTATCTCATTTTTAAACAAAAAACCAATATTTTCAGCAAAGTTGAAGTATTTTTACTACCTTGCGTCTGAAGCAAAGAAGAATTCTACTGCCTTATCCCCAACAGCATGAAGGCAGGTTGAGCTATCCAGTCTTTTCACTTGGGAGTTGCAGATGTTCTTCACATTCTCAATGTTGCCTATTAAAGAAATGAGACATTTCAAATGCAAACCCAGTTCTGTTCAGTTAAGATTACAGACTGTACAGGTTTAGGGTATCACAGTTACAGAAATAGGTTGGGGCATGGGACTTTCTGAACTACACATTCAGTAGTATAAAAATATCCCCAGCCAAAAGTTATTTGGGGCATCAGCTGGTAGTTTTATGGTACAAAACCCAATTAACCTAATTTCTAATCATAAAGTAACAGCAATTTTAGTTCTTAAAAATAATGTATTTTGATTTATCAACTTACATGTTCTATATAAAACTGGAATCTGTTCAGTTGAGAGTTTGTACTTGCTTCTAACCCCAATGAGCAAAGGACTCCCTCTCCTAGAGAAAGGAAAACACTCAAGTTTATAAAGAGAAATGTGCATACAAAGAAGTTACCAGACATTGGTGAAGCTGAAAAGACAATATCCCATCTAGCTTCCTAAACAGGAAGAGCCTCCTTCAACCATGATCCTAAGGTCATTACATGGCAGGAGTTATATAACATATAATATTATAATATATGTATTGGTTCTTCTTAAGATTCACCAAATATTATTATATAAGTAATTACCATGTGCCATGGTGATTCTTTACCTGTAAACTACATCCAGGTAGAGGAAAATGTATATGAACCAGCTGTTTTCTTTGCAGTAATCAGAAAACGTCTTAGTACAGGGACCAATTTGAACAAAATCTTACTTTGCCTTTAAAGTGAGACAACAGTAAGCTCCTGTGCTCTTTAGAATTGAAGTGCTGTTACACTCCTTAGCCTTCCAAACTCAGAAACATCAACCATCCCTACTGCACCTCTGAAACTGTAGAATATTAAGACATTTTTTTAATTATATGGGTTACATGTCACTGAAGACCTTATTAAAAAAATATCACAGGAATAAAAGAACAAGTCACACTCAGATTACAAGATTAGCTTCTCTTAAATCCCTAGCCCTAAAAACCCAAACCTGAACCACATATAGAATAGCTCATTTCAGAAGATGTTCTCCAGTTGGAGTGATGATACAGCTGGCTTTTTCAAAATTTTAATGCAGTCTTATTTTAGACCACCGAAGCAATGGGCTTTTGGGCTGTAATATAAAACAGTCTTTATTCCCATCACTTGCTATTTTGATCACTTGCTATGTCACTTGCTATTTTAATATCTTTACATTTCCTGAAAGTTGTTTTTCAAGTCATAAATAAAAGCAGAACTTACACAGAAAGACACCATCAATGCTGTGACAGCTATAGAACTCTATTTGTATAACCTGTTACTATGATGGTCTTTCAGCCAACATGAATGTACTTATCTCAGTCTTTACTCAATGGGAACTAAAACTGAACAATATCCCTTCCCTCTCCTCTTTTTGACATCGGGAAAAAATTAGCATGCTCTTAACACAAATTTAGAAACACAAGATACATTGAGATTCTTTATTGACTCACTCATTTTGGTTAATTAAGCACTTTAAACATCAATATTTTAGTATCTTTAAGAGGCTGGCTTTTTTTTAACCTAATAAAAAGCATGCATTATGTATAAAATGGACTTTTACTAACCTGGTAGCAACTGCTTCACCTGGGTAATGGATGCTCTTGAAAACCAATGCAAAAGCACCTTCCTGGAAACCATGAATACAAAGGAGAGAAAAAAAAAAAAGATCCTAAACAACTTATCTCAAATAGTTGCATCTCATTAAACTGGGGCCCCTCTCTGAAGAGGCACTGAAGGAGCTGCTATCAGGAGTCTCTTCCTGGAGGGCAGACTGCACCTTTAAAGGAATTGGCCATGGAGAAGAGCAAGCTGACATGCACATTAATGGTGCAACAGCTAAAAGATCAGGAAGTGAACACTTAGCCTCTCTTTATAAATAAAAACATTAATCTTGAATGCAAAGGTTATGAAAATGTCAGAGATGCTACTCATAATCAACATGAAGATTGTTAGACATTTACTTTCAGTAAGACCTTCAATCAGAATTTTACTTGCAGTGCATTACTATGCAGTTTCAACTAAAAACCTGGAGTTACTATTTCTAGTTCAAGCAGCAAATTCTCATTAATGTATTTCAAAAACAAAACACAAAAAAATCCACAACACCAGAAAAAAACCCCAGAAACAACTGTACAGTACTAACACAGCTGGCAAACTCCTGGAGGAGGATTCCCAAAGCAGGAGCCAAGGCCCCCCACCCTGCCAGCAGGACAGAGATGGTGACATTCATTCCCTCCTCTCCCAGGGCTCCACTCAGAGCACTCTGCCCCTGTTCTGGGTCAGGTGAAGCCTCCCTTCCCCTCAGCTCTGGGGCTGCTCCCTCTTGACCCACACAGGCCTTGCCTTGGTGTGGATTCCAGCCCTGCTGCAAGGAATCCTACAGAGCTGCTTTAAAGAGGAGACGGGAGGTGAAAAGAGCGTCAGAAACTGCAGGAAGGGGAGGGAAAACATCTGCCCGGAGACTGGGGGAGGAAACAAAGCCAGCTTTCTCCAAGTTTGCAATGCATCTATCAAAGTTTTTAAGCATTCACATACTGAGTAACAGTAGATTCCCACTTCACAGTTTGGAAACCAGTCCAGCTTGTTAGATCTATTTCCAAATAGGAGAGCCAAGGCATTGGCCAAACTTGAATCACAGCAGTGTTTCAACACGATCAGAATAACCTTTAGGAACACACTGCCATTTATGAGAGATTTTGACCCCCAGAGGCTCCTATTACTTTTTTTAAGTTAAACTCCTTCATTAAAAAGCTGTGTTAACTTCTTGCTAAAAACAAAACAAGACAAAAAACTCAAAAAACTAAATCCGCTGCTACTGCAATTTAAAGATTTAACAGTAAAAAGTCTTTGAAGTCTCCAAAATTTTAATCTCATTTCTTGGTCTATTAAGTATTATTTAGAAGCCTAAAAGTGTTATTTGCAGCACCTTCTAAGAACTCCTGCAGAGGATCTAAATGCATAAGGCAGAGTGCTAAGGAACCCCAAAAATAGCTTATACTGTTGTACAGGGGAAAAAAAGTAATTTCCCACTTACCAGCTGTTGAATAACTCTCTCTACCAAGGCTGAAAAACTGGTGTCTTCACTCTCTCTGTTGTCATACATGTATTTGATCAATTTGGGGATTGTTTCTGTATCTGTTTCAGATTCAAATTCATATCCTTTGCTCTCCTGAAATATCATATAGAAGAGTAAAATTGTGTCCATCCTCAGGCAGCAAACACTGAAGAGCCTCTCAGCTGCCTCCCACCAGAAACTGCAGTCAGAGCTTGGAGCACTGCATTGGACCAGTGCATATAAATCACTATAGATAAAATACAAGGACTTATCATATCACAGATACTCTTTGGGAAATACTGGAATAAGACACACAGTAAGACTTGTTTGGCATCTGTCAAGCACCAAGAGACAGGAGGGAGCCCACTCCACACACCCTCTCAGAGAATCTCAGCACAAACTGCTGATAACTCTGCTCATAAATACTCTGCATTTAGGATCACAGGAACATGTTGCACTTCACCAGCTCCTGAGTATCGTTATTAGGCAGACCCGTTCACACAGTTTTTTTATAGATGATATCAAGAAACTTGAATTCATGCTCCACTGAAGTCATGAACGACCTGATGGTATTTGGGAGACTATTAACTTTCTAGTTTTAGAATTGAGTTGCCACAGACTCACCAGAAATTTTCTCAGGTCCTTATAGTTTGTGATGATTCCATTATGGATGACAACAAATTCTAAGAGAAAAAAAAATACATATATAGATATATTCATGAGCAACAAAAAATTAAGATACTTAATTCAGAACACAAAATTACAAGGGGAAAAAAAGCTTAGAAGTACACTTGAAACCACCTGCTATAGCTTTCAGTTTATCACAACATGGACAACTGCAAGCAGAAGCTTACAAATTCTGAAAGTATACAAAGGCAGTTCCAAATTACTGAGAGGGTTCTAAACTACACTTAGTAGAGCACCAAGCCATCTCAAATAAAGAATGATATGAAATCTCCCTTTTCTGGACCAGGCAATATTGACACATTCATATTTTCAGTCTTACCTTTCAAAACAAGAATGTTGTACTTCAATTAACTTGCAATTTTCAGAGAACAGATGTCATTAATTTTTAGTGTTACTTTAGCCTGAGAAGAGGCTATTTGATTTGAAAAATGTCTGAGCTAAATGGAATGGCAACAGCTTAGCCCTACTATAAAAAATAGATACCATAACAATAGTAAGAACATTTGTGTTCTGTGGATTGAATTATTTCACATTTGTGTGGTTCAAGTGCTGCAGAGATTACGTACCATTCCTTTTATCTGATCTCTGAGGGTGACTGTTTATTGCACTTGGTACTCCGTGCGTCGCCCAGCGAGTATGAGCAATTCCAAAATGTGTTTCAAAATCGGTTTTTGAATCCAGGTCATCTTGTTCTATACAGGAGAAATTTAGTTTACTGAATAATTAATATTGTCTCTCTCTCTCACACGCACACAATTAGTAAAACACAAAGACAATTCCTACAGGCAAAAATCTAAAAGCTATCTTCTGGGGTTTTTTTTTAACCATTTGCTTTCTTGACATTATACTTCTGAAAGTTCAAGCTACTGTGGTTAAAACCTTGTTTTCCAAGATAGGAGCATTTTTAGCCAATACTAACAGACAGGCTAACAGACCCCATTACTACAAATTATAATGTAAACGTATTAAAACACAGCTTCAGGCTTTCACAGATGGAAGCACTGCATAAAGCAGATTGTGATGACAGCCAGCTGCTTAAATGGTCATAAATTCTGTCAGAGTGCATGTTTCAGCATTTCAGCCATGCAGCACAGAAATCACATGAGCAAAGAGCCAAAGGAGCCCAGGTTTTGGACAAAGGAGCAACCAAAAGAAGGGAGAATAGACTGACAATTCCACAGTGCTAGATCTGAAGATCAGCTTGCCTTTTAAGTGCAGATTTGAGGGGCACAAAAAATTCAGCTGCTTGGATTTCCCAATGCAGTTATTGCTGATGCAAAATCATAACTGCAATTTTATGGTCTGACTTTCTGCTGAGATGCAGATAGTATCTGACTGGGAGGCCAAAGTAAAGGGGTCATTTTTAACACTTACTGTACAACTCTTCTTCCAGGGCCTTTACTTTTCCTCTTTTCTTAACCAGTTTGATGAATCTTTCTTTATCTTCATTATTATTTCCATCAATTGCCACTCCTACAGCACAGGACACAGTCATACGTGTTATTTAAAGCATGAAATACACTAGAATGAGGAAAAGGCTGAGAAAATACACACAGGCACACACCACTGAAATCAATATTTTTATTGTTGTTGCTAGACCTGTGCATGTTCAAATGAAACCACATTAAGTCTATATCCACTGCACAGATTAAAACATACATGAGCCATCTCAAATTGTATTTGACAACAGAATGAAATATTTTGCCTATGAAATGAGCCAACTCAAATTTAAGACAAGTTTAATCTTCCCCATCCTTCACTGTGGTTCACATTCACAAAAAAGGCTGAGGTACAAACTACACGGCCCTTTATAGAGAACTTTTTCCACACCCTGTTTGTCTTGCTTACATGTACTAATCTCAACCATCTAATTACAGAGCTAAACACCCAATTTTAAGTCCTGAGGAAAGCTGTAGCACTCCAAGAATCAAGCTAATTAGTTCTGATCTGTTAATCTGTAGAATAAAGAAAGAAAAAATCCAAGAGGCTAGACACTGAAAGTACCCAAAAAAGTAATGGAATGAGCTATTGGTTGCTAAAATTAATCTGTTGAGTTGGTTACATACCTGCAGAGTCATAGCCTCTGTATTCCAGTCTCTGTAATCCTTTTATCAGGGTTTCATATATTTCCTTCCTAGTGCGAGGCACTCTGTAGTTTAGATAAGCAAAAATTCCTGTTTAAGGAGAAAGGGGGAAGGAGGGGGGAAAAGAAGCAAAGAGGTTATTTTAAAAATTTGCATCACTTCAGACTCAATTTAAAACTCTTTCAGACTAGTGTCAGGGAGAAGTCCTAGGGGCACCCAACCTCCCATTTAGTACAATTCCTTCTAATGCATTTTGAAATGGAAAGAATTCAAGTACAATAAAGGACTCAGAAGCCAAATTTCAACACATAACACAAACTTTACTGGCGAGTTTCACTCTCCTCATGTTACCCACCAAGAGTTAAACAGTTAGGAGAGGTTAAAAAAACTCTACTTTTCACGAAAACCACAGCTGAAAATGGGAACATTGTGATCTATTTCATATCCAGGCATTCAAAGAAGGAATATATTCACCAGTACTAACACAAGGAGACTTTTGTAATCCAAGTCATGGCCTTAAATACCCATGGGTAGGTACGAGGCACAACATCTATTTCTGAAAGGCTCCAGCTTAATCCCGCATGCATCAGCCACTTCAGCAGAAAGAGAATGGAGAAGCAAACACGAGGAAAGGGCAGAAGTCAATAGGGTAGGACAACAAAGGAAAGAATCAGAAGGTACCAAACGGGGTCACGCACAACACGAGCGCTCCCCCTGCGCTGCCTGAGCACAATCCAAAGGCAGGCGGGCACGAGAGCCCGTGCGTGCCCCTGCCAGCGCCCCGGGGCACCGCAGCGAGCCCCGAATCACTCCCTGATCCCTCTCCTCCTGAATACACCAGTCATCGACCAAGAAAAGGCTTCTTTTTTCAGCTGGGGCTTGGTTCCCTCACCCTAATTTTTTTTTTTTAAAGTACACAGGTATTTTTTTTATTAGAAGGGCGTTGGGGATGTTGTTTTATCTTTAGAAAAGGTGTAATAAAAGAGTCACCTGCAAAGAAAAACACAGCCATTCCTTTTCTCTGCCTACTGCTCTTCCTGCGACTCTGGTATTTATATGGATACATTAGGGCCTTTTATTAACTCTTGCAAATCTGTACCCCAATAAAACAAAAACAACTAATTTCGCTGTTTCAACAGTTTCTCCGAGTAACAAGTCAGGACTGGAGACTACAGTGAGAAAAAAAACCCCAGACTTTAAGAGCTCTACAGATAAGCAGTTCAGACAAGTGTTTTAGATAGAGAAAGCCTTTGTTTGAAATTTAACACCCTCTTCCCCCTCAATTAAGGCTTTTGAACTGTAAATGGCCATAGTGAAGAAGCTGTTATAATGATACACCAATAAATCTCCCTAACAAATATTACTGTGAATTTGGTTGCTCCATTGGTTTATAAGACATTAATACTGTTGATTTGACAGTGAGACAAAGAGAGTATTACATGTGCCTCTGAATTTATTTTGGAAAGATTAAAGGGTGGATAATACTTTGCTGCTTCAGAAGTGAGATTTATGAGGAGCTCAGACTAATTATTTCTAGCGCATCCAACATTAACGGAGACATTAAGACAATAGTTGCATTTAAGGAGGTATTTGGGAATTTGAACTGCTTAATACTGTTCTTCATGGATGCTTTGAAAAATAATGCCTCTGGTTATAAGCAGTCACTTCAGACTGAGAGCCTGTTGATCATTTTTCCAGACAGATATTTACCGTTCTCTGGCACTAACCACGAACCTCAAAAGCAGCATTCTTCAATTTCTTCAATACGAATTTCTCAACATCATTCCAAAACATTGCCACACCTCATTTCAGATCCAGCTCTACTTTCTAGGCCAGATTTCACAATGAATTTAAGCCTCAACATCCTTGTATGTTCCATGTGGCATCTTTCACTACACGGAGCTCCAGGAAGAACCTTCCTCTGGGGCCATCCTTACAATGCTACCAGTGTGCTGCATTTGTTAAAAAGATCCTTGTTTCCAGGGAATTGGAGCTGCACTTCCACACACGTGCATTAGAAGATGCAGAAGTCACCAAAGGCCATTTAAAATGAAAACAATAGCTGCAGCCTGACTTCAAAGAACATGTTATAAACTCTTCCAGTTAAGGGAAATAAATCTTACTCTAAGCACTGAGAGTAACACTTTCTCTAGTACATGTCTGTTTCACAATTTATCCACTCACGTATTTTTTCCTCCTCAGTCATCATTTTGGCCAGATTTAAAGCACATTACTCATGTAGAAACAACTTGTGATAAAGACTCCTTGTATCTTAATTCTTTCTGGAAGCACACTAGTATGACTGAATCTCAGTTGAATCATCTTATGATAAGAGTTTTGTGATGCACACAAGCTCCTTTATGATGGCCTCCCCAAGGTATTAGATGCCATTTCCAGATCTTGCTTCCTTAAGAAGACTCAAAAACATAAAATCCAGGAAAAGCACCCAAGAAGTGTTTTACTAGGACATTGTCCTCTTGATCTGAATGTTAAATCTAGTTTATAACTTTCCATAATCACAGTTTGCTTAGAAGGATGAACTAGGTCAATCGTCTATGGCTTATCTTTAGAAGCAGATGCTAAAAACAGAAAGAGAAGGTTGCTAAAACATAACTAAAACCAGCTTCAATCATGTGCAGACACTGAAAGCAAGGCTCTCCCTTTGCATGTATATCAAGACTTCAGAGCTTCCCCTTTCAGGATTACAAGCAGAGAGAGCATCAGAAGAAGGAAAAATAAATTGAGTATTTTCTGTGGGAAAATTCCACAAGAACTCTTGCAATTGCAAGACTTCACCAAAATCAGGAAGGGGGCAGCCTATACTTGAAGTTTGAACGAAATTATTTACTTTTTGAAAAATAAAAGGATACCCCTAAGCACATTGTTGATGCCAGAAACTTAGCTTTGAAAAAGTCTCAACTTCATATCCTGACGAAACTAACTTTGATTTAAAAGAGGTCATCAGTTTAAGTGCATCTTGACTGTTTTTTAAACCCTGAATACTTTTGCTTGAATACTTTGGCTATACTGCCTTACATGTGAGAATGATAACATCTTGACTTTGCTTCCTTACGAGCATGTTTATAGCAGAATTTATGACCTGTGTATTTTCAAAACATAAACCAAGGGCTATAAATCTTCACATGCTACCTGAAGCCAAAGAAAACAAAATAGAGTCCATTATCAGCACTTAAACCTGGAAAGATATGAAAAAATAAAAACAACAACAAAGAAGTAATTTCAAAACTGCTGGTTGCAATCACTAGAACTCCAACACTCCCTACAGAGATCAGCATAGCAGGCTGAGGGATATCTTTCATGAAAACAAATGTAATATAAAAGGTTTCTAAATGCTGATGGGAAAAAACCTAGCTCAGTTCTCACTTACCCTTCATGAACTGCTGCTCTTTGCCATTTCGACCTGAGTCACTTGCTCCACCCCAAATTGGATGTTCTACCGAACCCCTTGAACACTGTTAACTTCCCTCACTTCCCAATCAATACACAGCCCAGACATGCAAAGTTTTTGATATCACCATTACGTGTCTCAGGGCTTGCCGTGGATACCCCAGGGTGGCTCAGGCGTTGAGCCAGGTCTCTCACCTGGAGGGGTTTTGTTTAGAAGGCACCGAGTTTGTCTCATTGATAGTGATCTGTCACGTAGGAGCTCACACAATAGGAGTTGAAACAATATCACCTCGTGTTCCAGTGAAAGAGGATTCCAGAGCTCCTTGCTCCTTCTGAGGTTACAATTAAAAAGGATGAGGAGGCAAGGAAAAGATACCTAATTCAGAAAGTACAATTCTGGGAGCAGTAACTCAATTCACTTTCAGTCTACATCCCACAAAAGAGGTTTTGTTGATGACGACTAAGAAGTACAAGTGCAAATTTTTCTATTTTCGTCAGACCTGAGAGGAGATGTCAGTGACAGATTGGCAAAGTTTCACCAAACTTTCCTCCATAACCAAATGCAATCGCGTTAGCAGCTTCCGAACCCACACTTTGATTTCCATCTGATCCGAAGCATATCTAAGCAATTGTGTACACGCTATAGGAATTATCTTTTCCATCTCATCTTTATTAGAAGAAAATGAGGTGAATAAACTCACAACCGCTAAGAATTAAGCTCCTTCACTGCCTTTGTTTGAAAACCACAAACTCTCCCTTATCGGTGCAGCTCGGAAGTGAGTCACGATTAATCAATCCCTAGTCCCGGATCGGGAAAGACAGAGCCCAGCGCATCCCGTGCATCCGAGGCAGCGGGACCAGGAGCAGAGGTGAACCAGGCAGCCCGGGCATCCCCGGGGCAGCCGGGCGGTGGGAACGGGACGACTTCCATCCCAACAAGACCCGAGACACGTCGCCAGGCACGGGGGGCTCGGGGAGGGAGGCACGGAACGGCGATCGCGTCTGCTCGGGAGAAGGGCCGGGCGGAGCGGCTTCACCTTCACCTGCCAGGCGCTCCCCGTCCTTCCCAGCCCCGAAAGGATGCAGCGGGGCCAGTCCCAGCGGCACCGCCGGGCTCGGGGACAAAGCCGCCCCTGTGCCTTGCTGGCCGGGCTCAGCCCGCGCTCCGTCACTCACCGCACATGGTGGCAGGCAGGCACGGTCCCTCCCGCTCCCGGCGAACGCGGCTGACGCCAGCCCGGGCCCGCCTGCGGCTCTTATGCTCCGGGTACGGGGCCGGGCCGGGCCGGCTCCGCCCGCCCCTGCCCGGGGCCCCGCGGGGGCACAGCCCAGGGAGGGGACAGAGCCCAGGGAGGGGACAGAGCCCAGGGAGGCAGAGCCAGGGAGGGGAGAGAGCCCAGGGAGGGGACAGAGCCCAGGGAGGGGACAGAGCCCAGGGAGGCAGAGCCCAGGGAGGGGATAGAGCCCAGAGAAGGGGCAGAGCCCAGGGAGGCAGAGCCAGGGAGGGGAGAGAGCCCAGAGAAGGGACGGAGCCCAGGGAGGGGACAGAGCCCAGGGAGGGGATAGAACCCAGGGAAGGGACGGAGCCCAGGGAGGACAGAGCCCAGGGAGGGATAGAGCCCATGGAGGGCAGAGCCTGGAGGGGATTGAGCCCAGGGAAGGAGCAGAGGCCAGGGAGGGGACAGAGCCCAGGGAGGCAGAGCCCATGGAGGGCAGAGCCCGGCGGGAGCAGAGCCCCGCGGGACGCGGCGGATCCCGCCCTGCCCGGCCCTGCCGAGCTCCTGTTCTCAGGAGTCACAGAGCCATTAAGCTCGGGGAAGACCTCCCAGATCACCAATCCAGCCTTTGACCGATCACACCTGGTCAAACAGAGCACTAAACGACACGTCCAATCAGTTCTTCAACACCTCCAGGGATGGGGACTCCACCACCTCCCGGGCAGCCTGTTCCAATGCTTGGCAATCCTTTCCTTGAAGAAATTCTACCTGGAGTCCGACTTCAACCTTCTCTGGCACAGCTCCAGGCTACATCGTCTGGTCATGTCAAGACAGGATGAATCCCATGGCCACCTCAGCCCTGCTCAGGGATTTTCCTGTCAGTAGTGACAGGAAGCCCAGAGAGACCTGGCTGTGTGATCATGGGCAGCACAAGGAGCAGTTTCTGTGCACCGATTCTGATTTTCCACCTCACGGTGCCATGAGGGAACAGGACAGGTCCATTTTGTCAGGAGCTCGTGGAGCTGGGCAGGGGAAGGTGTCCCCTGTCCTCCAAGGACTGACAGCCACACTCAGCAGCCAAGTGCGCCTGCACAGGCAGGACAGGAGCACCTGCTCCGAGCTGAACGTGCTCGCCAGGCTCACCCGAGGGACAGCTCCAACTCCTGCTCAGCCCCTGTAGTCTCTTCCATGTACTTGGCAAGGAAGAACTGCTCCAGGAGCCTTGTCCAGCTCTACCTCCTGGCCCAGGCTCTCTCCTGAGGGCAGGCACAAGGAGCAGCGGGGACACTGACGTGGGGTCAGGTCTGCATGGTCCCTGCAGAGCCTCGAGTTCTATCTTCTACAGGAACTCATCTCATCTCAGAGAGCTCCTCCAAACCAAAGGAATGAATGGGGGCTTTTAAAGCAACACACTTGGATTGACAGCATACACAGAACAGCTGAAACCATTATTTGAACAAACATGCCTTTTAAAAATACACAAAGTTTCATTAAATAGTTTCTTCTTCCTTATTAAAAAGTACCAAAATATTTTATAGACATGATCCTAGTTATCTCATAGAGTTCTTGAAATTCAAGTGCAAGGTGTCTTATTTAAGCTAGAATTTAATGACTCTTTCCCTCTTGCATTTATTTTGCAGGTCATTGTTTACCCAAAGTAGTGATTCCCTTAAACTTTGTCACTTTTTATTTGATGGAGAAGTTGAATGAAGGATAAAGATTGGTACATTAACATTTCAGTTACAAAAAAAAAAAAAAACCCTTTTGTGCCACTTTAAGAAACTTCATCTCAATTTTAAAGTAAAAAACTAGGTTTAAAATATTTTCTGGTCATAAATTTAAAAGTGTTTAAATTATCTTTAAAATTAGTTTTTAAAAAGGGATAAATTAAGTGAATGTTTCACTTAATGTTGGACACCTATGCACACTGTGCTCCTTAAAAACCAGTATTGTTTTCCTTCCCCCAGCCTCCCAGAATAAGACCAAACAGGCCCATGATTTGTCACCATGTCAGTCCCAGCTCTGTCACTGACCTGCCACGTGACATCACGCAAGTCATTTTGACACTCCATTCCAGTTTTTCTTCTCTGTTTAGGTAATTGCTCCTCCTCCAAAGTAACTTCTGATCTTGTTTCCCCCAGCCCAGCCTGAGTGAAGAGGGACATTCCTAATCACAGCTCTGTGTGTTAAGTAGCATTGCAATTTATATTAAATTATATACAATAAAGGAAAACTTATTATTTGCTCCTTGTGGAGCATTTTAACTAATGAGTGATGCAGACAGTAGGAAAGAAACACTTTTTTTTGACATCACTGCAATGCTAATTGCCAAAGATCACGAGTTAGAGCCCGAAATTCCACTCATGCAAGACATTTCATGTTTCCATGTGACATTCCCAGGGAGAAAACTAAATAAAATGAGATTCAGCTGCTAGGAAGAACTGCATTAATTAGTGGTTAATGCATCACCTTGATAACTTATCAGTCAACACTTCCCAAAGGCATCTGTCTGATGCCATTTGGCTTTTTCATAACTTTTTGGAAGTGCATTAGACAGTACACTAATTCTTTTTTGCTAGTGGGTTTGCTCGGCTTGAAGGACACATTTTACAGCACTCAGATGAGATGATCAAACTGATCTCATCTCACAACTTCTTAAACTCTAAACACCAAAATATTTTGAAGTATCACCTACTGTATTCAACATAATAAGGATCCAGAAATTCTGCCATACTCTGGAAAAGTGCTTTTCTCACAAGACCATTGAAAAACCCAAACCAAAACAGAGCAGTTTTGACAGACAGTTTGCAAATTGAAGGTTGCAATTTTCCTGTCACAAGAGACAGGCAACTGATGAGCAATAAGGAGGTCAAGGGGTGCAACTTCCCACTAAGCTCTGAACACAAACCTGAAGGGGCACCCAAAGGTTCAGGAATTTTTGCCCAGCTACATCTTTATCTTTCTTTTCCATCTTTATACAAGTGATCAAAAACAGAAGTAGGAAACAGTGGGGTACAGGACGGAGATCACTGTATCATTGTTTTTGTGTCAGGTAATGAGGAATTTGCCTGGGGCACCAATAGGCAAAGGCAAGGTGCAGTGAAAATCATGGAGCATGTGGCTGGAAAGAGGAGGGATTTATGTTTAGGCTCCCTCTGAGCTTAATACAGGTACTAGTTCTCACAGCATTTATGATCTGCCCTGAAAAGCAGCCATCAGCATTTTAAGAACAGCTATTTCAAACTGCATTTGCATGCTCAAGATGTCCAGATACATCTCTGATTACCTTGTTCTGGTCCTTGACACCCATAGGGACTGAATTGCCTGGTGAGGAGTTTCAGTACGTTCCTTTGTCCCAGAGAGTGAAAGGACCAAATCCCTCTCATTAGTAAACAGGGGCAGGAAAAATTAGTGGATGTGAATTGCAAAAGGGAACTGTGATAAATATCAGGAAAAATTAGGAGGAGCAGTTATGCAATGAACAGGCCCCAGAGGGTGGCTGATGGCCCTTTCCCTGGTGACACCACTGGGATAGACCCTGTCCTGTGAGTCACCACTCAGTGACCTGTGTGGGGCGTGAAGGACAAGGGGTGACCAAATGGCAGTCCCTTCCATCTCCAGCACTTCCATGGTTATGACTGGGTTATAAAACTCCTTTTAAATTGCCTTTTTGAACTGCTGTTTGAGTGGCTACAACATTTTCTGAGAACTAGTAGACTGTCTCTATATTCATATTAGAATGCACAGCACAAATTCTTATATTAACAATGAAATCCATTCTTTTAGTTTATATTATATATATTACTTTAGTTTATATTATATATTTATATATTACATATTTATATTGTATATATTTAAATACATATATTTAACATTTATTTTGCATATAAATATATATTACATATATATTTATATATGTAATATTATATATTTGCATATTACATATAATAATCTATTCTTTATTTAGAGATTTCTTACTTCAAAATGTGGAAATTGAGAGCCTAAAAGCAGCGATTGTACATTGCAGATCATCATCCCCCACAACTAGGCTTCTGCACTTCTGCTATTTTTATGTATTACTCCAAATAAAAAATATTTAAAACATGGACAAATTCTGAATATTCTCATCACCATCACTTTCATTTTAACAAAATGGGACAGTGTTATTCCCTACCAAGGCTCTCAAGAATATTTGGGCTGACAGCTTAGTCTGGATCTCTCTGATTTCTTCCCAGTCTGATAACCATGACTGCTGTTAACCAGGAGTCACTCCAGTGAAGATGAATTTCACCAACAGAAAATATAAAAAGGAAGTGCTGACCTTGCTGGCATATGAAGAAGGTGAGGCTGAGCTTCAGGACACCCTCTGCATTCATCTCAGCTCCACAGCGAGCTGGAAAACAACCAGCAATGCTTTTGAAGTGAAAACAGCAACACCTTTCTTCTGCTGAGAGGTTCAAAAGAGAAGAAAGAGAAGAGAAGAAAAAAATGTTTGTAATTTCGATGGTTCTCTCAGTGGAGGTGTCAACTAGCTGCTCACCTAGGATCTGTGTAGGGCTAAGGTGTTGGTATTTCAGTTTAAAAGTATGAAATAGTAATTAACAGCTTTTCATTTGAGAACAGGGAGAGTTAATTGTCATTTGTCACTGTCGAACAGTCGACTTTGAAATGATAAAAATTATGTGTGGTAGGAGGAGTTACACATAAATGTGAATCAACATCATACCTATGACTGAGGATTAAGTAACCATGATTTAATTCAGTGGTGGCTTTTCAGCCGAAAGTCGTGAGGAGCATGTGTCATGTAAAACCAACCCAGCTAATTAACTAGATCTTAAATACTTTAAAAAACATGAAGGCACATTTAGTAACAATTCATCTAAACCATTGTGTTTTAAAAAGCATTAAGTGGTTTCCTGAGATTTTGATGTAAATTCCTCATAACAGGAGCTGTAAATAAATTGATGGCAAGTGTCAGAGAGAAAAAAAAATTCTTGGAAAAGTCTGTAGATTTTTCAAGCAAGCCAACTTTCAGTGCTGGATTAGTTTTCTCACCATATTATGTGGTTCTTCAGGTCAAAAGTGAGAAATGCTGACATTAAAACAGATATCTGCACACCTGCCCTCCGCTGCCCATTTGTGGGGTCCAGGTCCATCTACTCATTATTTTTCATAAATTCAGGATTCTCTCAGCTTACATGGGGTTGGAGGGAGCAAAGCTAGCTACTTACAATAGTTGCAGAAAGCATGCCCATGTGAGAAGTCCAGAAGCTTAAAATCCAAAGATGAAAAAAGCATTGGAAGAAGAGAATTCTCTCCAGTGATGCCCCAAAACATGGCTTGGCTGAAAGTGTTTGAGCAAGGAACTGGCCAGAGAACCAAAAAGCTGCTGCAGCTCCTCCATATAGCCCAAACAGCTCCGTCACACCCCACACAGGCCACGGCATCACCACAGCATCACCTCTTTGTCCTCCACTGAAGGAAAGCCTCACTCTCCTTCCCCAGCTCCTGCAGAGCCCTCCTGTGTGCAGCCACCCCCCGTGTGCAATAATTCTGCTCTGCCCCAGCTGCTCTGGCTCACCCAGCACCAGGGAGCAGAGCAGGGTGAGGTGTAACTCCTGCGCTGCTCTGGGTAATTTTATTTCTAAGCATATGAGCCTGGCTTGCCATTTTGGTAAGAAAAATTTCGTTCCATTCTTCTCTCAATTTGTTTTCACAGCTTTAATGCTTCAAGGATTTACGCTGGCCCTTGAGAACAACACCTCTGAAGACAGAAAATGGTTTTGCTGCTGGCTGCCCTCTGGGTTGCCCTTTAAAGAGTTCTCTGGCAAGAAGCTTCTGATTTTGTGAACAAAACCCTGTTGTTTTGCAGAACACATATCTACACTCTCCCCAAAGCCAAGCTGAGTAACAATCCCATTTTCTCCACTGTCTCACCCCTAACACTGTTTCTGTCACCACTGCCCAGCAAGAAGCTGCTACAGCAGCAGCTGGAATGAGCTGGAGGGAGACAAGGTGCTGGCAAGGGGAGGTACTTCCAAACAGCTCCAGTTATCAGCAGCTCCAGGCTGAAAGAAAACAAATCCAAGTTTCTAAAAGCAGCCCATATAACAAGATGCATCTGGCTTTACCTCCCACATTCAAATCTATTTGTTTTATCTGTCCCTATCCCCAAATCCTAATCCGTCCCTATCCCCAAATCATAATCTGTCCCTATCACTTCCTTCTAGTTGAGATAGGCATCAAAGGACTACATACTGGGAACATAAACACCACCTCTTCCCCCTTTTCTCCCATTTTTGATTAAAATAAATAAATGGGGGGAGCCAGATTAAGCTAAAACAGTAATTTTTTTAGGACTGATGTATTAACACTGCAACTTCAGTGCTACTATTTATTTTAGAGCAGGATGAAAGTAAAGTACTTTAAGTCCAAACCCAGGTAACCAGGCATTCCCCAGCTTTAATAAATAAAAACTAATTATGGTAGATATGTGATGCTGTTGTTTAGCAACTCATACAATATTGAACACAACTCTCCTCACAGGTGGATTATTTTCTGTCCCAGAGTCACAGCTATTCTGATGATGTCTGCTCTTGCCTACACATTCTATATTTCTCCTTATGAGCTTGACACAAATCACAGCTACAGCTTCTTCAAGTTGTTTTTCTAACAGCTTGTGATCTTGTTCTTTTGGCAGCTTATTCAAAGAAAAATGGCATTAACTGCTTAAATAGAAGCAGTCATTTTCTTCCACTGACAATTAATGATTCATCTACATCTCTGTTTCCAGGGGTTTGGGGTTATTAGATCTGCCACAATCTAGCAGTTGTCAAAATCAGCTTTGAGCACATCAACATTGCTAGAAATATAGATATTGCACACAGGGGATTCCAAGATAACTTTTCTATCACCACCCATGTGCAAAAGCAGTTCAGTTTTTGTGCAGTTCCTCTGTACTGGAGATTAGGAAGCACCTAAAAAACTGCAGAGCATCTGTTTGTTTACTACACACACAGCATTGCTGCAGAACAGCGTGATAGAGACCACTGAGTAGAAGTCACAAGTTGATAATTAACAGAAACAGTGCTCTACAACCTGTGAAAGTGGGCAGGATGTTATCCTTAAGTGAGCCTGGAATGGAGGAAAAGTTGTGCAGTGAAATGGCAGCTCCCGCACGGTGTCACCTCGAGTGCACGTCCCACAGCACCTCCTCTGCTGCCGCTGCCCCTGGGGCTGCAGGGTGAATCTGTCCCTGACAGCTTCTGCCAGCTACACTGTGAAACAGCTCTCATAACCAAGCTATGAATTGCACTGTTTTACTGCCAGTAAAAATTCCATGTATTTTCTCTTTTTTTTTTTTTTTTTTTCTTTTTTTTGGTTTTAACCCATGTATTTTCTCTTTTTTTTTTTCTTCTTTTTTGTTTTAAATATAGTTTTCCTCTATTAAGCACAGGATTTTTGTGTTACAGTAAAATTAGAAATCCTCTTTGGGTTTCTCTTACTCAGATGAACTCTATCTAGTCCCAACAGCTCCAGTTACTAAATGGATTTAGAACTTCGTGTTTAGAGTATCCCATGAGATGCATGAAAGGATGGCATCCCTGTGGGGGTGTTTATGCTCTTGCACTGCAAAGTTGCCTTTGGCAAATGAAGTTCCTGTGGTATTGTCATTGGGCTCTGGGTACTTTGGTCTGAACATACCAGATGGGGTAAGTTGAGGACGATGTTTTGCTTCAAAACTGAATTTTCTGCTTTTAGCAAACCTAAAGTTTGCCTCATCATTTTATCTGGGCAAGTGGGAGGCAAGATGATGGTTTTGATTCTCCACTTTTAACTGTGCTTCTGTGAGTTGTGTGCTGAAACTGAGCTTGTACTTCTTAAATATTTCCTATTGTTTCTGCAATTTAAAGAGAAAAAATACTAACTCATGGTAACTTGGACAAAATTTGTGGAAGTTGGGGGAGTAAGTAAGAGCAATTTGCTAGAAAACTAAAGAGGAATAGATGTTTCTGTTTTCTGTATTTGAGTTACATCCTAAAATGAAGGGATTTACTCTTAATATTCTGCCCTAGCCAAAATGTCTCGTTTCAATTCAAGTCTGAAACCTTTTTTTTTCTTTTTTTTCTTTCTTTTTTTTTTTTTTTTTTTTTTTTTGTGTACATTTTGACAGCAAAGACAGTCAGTTTTCAACTCAGTTGACCAAAACTGGCTGGCAAACTTGAAACCCAAGCAGCTAAATCCCTTATTTGTACAGCTGCAGGCGCTGGGCTCTCCTCCACCCCCCTCGGATGATCGAGTTGCAGGACATCAACTCTGCAACCTCGGGTCCTGCAGCAGGACCTGGAATGGTCACAAGCCTCCTCTGTCCTTACAGCCTGCAGCAGGTCTGCCCACGTTTTGGAGGGAAGTATTGCTAAAGTCTTCTAACCATAGCAAAGCTTGAACTGCTGCTTGTGCAGCTACAGGCACAGCCTCGCTGCAGCCCAAGGGAGACTGGATGCAATCCATCAATCCAGGCTCAAAGCTTGGATATGTTGTTACAATACAGCTTGAGTACGTTTTAAATCAACTCAAACACAGATAGGTGTTGAATTAAATGGCCAACATTTAACATTAGTCTGCACATTTATGAATCCACCTATCATGAAAAATTGAAATTTACTTCTAAACAACCTAAATGAAGGCAGCTTTATCTTGGATGTGCTAAAAATATCATAAATTAATGAAAATTTTTCAAATAAACATTTTATTTTATATCACATATCTTCTGAGTTCATTTACCAAAAGCAGCAGTAAAAGAAGGCAGAAGAAACAGCTTCACAGTCTGTCCTGCATCTGCCACTGGAGTTGCAACAAGAATTTCCATGTTGGAAACCAACAGGAAGCATGTCACTTCACAAGAACCAGCATCCTTGGCACCAAGGACCGGAAATTTGCCACTTTAGGTTTGCAGAAAATTCTGTGGAAGGTCATTTGCTTCCTGAACTGTGTCATGCTAGGCAAATCCCAGACAGGAACCTTTCCCTTTTCCAAGAAATGGGGGATTATCATCTGCCTAATTACACATTACAGTTTAGAGAAAAAAAAATTCCAATTTCGTTGAGTCTCAGTCACATTGTTTACTGGCTGAGTGCGAGGAGCACAGATGTTAAAAAACCAGCTGCAGCACCTTCTCTACATATGAGATGTGAGAGGAGGGCTGCCAGGGGCTTAGCTAGCCCTCAGTCCAACTGGAGAGAGTCATCATCCTGTCTGGATTGGGGCAAAGCTTTCTTATGACATCGCTTCTGCTTCGAGGCTGCTGTGACACACCAAATCTGCTTCCCTGTCTGCATGGGAGGGTAACACCTAAATCAGCTTGGAAATCCAGGAGGCCCAAAAATGAGAAGCAGAAACAGGGATTTTAAAAAATTTTTTTAACAACCAATTCCCCCCCTGTTCCAGAGTTTACCTAACACTTCTGAAGTCCCGGGCAATGCACTTTTGTTAACTTGTATTTACCTAAGGCTTAAAGGCTCTCCCAGACCAAGGTGTGTGTAACCACCTCGTGATTCACCAGCAGCACAGCTTCCAGAAGCTGGTGTTGAAACATCCTTTGCAGCAGATCCCCAGAGTGTGCTGCAAGATTTGAGCAGGAGAGGTTCCCCATGGCTGCTTGCTATCTCCACCTCCCTTTCCTTATGGAAGGGCTCTCCAAAGCCCCATTATTTGTTAAGGTGTTGCTCGTGGTTGTCAGAAAGCTGTTGGCCCTGGACAGGAGCCCAGGCTCTCCCAGTGCTCAGCATCAGAGGAGTGTAACAAGATAGGAAATATTTGCTGTCTGAAGGATAATGGGAAGTCGAATAGCAGGGAAGGGTGGATGCTGGAGCAGCCTTGGAGCATAGGATCTCTTGGAAAACACTCGAGAAGGAAGCTGCCAGGAGCTGAGACAATGCCATAGTCCCCCTAAAGAGGGGGAGTCTGGAGCAACTAATCTACATGGTGGGAAGGGAGAAAAAACCTACAATGTGGAAGAAACAGGTATGAGAGACTGAGAAGGGTGAGCTCAAGGCAGAACCTGGCCAGACCAGCAGCCAGGCTGGTGCTGCCTCGGGAGAGCTCAGCACTCCTGTGCTTTTACTCAGGCAAAGAATTTTTCACTCCTGCCAAACAAATTCCACCTCCATCTTCTTCCAGGCAGTTGCAGTATTGAAAATGCTGCAGTCTGCTCTCACCAAGTGCCTGGAAAACAAACCCAAACCAATCCCCTCCTGTCTCGAGTCAGGATGCCACCGGTTAACATTTGCTGTGCGGTTTCTGTTCCTGAGCAGGAGAAAAAGTTCCTTGGAGGGGAAAAACTGCACAGTTTGAATTCTGCAGCGAATAAATTAACATCACTTCTCTGTCTCCTCCCCTTTCCTTTCTGAGGTTAGTACAAAATGCAGGCTGTAGCTGATGTTCAACAAATAAACCTGCATTCCAGAGCAGCTCCTCTTAACTGGAAGAGGAGCTTAACAGCTCCTCTTCTCAGGAAAGGGTTTGCTGTCACAAATAAAGCAAACCAGGAAAAAGTAATTTTCAAGTGATTCTCCTGTCCAGTTACTTCTTTGGTGAAAGACAGCAAAGAAACTCTTTAGCACCCCTCATGATGAATTTTCAGCTCTGTTTGTTTTGACTTTTTGTAGCTCAGCCAGAAAATAATATTAAAAAAAAACCCAGAAAAATAACCCACGTCTGAAAATTTCCACTAATGAATTCCAGACTTCTGGACTGCAAAACCATCTGCTTTCTCCCAAGTCATGTTGTCAACAACTAAGTACAGCTGTATGAAGGGTAACAAAATATTGCAGTTATTTGTGTTTCTACACCCCCAGATTTGCAGGGTTATTGAAGAACAGCAGAGAAACTCACCAGGTCCAATGCAAAGCTTTATCCTTAACTTTGCAAAAATCAGCAGCATTACCCTGATCACATTAAACAAACAGGTTACATAGGTGAACCATTTTCATTGTTTTACAAAATTCTTACAGTAAAGAGACAGTGGATGGCAAGGCACACTACCAGGGCTTTCACCACCCAGCCTGGGAGGCAGGAATTGGGATGCTGCACATTACTGCTGTTCAGTGGCTCAGTTTCTGCTGTTGTCCAGGCAGCCCAGCAGCTCCAAGGAGACAGTAACTGTGAGAGCTAGAAGGTCCACTGAGCTTACGGCGTCTCTCAAACCAAATAATTGCACTAACACTGCAAACAAGACAAATGGTTTTGTCCAGCTCTGCTGCCATCAGGGACACCCAAACCTGCTCATGGCTGTGTGCAGAGTAAGGGCAATAGCTGGGAGAGCTCCCTGAATGTGCTGCTGGCACCTGGAGCATCCCCTGCCAAAGCAGCAGCATCAGCCTCGGCCCCATGGCAGCAGCTGGTGGGAAGAACCTGATTCAGCATCAGCACCCAGCCCTGTCCTCTTTGGGAAGGCGCTGTACGATGTTCAGTGGCTCTGAGAGGTTCAGTGCCACCTTTCTGTGCCCTCCTGCAGACACCAGAAGATCCAGCTCCAGAGGCACAGGGCTCCTGCTCACACACTGGGCATCATCAGAGACTCTGGACAGCAAAGGCACCAACCCGAGCCTGCCCCTTCCTGTAGGAGAGCTTCCCACCACAAACCACAGCAGGAGCCTGCTGCTCCTCTTGATAGCTCAGGGGTTTATTTTTTGCCTTTGGAAAGTGGTGTCTAACAAAATTTTCTTCAGATAGATGCAGTTGAAGCAATTGCTTGTTAGTTTAAACACATTAAACAGCCCATTAAACACATCCTCATCAGCTGCAGAGGCAAATATTGTGACGTAAATAAAGTTTTAGCCAAGTCTAATTCTGATGTCTTTGAGAGCTCCATCCTTAATGCAAACTTCTTTCTTGAAAAGTCCTAGAAGCATTTATCATTTTAAAAGAAACACAAACTAATTGATCAATAGAATTAATACAGCAAAACCAATGCATTAATTAGAGGTCAAGGAGGGTTGATGCACTGGAAGGCTTCCTACATGCTGCTAGAATGTTTTTAACTTTCAGGTTTCCCCACTTCCTTTCTACAGCCTTTTTTAAAAATAAGGCACAGGGGAGGGAGAAGCTTTGAGATAGACATTTAGAAACTGAAACCAGATATTTAACATAGAGCCTGTCAAATATTTCAAGTCAGAAATACCCATCAATGCATAAATAGCTTGTGCTTCAATTGTTACAGCCTACATGAAGATATTTTTTCCAGATAGGCTGGGAAAAAGCACAACTCTGAATACAGCACATCTTTCCTCTTAGGGACACAGCTCCTATAAATTTCCAAGAACAGAAATAAATATTATTTTGGTTATTTTTCTGACTAGCAAAATACAAACCCCAATACTAAATCTACTCTGTTAATGGTGTAAACCACAGCTTATTCACTGCCCTGAACCTGGTGTCTGCTAGTACTTAACCAGCTTAAGGTTCTTTCTTATCCTTTAAATGGATGGATTTTAAACATTAAAAAAAAAAAAAAAAAAAAAAAAAAACCCAAAAAAAAAAAAATCCACAAAACCAAACAACAAAAGAAATAAGAAATATTTGTCTTTCATAGGCATAATCAGTCAGGTAAAATTGGTGATGACTACACAAATAAATAAAATATAGCTAAAGGTCACCCATGAATAAGAGAATTTCAGCCACACAACAGTGATTCACCTGATCTACAGCTGAGTTAATTCTCAGGTGGAGACTGCCTGCCTTTCAAGGAGAGATCCCAAATACACAGCTGCTTTGGGAACCTTAGTTTATTTTCCACAGAGATGGTTTGAGGAGTTAGGATGAGATCTGAGCTTTTGGAAGCATGAGCTGCATTTGTGGGCGTTGCATCCATCAGGTCCTTTGCGAGCTGGCCCAGAGCAGAGCTCTCCTGGCACAGGGGATGCGCCTGCTGCTCCACCTGGGTGTGGCTTTGCAGGTCCCGAGCCTGGCCCCAGGGGCACCCTCTGCATTATCCCTTGGTTAAAATAAGTGAGGATAAATAGATGAGACCTATTTATTCCTTTCTTATTCAGACTGGTGCATTCTTGGGTTTAACTGCTTCTTATCAGCTCTGGGCCAGGCTGTGTCCAAGCCTAACTGCTGGCCTCAGGGAATCCTTTCCCTCTGATAATTTGCATCCAGTACCTGTGTGTCTGCTTATGCTCATATCTGTCACTTTTCCTTAGATAAGCAACCAGCTGCCAGGAGAATTCCTAAGAAAGCAAGTCTTTGTTGCTGGAAGTTCCCGAGCCAGAAGGATAATGCTGGGGGCAGTAAATGCACTTTGGGGTTGGGGCAAAGGCTGTCTCTTACAGCTGCAATCTCAGGTCTGTGCCTGTGGCTCTTAATGGGCAGAGCTGTATGTAAAACAGATTATTCACAGCACCTACAAGTCAACATTTGCATTTGGTTTTAAAAGGGCAAAACATCTGCTGAGGAGAAAATAAATATTCTTATTATTTCTCATGGGATAAAGGATTTATCCAAGGTCCCAAAGAAAGCCAGAGGCAGTGTGTGATGCTGAGGATGGAAAATCTGTAGTCTCTGTCCCAATCACCAGAGTCCTTCTCTCACCTCACAGATCACATTTGAGAACAAAAAGTAATGAGGTATTTCATTTTTCCATACAAGAATTCTGTCAGATCATCTAGTCAGGTAGGACTTGCCCTTTACGAATTTTGCTTTTGAAGACTCTTACCTTGCAATTCTTGCTGGGCTGTTATTCTACACTTGAGAAAACACTTCCAAGAGGAGGCTGAATGTTTTTTTTGCAGCCAACAAAAGTACAATTCCAGTACCCATTTCTTCTTTACCTGTTCCTACTGAACTGTAATGTGCATTGCTAGTGAATCAGTGCCAAAATGCAGTAAAAGCTTTGGCCTCTTGGCAGCAGAAAGAACGAGGAAGTATCCCCTGGTAAGCTACATCCAGTTCTAGCTCCCTTTTTATTAAAGGACCACCTCTCACAAATTGCATTTACTGACAGAGGAGGTTTCAGTAATAGCTGACACAGTCTTTTAGATCCACTAATCTTTTAGTGGATCTGAGCACTGTTTACTGGGCAGAAAATTAAAAAGCATGGCTGCAAAATTAGCAGGAAATGTATCCTTTTCTGGTATGCAAAAATACAATTTCTTTCTATTAAATTTGGCTTAGATTTAACAAAACATTTTACACAGATGGAGATTTCTTTCAAAAGCAAGTTAACCATTCTAAGCTAACCAAGATTTAATGATTCTGGTAGAACAGCCAGATATAAATAAACTATCAACCAATATTAGTTACATTTTATCTTTTAGATTGATGTATTTTTTGCCAGTAGATTGTGTTTTATTTGGGCATAATTGTTAGAGTAATAACACTATAAGGAAAAGTTCAGACTCTGATTTTATGAAAATGTTTATTTCCAGTATTTGTGGTTCCTCTGCTTTCCATTTTCCATTCAGGAAAAGAAAGAAGCTGGGTTTTAGTCCTGCTCAAAATGAAACGAAACCAACAGACATTTTGCCAGGTCTTTTGTGGTAAAGCAGTATCCTCACTGTTTGCAACCAGCCTTTCTGCTTCCTTCCACAAAGTGAGGCATCAGAAGAACACTGCTGGGAGAGAGGGCATCAAAAGGGAGGTATCTTCAGGGGAAATAATTTCCTCCTCCAGACTGAATGTAGCTATCTAAAAAGCTTCCAAGAAAATGGCTTAGCACATGCATTCTATCCCCCAGCATCCCAGAGTTAGCAGCTGCGTGCAGAGTTTCAGCAGTCATCTCATAGAAATACAGCAGCAATTTTCACTGAGGCAAGAACTATCAATGGATGCAGAGCAGGAACCAAATTTTACAAGAGATCCCCACACTCCTCACAACTTCCCTTTGAAGCACAATCCCTCTAGCTCAGGTGTGGAGTTGCCAGTCAGCAAACTGTTCAGAACAGGCTCTGAGCAGCTGATTTCCTGACCTTCACAAAGAGCTGTGAAAGCACAATGTACCCCCTGAGGGACATGAAATACCTATTGAGTCTGCTTTCTGCTTAGGGGTGTCTCCAAGGTGAACCCTAGAAATAAGCTTGTGGTATTTTCCTTTAGCTCTAAAGCACCAGTTAGACCAGGGGAAGATGGCTCAAGGGTTAAATGGGCTTTAGCAGATCCTATTTAAATCTCATGCTCCAGCACTGATTTTTTTTTAAATAAATGTAGAAAAGTCACCAAAGTCCAGATCATTAAAAATACTTGAGTACCAGTTTCCTTGGTTTTACAATGCCTTGTGTTAAGGCAACCTGAGAATTTAAATCCTGAGCCTTTAAAAGCACCTCAGCAGCACTTTCAGCTGAGGTAGCCATATTTCAGTTACACATGGGAAGAGCACAGTTAAGGAGGAAAGGATGTTCTTTGGGAAATAAACCCCACTGAAACATCAAATCTACCATGAATAACTTGATGTGGGAGATGATCAGATGATAAAGCAGATGCCCAATATATCTCTCTGACCTGATACGTGTATGAGACAAGGAGGAGTTCCCTCTGCCAGAATAGCTGTGAACCCTCTCCCAGACGTGTCCATCTGGGACAGATCCATCCCCTACCAGCCAAACCCACCCCATGCCTCCTCAAGGGCCCAGTTCCTCTCCAGCTCTTCCTTCTCTGGGTGCTCTGTCTCTTTCCTTCTTGATGGAGGAGAAAAGATTCAACTTTCTGGTCCCCACCAGTGACCATTTCCCTGATATTTTCTGCAGGAGCCATATGAGTTCAGATAATGAGGATCCATCTGCACAAAATGGGCTTTATTCGACTCTAGCTAGGAGTTTCTTCAGCTCACATGCAAAGCTGGATTAATCTGTTCCTTGCAAAACCATCTAAATATTAAAGTTATGTCCTTAAACTGCTTTGAAGTCTTTTGGTGAAATCTAGTCTGGGAAACACTCCACATGACCATGCCAATAATGTCTCTAAACGTTCTCTCCAGTGAAGGGAGTGACATAAAACTTTTAATTCCTTCCTTACTACTCACTCTGCTGTCTGCCTGCGTGTAGAAATAGGCAAGTGAGGGGATCATGTGTGTGTCAGAGACACATCTCCTGGGCTGATGTGACACATGCCCTGGGCTGATGTGACACATCTCCTGGGCTGATGTGACACATGCCCTGGGCTGATGCGGGAAGGGGCTGTCCCAAGGCAGAAATGACCCGTTCACGCTGCAGCGTCAGAGAACCACATTCCAGAACCTCCTGAGAGAAACAGAAGCTCAAGAGTGGCGTCAGCTGAGCAAGAGGCAGGGAAAATACAACCTAGAGAAAGTCCAAATCATCTTCTAGCGAACCAATTCAAATTAAAACTGACAGATTTGGATTTTGGAATTATACAATGAGTAGAAAGTAGATCAGATACACTCATGCAGCTACCAAAGAGTTGTAAAAGACCCACAGAGATGTTCAGTCTCCTGTGTGTGTTTGCTGAAAAATTACCTGTAGTTGTGTTGCTGAACTGTCTGTAGAATCCAGCTGGGTACACAGGAAGGATGAACTGTCTGGCGGCATCTTCCTGACTTCTACTGGCCATGACTTGATTGCTTTTGTGCTATCTACAGCCATAATTCAGGGAACCTGGCTCACCTTTTACAGGGTTATAGACCTGTCTAAACAAACAAACTCCAAGTGTAGCTGGGCTAAAATAACAGCAGAGGTTAAAGACAGGGCCTCCAAGGAAAATAGCTGAATAGCACAATTTGGCAAAGAGCTAAAGCTGAACATTGTGTTTTGTTCCCAGTGCTCCTAATGAAGACTTATGTAGAAAACTTAGAATTGTTTGTATCACCTCAGTAGGAAACTGGGTAGTTTTAGGATTCTGCAGCAGAAATGAATCCTGGAGGATAGCTAGAGAGGTGATTTCAAGCATCACCATTTTTAAATGCTGACTTGGAATCACTGTGATGAAAACGCCTCTGTGTTTCATTGTGACTCCACCTCTGAGAACATCACTGCCTGTGCAGAAAAAGGTGTTTAAGATAACAACAAGGACAGTGCTTTAAAAAAGATAGCAGACAATAGCACAAGGTTTGAAAAGCTCCTCAGAGAGACACTGGTTTACAGCAGGGTGAGCCATACCTGACACTAATTGTAGCAGATCGTGACTTCTGCAGTGACATTACACACAGAGCTACATTTTGGGGGTGGGAGAGCTTGGATTGTGACAGCTCAGTAGCTTTCATTTGCACTGCAAAGTCTATCAGATTTGGGGGTTTAATTTGACACTGCAGATTACAAGCAGTTTTGACCCTCATAAAAAGAAATTTTTCCTTGATCTTTACATTCAACTGAGCCAGTCTTACACTTCCCCAGCAGAGCAGACTGATGAAAACAGGCTGCTGTTGGAGGTTCTGCTTTCTGTACAAATCCAGACTTGCACATCAGCTAAACCATATTTGCTGCAGGGGGAGAAATGTTGATTATTTTTTTCTTTCCCATTCCATTATTTCTTTTCTCTGGGGCATCCATCTTAACATCTCATCCTCTGAACAACATCAGGGCATGCATGACACCACCAGTGAGGCAGGGGACATCATCAGCAGCCAGAACTTTACCTCTGAGCAAAGTTACTCAGTGTCCATCTGAACATTTACACTGGATGTTTTCTTTTTCAACTTCCACCAAAGGGTGTTTGTTTTTATCCACTCCTTTTATTTCCTCAGTAGCAGCAGAGATGTTTTGAATAAGGCAAGGGGAATACTTCTGATTGTTTGGATTCTGTTCAACATAGACAGATTTATGTGTTTACCCTGGAAATGACTTATTGGATCATACTTTGAGCAGAGCCAGGGAGCCCCCTTGCCTCCACCTCCCCCAGCCAGTCCCCAGGGCTCTGCCATAATGTGGTTTTCATTATAAGCAGGAGCATTTTCTTCCTTACTACAGTATTTTTCATTATGCAGGGAGGAGAATAACTAGGAAACTCAACCTCTGAAGGAAAAAAATTGATTAAAATTACTGGGAGGGGGGCAATAAAGGTCTTTATACTCCTATGTGTGCAGTGATGTTAAAGATGTGATGATGGAATGTGTTGGAAGCCTTATCCTGTGTCTATAGTGCAGCAATGTGATAAACTAAGGATTGGTTTAGAACACACCTCAAGACTCAGTTTGGATCTTTGGTGTGCCCAGGTTATTGCTGAAGTTCAGGTGAATTGGTTTGATTGGGTTTCTTCCAGTGGTGATCTTACCAAGGGAACATTTCTGCCTGCCAGCCCACCACCCTGGGGCTGCCCCTTGCAGCTGAGTGAAATTGATAAATGAAACTGATTGTTTCTAGAAAGATGAAAGTGCTGATGAAATTCCTCTTCAGTTTCACCTTTATTTGGGCTTTATTTTTCCCATGCCTTCATTATATAAAGGTTAATCAAAACCAAGATACCTCTCTTGTTTCTGTCATGTCCCTACAATGAGCTCTGCAGGAATACTAGAGCATAAACTTTTTTGCCTGGAGGAGGAGAGGACAGAGATCCCTTGGGTGAAGAATTAATTGCCACTTTTTGGTGACAAAAGTATTCATCCCAGTAACTTGCTGAGTGACTGAGCTTTTGCAAACCTTTTTTGCCAGTTTCATTCACGTCACATTTGCTCTGCTGTGAGGGATTAGGGCCCAACTGCCTGCTCAAAAAACCACTTTTGTAGTTTATTACCTGCAAGAAGAGCTGGAACACCAGCAGAGAGATCAGTCTTGTGCATGTGAACCCCAATCAGCCCAGCTCCCAATTCCTGCACAACAGCAGCCCATCCACAGGAGACCACTTGCTGCAGACCCCGGGGAGTGTGGGCTGCTGTGAACATTTCAGCACAGTTTTTTGTCCCATGGAAGTGTCCTAATAAATCCCCAAAATAGTATCAGAGCTTGGAGGGATTCCTACCTCTGCAGCCCCTCGATATGTATCAGTTTCAGAGGCTGTTATGTATTGAATTACCAGAGTTAGCATCGTGGTAGAAGAGAAATTCCACCGGATGACAGAAAGATCTCCTGTTACCCTCCTAAGGGGGGAAGAAGTGAAGGTCTGTAGGGCAGAACTGCTCTTTGACATGTCAGGTTCCAGCCACAAGGGGTTATCTCAAACATCTGCTGTTGATTTGCCTGACTCTGGAGGCAGACACACTTCACACAGCAACTTTGCCTCTGCATTTGGGGTGCTTTTCTTCAGCTTTCTCTTTTTCTTTTTCATCTCTTACTCCATCAGTGTGGGTTAATGTGGAGGAAGTTTTACTGAGTGATTTCCTGGTTTGTACGATATTTTTACTTTAATGAGGACGGGAGAGGATGAAGCTGAGCAGTGAACAAGTCTATCTGAAATTCTGAGGTTTCTGTGTGAATTCCTGGTGTGGGGTTCATGCACCCCTCCCGCAGCAGCCAGGCATGACAAGCCTTTGAAGCATGAGACGTGACACAGTCACCTCTCCACAAAACGAGACATTTCCAAATTAATATATTTTCTCTTCTGATACTTCCTTTTCAGCTGTGGCCTTGCATGAGATAACCCAGTTCTACTGGTTTGTAAAGAAAACACAAAGGCTAGCAGATATAATGACTGAGGATATTGAGCAAGGAACCATTTACCCAATTGTAACCACTTGAGCCATTCTCCAGATGTACCTAGAGCATCCCTACCATATCACATGGAATTTTCTGTGGCAGAGAAGACCAGCTGCCAGGCCTGGGACAGAAACAGAGCTGCTGAAACTCTTCTAGACACATTTTATTAGACATTTTCAGTGTAATAGCAAAGCTTGGAGCAGTGTGACATTTCTTGCTTTGGGTGGGACGAATGATATTTCATTAATCATTGCTTGTTTTGGAGTTACATCACTGTCCATGAAATTGAAAAACAGAGTATGTTGTGTAGTTTCAATAGGTTTGACCGTCAAATTACGCAAGTCATCTGCAGTAGGGAAGTGAACAGGTCACTCTCATGGTTACAACGCCCAGTGTGCCTTTTTTTTTCCTTCCTAATGTCTTTTTCATCTGAAAGTAGCTGTGCCTAAGTCACACTGAAAATGACACAACTGAAAAATTTTGTCAGTGACTTCAGCTCTACCAATGATAATGTTGAAGATGCAGACTGTCCCAGCAAAAAAACCTTCTATTTTTCATGTGTTAAAAGCCAGGCACAGAGCTGCTAGAGTGAGGCCTGGTTAAAATTTGCCAGTAATATTTTAAATAACTCACACTAGGGAGTTTTGTAACTTGTCATATTTATGCATGGGAAATGCACAACCAAATTGTCATTCCCCTTCAGCATTCCGAGGCAGGACTGGCCATTTCCAGCTGTGACCTTTGCCCACGCTTGTACATTGCTCAAGGACAGTAAAATTAATACCACAGGGATGGATGAATTCTTTGTGGGATCCAAGCTATGCTCTGCTGGGTACCCGGATCCAGCTGCCCTTTGCAGCAGGGGGTCCTTGTAGATGTGGGCTCTTCTGGACTGAGCATTTCTGTGTGCACAGCACAAGTCAGGATCCTGCAGCAGATGCTGGAATTTTTGTGCCAGCTATAGTCCTGGAGAGGCACTGGAGATTTGGCCAGTTCTTGTTGCTGTTGAAGGTAATGGATTTTGACATAATTCTCAATGGGCAGCACAATCAGTCTTCCAGGGGGGATTCTCCCACACCTGTGATTAAATGTGTGTACAAGCTCCTGAGTCAGTATTTCATCAGTCATTCCTTTAATTGAGTTTGTACTTTTCAGACATACAAAATAAACATTTATTTCCTTTGTTAAATGGAGAGCAATAAACTGGGGTTGTACATATTTATTATCAGGAAATAGTATAATACCCAGGAATCAGAAGTGTGTAGGTTGGTGTGCTGTACAGCTAACCCCAGGATGAAAACTTCCCATTACTGGTATCAGAAAAAGACTTTGCTCACCACTGTTCATTCACATACATGTTTATGTTTGTACATGAAGCAAGATGTGGCCAACCCATAAAAATGTAGAGAATGATAAAGCAAGAGAAACAATATATAAAATTATAATCTTCTCCATCTACAATATTCAACTACATCTGTGTTGGATCAGAGTTTGGCTGCTGAGGATGAGCTTTCAAAATATGTTGTTCCCATTTTTGTTTCTTTAGGGAATTGGGGAGCTTTTCCTCTGAATTTTCATAAGCTCATCTTTTCATATGGCAAAGAGCTCACCAGTTACAGAGTCACAGTGTGGTAGACAGGCAGAAGAAAATGCTAAATGGAATTTTATTCTTTACATTTTTTAAACTTCACGAAGTCTTGGGCATAAAGCTCCTCAGCACATAATCATTACATGGCTGCCAGGCAGACACACTCTGATTTCTGAAGTGGAAGAAACCAAGATGTTGGAGCCTGATATGCTACTGCAGAAGCTAAAATAATAATTATTGAATAGTTTTCACCCTGAAATTCCAATATCCAAATATAGTCTGAGACCCTACTGCCACACCGGGAATGGAGCTGGGAAGTCCCTGTAGTAGTTTGTAACAGAAATATCTATTGAGAGACAAGGTTTGAAGTAACTAAAGAAAATACAAAAGCCAAGAGTGCAAGTAGCTGGCTACATTTTAAGACCCAAGACTCAGAATACACCATCTGTTATATGTTGAATTTTAATGAATTTCTGTACAGTTCTGCTCTTATCCCTCTTTGAAGATCTATCATTTACCATTTATCATTTTTGACTCATTTCAATGAGTCAAAAAGCTCATTCACTGCAGTAATTTCCCATCAACAATTCATGGTCAAGAGTTGGCCACGTCCATTGAAGCTGCTCAAAGAGTGAGCCTGTAATTCAGAAATGGCCAATTTCTGTGTGCTTGAGGGCTCACTTCATTTCTAGCCCCATATTCACATGGCAGTTCACATAACCCAGTGACCCCTGCCCAGCCCTGCCATAGGCAATATTCCTAGGCTCCAAATCAAAATCCACAGCTTTTCTGTTTCAGATCTGGCTCCTTCTCAACCATAACTACATGGCTGATTAGAATTGGGGGTTTTTAGTAATTGGGGTTGTGCACTGAAGACTCAGTCTAGGAGACCTCATTAAGTGTGATGTAATCAGCCCGTGACAATCACAGCAGTGATGCTGGAGCCCCACAACTGCAGTGCCACTCCTGACAGTGCCTGGGTGGAGGTCATTTAATCAGTAAATGTTTTCAGCACAACAGTGAACCTTTTCAGCTTGGAAAGTGAGGGATTCTAAATTGAATATGCAGCCCAGGTAATGCTGGCTGCCCTGTCCTGTTTTTAATCTGTTATTTTTAATCCTTTGTTGCTATGGGAGGTCTTGCTGGGATGTTTCTGATTTGGAGAGCAGTGCTTTGCATCATTTCCCCTCTAAACCAGACTTGCTTTCTCTGTTGTGGTAAGCAGTGAGACATTATAGTAGTTCACATTTGTTTAGGTTTGTGGATTTTTTTGATGGTAACTACTTACACATCCCCTTTTTGGAGCAGCTGCTTTTCTGTAACTTGCATCTGTGGCATATTTTTGAGGCCAGGAGATAACAGATTTGTTGCTGAATGCAGACATAATGTATGTTGTCAAGGCTCATACACAGTGAAAATCTGCATTGCTTCAGAATGCACCAGGGTTTATTTGTTTTCTCAGTTCAAGCCTCCCTCAGTGATCACTTGCTGGCTGGAGGCATAAATTCTGTGGCAGGATCAAGGGAGCTGATAGCTCAGGAATATTTCAGCCACTAAGCCATTTTGGGGTATTGAGGGTCAGGAGGGACTTTGACTCCTACAGCTGTGGGGTTTTAAGGCAATAAAGTACAGGATTGTAACAGGATACTATTTGGTTTCTTATGACACTTAAAAACATTCACAAGAGGACACAGGAGCCAGCCTTGGTTTGTAGCTGCAGAGAAAGGGCTGTTTGGGCTGTGTGGGGCTGTCATGCTCCACACCACTGATTTGCTTTAGAGGATGTCCACAGTGGCCAGCACAGAGAGCAGAATGCAAGAGACACAAAAGACATTCCCATGTCACTTACAGCAGGCTGGCAAAACGGGCTGAGCTCTCCGAGTCCCACACTGAACCCAGCGCCGTTCCTGGCGTTTTGAATTTGAATCTCTCCCATCTCCTTGGCACAAGGCAGCTCTGACCAGTGATGGGCAGGTCACATCCCTTCCACCCCCAGAGGCTCATCAGACATGGGCAGAGGCTCCTGCTGCTTATTTTGCTGTTCTGAAGTGAGAGCATTCATGTTTTCCATTGCAGCACTCCTCCTTGCTCTCCACCAGCTGGCACCAAACCCCTCAGCTTGGCAGTTCACTAGAGAGGGGAAGGAAATGTGACCAGAAAGTATGAGAAAGGAAGAAACAATGGATTTTAGGGGAGGGTCTCCTTTATCTGATCTACAGTTTCATACACCCTGTCAAGACTCACATGTCTTGACATGTGTCATACATCAAAAGAAAACCCAAAAGAAGAAACACAAATTTTTTTTTTTTTGCTTACAACCCAACAGAATGGAGGATTTTATTAAATTTAACAACCAAAGCATTTTCATTTTGCTTCAAACCTCATTTCCTGATGCATTATCTATCTTCTGAAAGATGCCCACATCTATCTCCTTCAAATTTCTATCTTTAATCACTGCATTCCCTACATGGAAAAACCATTATAGCGCCTGAATGTGCCTGAAGTCTCATTTCACATTCAGATGTAGAAAAACAGGCTAAACCTCTATTGTAAGTTATCAAAAGTAACACCAGTTACACTCTCAGTGTCTTTCCTTGATATCTCATTTCCTCAAGAACAGGAATGTGGTAGATCTCACCAAGATTTCAGTAAAGGCTTTGGTTAGGTAACACCAGGAAAATCAAAGAAACTGGGGGAAAGGGGCATTAATAAGGAACTGTTGATAAAATAATTTCCCCAGCTAAAGAGAAAACATTGATTTTTGATGAAAAAGGGAAACACCAAGCCAGCAGCAGAAAAAGGAACTATTGACTGCCCACGTCACTTAGGGAGTTCCTCAAAGACAGATTTTGAGACATGACATCCTCAGTCTACACAAGTGAGAATGGACATTGATTGCTTTCTATAAATACTTGGAAAGATAATGCCTGTGAGAGAGAAGAGCTATTTAAGAGCCATTTTTGCAGGGGAACAGATGAGGTTAATGACAACAGGCCAGTCCAGGCTCAGAATCAGGCACCATCTGAGCAGGGGGGTTCTGGAACAGCCTCCAACAGGCAAAGAATCCAACTACCTGCACCACAGATTGTGGCATTCCCCAGAAGAGGGCTTTATGAATTATTTATTCCCAGATTTATGCCACTGCAAACCCCTGCAGGATGTGCCACAGAGGTGGCAGCTGTTCTTTAGCCCTGCAGGTATCACAGACTGAGCAGTACTGGGTGATGCTCCAGCTCCTCTCCCACTGTCCTGTTGTACACTCTGGCTTCTGGGCATTGCCACTGAATCCAGGCTCTGGCTCCTGCCTCCTGCAGCATGGAGGCGTCAAGTTCCAGCCTCTGGAAACCTCAGAGAGAAACTTCTCTCTAAAATAAATCAAGACTGAGCTCAGCAATGCCAAAGTGGTAAAAATCCTCATGTGCTGCAGGCATTCTGGGGACACAGGAGGGCTGGTATGGTCTCTGGAATAAACTGAGGGTCCCTGAGCCCTTCATGAGGATCAGCACAATGCAGCCCACACCCACCCTTTCCACCACCCTCCACCCTCTGCTCTCCATCCTTCTGCCAGGCGTGCATTCCCCTAAGGAACAAGGAGGCAGACAGCACAGGGATGATGCCTAGCACAGAGGTGGACATGGGGTTCTAGAGAGGTCATTTGCCACCTCCTCTGTGGCCTGTTAACCTCCCTGTGAGTGGTGTAAATGGGTGCAATGAAGCTGCACATCCTTCCCAGGCCGTGTGGAGCTGTGGCCGCCCCTCTCCAGGACTGGCTTTCGTGGGCACGCTGTGCCTGGGAGCAGTGGGGGCTGTTGAAGGGCAGGAGGAAGGAGATTTCTCTGGCTCCTGTGCAAGGGCCACAGTTTGACCTTAAAACCAAAGAATGTGAAGTCAGCTTGTGAGGATTAGAGATGCTGGGATTCGGATTTCTTTTGAGTTTTTCTCCGCGCTTTAAAAATCCCACAAGCACAGAGGAAAAAAAATGCACCCATGCAGTCTGAAATTCTTCTGGCTTCCAGCTCAGCTCAGGATGACTGTGGCACAATGGATTCCAGATGCTGAATTTCCGGCAGTGGCTCTCTCTCTCTCTCTCTCTCACACACACACACACACACACAATTCCTCAGCTCCACAGGCTCAGACATAATCCCAGACTCCTGCAGACAGCAGAGGCTGGCAGCATGAGAAACAGACATTGCAGACTCCCAAACTCATCCCCCCCAGACCTGACTAGCACACAGGCTAGTCAATATTTTGGATATTTTTGGGAATGTGTTGGTGGGATGACGTCCCCTTCCTGTGGCAGCCACCAGGAGCACCAGTTCACCGAGTTTGGAGCAACGTCATTTCCAGTCCCATGGGATTGCAAACAGCATCAGGATCAGGAATCCAGAGGTGTAGCTCAGTAATACAAGTGGCTGGTTAACCTGTTGGTGCTTGTAAGCAGAAAATTAATGAACTGATTCCAATTATAAATATTCCAGAGAGGGCTAATGATGATTAATCTGTTGTAACTGAGTTAGTCTTTTATGACTTGTTATTTATTGCTCATATGACTGTACTCACTCGTGACACCTGTTCCTCATGGAAACATCTATCACCTATTAAATCTTTGTAAGTAATTTAGTAGGGTAACCATCATGTATAAATAATATTTATGTCACTTTTTAATATGGTGAATTACACTAGAGATAAATTGGAGATAAATGCATAACCCAAGTTTACCGGCTCAAAACCACCAGATAGATTTACATCTTGCATTTTGTGAGGCTGCTGCCCAGTATCAGTAACAAGAAGCACTTAGACTGCAGCATCTCTTGGTGTGATGATGGAGACCATCTCTACTTGTCCTGTGCAACACAAATCAGTCCTTGCTGCAGACAGGAGACTCCAGGAATACCCACAGGCAAAGGCCCTGCTGGGACTCAGTGCAAGGTCAGAGGAAAGTTAATTTTATTGAGAACTTTTGCTATGAAGATATAAACTTGCAATAAAATGTTGGCAACAGCTTTAGGCTGGAATTTTCCAGAAACTTAAGGGGAAATAGGTCCCCAAATCCCACCAAACTGGTACCCTACGCTTAGAGGTTTCCCTGAACAGCCCAGCCTTTGCTCTGACTCATTACCCATACCACTGCTATTATTTCTTCATAAGCTTTTGTTTAAGTTATTGTGCTCTTAATTTCCTGTTTCACAATCCTATACTGATGCCAGCAAAATATATTAATTCAGGTTTCTAGATTTGCATTTGAGCATTTAAAGGATTAAAATTAATCACAGCTTTTCATTGGCTCAAGGCGATCAAAGGTTCAGTACACATATTTCAGATTAGTATTTCTCCTGACTGTGATTTGTCAAAGCTCAAGTGAAGAAATAAAGGCAACTGGATCTTTACCAGCCATGTAAACACTGGGGCAAGCCCAAGTCTAGCACGAGTAGGTGAGCCTCCACTCACTGCAGTGCAGGTATGCTGGCTCATGTCCAGCTTGATCCCAAGCAGGGAAGGGCACGGACAGAAGTCAGGCTGTGCTCACGGTGAGTAACACACCCCCACAGCCCTCTGACTCAGGGCTGCTTCCCCAGCACCCTCATTATTCCATCACACTTTAATCCTCTATTTTTTTTTTTTTTTTCTTCAGCAAGAAGCCCTTTCTCCCAGTAGGTGGACAAAAACAGGTTAAGTGAATGTAAAATTGGGCATGAGCAAAAGATCTGTCAGCAAAGTATCAGGTTTGTAGAAAGGCTTGGAGACACCCCAACACCAGGATTTACTTCTGACTTGTGCCTCCAGAGCCTCTGTTATGCAAGATTTCTCTGTACAGTGCCCAGAAGTGTGAAGGAGGAAAAAAACCCAATAGCTGTGAAGCATCTGGACTGCCAGGAATATCTAACTGTGGAATAATTCAAGTGCTTCCAATGAGCCACAGAACAAAGGTACTTGCCCAGATCACCCAGTGGGCTTATGGCCAAGCTGGAGTGAGGATCCCAGCCTCCCAAGCCCCAACTGGCTGAGCATATCTCCAGCTAGAAGAATTTTGTGGACAAATTTACCTAGAGTTCTTCAAATAGATTTTTCCCCTGACACTTGGCCCAGTCCCTCACCAGTTCAGCAATGGAACCTGGCCCTTTGAGTCTCATTTCCATTGCAGATTCTCAAACATCTTAGTAAAGGGTCTGGTGTCAAGATGTTTGCTGGCTTTGGTGGTCTGGTCAGATAGGAAGAAGGGAAGTTAATTCTCTAGGGCATCTGTGTGCAGTCCTAATTCTTTCTCCTAATCATGTGTCCAGCCAGACAAATCCACAAACATGCAAGCTGGTAACAACTGCAGCCAACTGAATTTTTCTAATTATTTTTCTGTGCACAAGATCTAGTGTGTCTGAAGCTCAGGTTCCATTCCAAATGTGTTGCAGTTGATGGAAAGACTCCTTTTGGCTGCAGTGCCTCTGGGTCAGGGCCCTGGGACAAGAGGCAGAGCAGTGGCTGCATTTGCTTTAGAAATTCCACCAGAAATGCAACACTTGTTGAGGGAGCACCATTCCCTCAGCATGAGACAGCTCTCAGTGCTCTGGCCTGCTGTTCCAGCCACTGCTCCAGCCAGTGACGTTCTGGTTACATAAATAATTACCCTTTGGACTCAGGAGGCATCACTTTTCCTGCCAGCCATCTCTGTCCCTTCCCTGAGGTCTAGCACTGATCCACAGACCTTCTGTGAGCCTCAGGTGTGAAAAACAGGCCACTTCCAAGGCCTGAATGGAAACTAGAAAACAAACCAAGCTAAATAAAATCTCCAAGCCAGGCATTTTTTGCACATGTAGCAACATGTGCTGCTATCCAGAAAGTCTGAAGGCTCTCCTAGATTTCAGACAATGAGCATCTTTACTGAGGTAAGAGTCTTTTGGGCCATTTTCTCTTGCTGCAGCCAGCACTGAAGAATAGGTATCAAACACCAAGAACTACTCATTTTCCAACCTGATCAACATTTATAACCTCTGTTTTCTTAGTTATGGAAAACATATTTTTCTTCATTTTAGGACATACCCTGGAAGGTGTTGATTGTTGAGTTCTGAAAAGGAAAATTAACTAATTTTTTAAAAATTATTTTAAGTTTATATTCATTTTAATGGTTTGATAAAGCCAGCATGGATGGAAGCTATGCATAAATCCAAGAATAGTTAATATCCATCAAGGCTTTACTGTGCAGCATCCAAGCAGCTCAGGGTGAGTCAGCTCTTGTATTGGAACCAGTTGGCTGCAGGGGAAAAGGATGGGAGGGATGGAGGAAGGGAAGGAGGGAGGAGAGGTGGGGACCACAATTTTGCCTAAGGATGGAGAAACACATCCTGCACCACGTACAGCTTGAAATCCTCCTGGATACCTCAGGAAATCAGTGGCTCTGTTACTGCCAAATTCCTGATTTATGGAGCTTAGACACCAGAGTGCCAATGCTGATCTCTGCAGGTGCAGGTGTGTGAGGATAAATGCAGGAGAGGATACCATTCCCAAGCTGGCGTGCAGAGGCTTAGCTGTTAACAACCACAGGGGAGCCAGTCCCTTGGCACTGAGATGGGGCCACAGGACTTGTCAAAGGGACAGACACTTGGCTGGGGACTGAGAGCCTGAGTTATTGGTTGGATAAAGGGAAGAGATCCAGGGATGATGGGTTTCCCATCAAGATTTCCCAGAGAGAAAAAAAATCTCTCCAGAAATCCTGCCCTGACCTTTCTCCGTGCTCCTGTGCCTGCCCAGAGCTCACTGTCTCTTACCCAAGCCAGAAAGGATTTACCTTGGCTCCCAAGACTGGATCATGTTAGTTATTGTTTGGGCTTTTTAGACTTAGGGTTGGCTAGAAAACAGCATTATATTTAATAATAATAAAGAAATAAATGGAAGCTTCAATATTTATTTCCTTATTTCTTAGAAATGAAATTGAAACTTTCCAAGAAAATTAGCTGTCCCCAACTCACCCTCATAAATCTTCCAGTCAGCTTGACTTCAGGCAAGGTGTTTGCTTGCTCGTTTTTGTTTTTTTAGTAAAAAGCATAATCAAAATTTCCCAGTCTTTTTGTCTGCTATGGAAGTAGGCAGGGAAAGAGACTGAATGGGTGTTTTCAAACGTTTTAAACCACCCCTAAATAATCTGGAGGTCTAGAAGTTACCACATTTCCTTGGTGAGGGTCAGCTTTCACCCCAGCCGGAACCAGCTGCAGCTGCAGTTAGAGACAACAGAGTGTGACAGAAAAGCCCATGACAGATGGCATATATATAAATATATATATATATATTTGTGTGTACATACCAATCCATACAGTCATCCACCTTTGCAAAATGCTTTGTGACCCCCAAACGAACACTGACTTTTTCAGAGCAAAATATTAATATTGCTTCATTGTGGCAGGAAAGAAGCTTTCCACTTCAAGAGCTTTATTAGCTAATGGGGAACAAAAAAAATTTAACTGCTTGCTGGAAATGCAGAAATTAATTGCACACAATTTCATTGAATTCCTAGGGAAAAAAATATTTAGTATTTTAACGGCTTTTAAATAAATGGACTGCCAACTGCAAACAGCTGAGCTCCAGAGAGAGGGCTTGGCTCACAGTGGGAACCAGCCCAGGGCTAACTGCTAACGTGGCTTTTATTCAGTGATTTTTTTCCAGGTATGGCTGTCATCCAAGAGGATGATAAACTGCAACACCTTATAATTATTCCAGCAAAAACAACTTGGAACAATGCATTTGAAATTAAAGGGTGCCTTAAAGATAGAAAGTGTGGTGAATATACTTTCAGTACCTCTTTGTATTATTCTTCAAGGACAAAACTCTGTCTTCTCTACAATTTATATGAAGTGAGAGAAAATCTGAAAACTCTCAAAACTACTGGACACCCCATGTGCCAGCAGTGACTTTGGCTGGGTTGTTCTGAACCATTCTTCCCTCAGCCTTATCAGTGGAATATGGCTAGCTCTCCAAAAATATTCTATTTACACTTTAATCTTCCAGCACTTCAGAGAGCCTCTCAGCAGATCTGTGGTGCTCCAGCAACTGCAGTCCATCAAATGCATTGAAGAATGCAAAAAAATTGATAAGAAAAGCTGTGGATGAGATGCTGGGCTGGGAGTCAGGAGGGTTTGGGGCTGCTCCAGCACAGCCAGAGACCAGCCAGGCAGGGTGGGAGAGCTCTCCCCACCACCCCACGCTCCCCTCCCACTCTTTGCTTCATCCATCTAGGGCACGAAGCCTTTAGGGAAAGCAGCATGTGTGTGTGAGGCCAAAGGCAGCACGGAGCATGAGGCAGCTCCACTCTCATATCGGGCTTTTAGGCATCAGTGAAATATCAACAAGAATTTATTGACTTAGACAGCAGCACTCCCCTCCTCTCCACCACCACTCGTGCATGGCAAACACAGCCCAAAACCTCAGCAGCACCTCCCCACACCCAAAATCCCCCCAGGCTGCCCTGGCCCCCCAGGAGCTGCCTCTGGAAAAAGGGCTCTGTATCTGCAGCAGGAAGGTCAACAACTTCTGACACTTGTTCAAATAAAGGCTCAAATTCATTTGACTGCTGTGGTCTCTGAGGGCTTCCCGAAATTGTGTGTGTGTGTGTGTGTGCCCATGGAAACACGATGCTGAAAGGAGCAGCCTTGTGCTGGGCAGGAGGATGTTCATCAGGGCATTCCCCTTGAGGGGCTGCAGCCTCTGGAGAGCAGGAGATTGAGCCTGAGGAATTTAGGAGATACCTCTACTCATTTCTGAAGGAGGAAAGGAATTAGGATATGAAATGAAAGCTGAAGACAGGATTAGGGCAGAGGGAACTAAAGGGTAGGCATGTTGAGTCAAGTGCCCCATTCCTAAAATCTTCTCCAATATTTTTTAAACAAAGTTAATGAAATTTTTTCCAGCCATAATTCTCTTCAGGTTTGTATTTTCTTCTCCCATGATTTGTGGCATGACCTTGTTATTTATGAGAAATGTGAAGGCAAAGGGATATATGTGCATTAGGAGCACTGAAACTCAGACCTTTACAGGACTTTTCTCATAGAACCTCAGAACATCTGTTTATTTTATCACATCCAATTACCATGGAGATGTGAACACCCTGTGTTATTCACAGGAAGATGACATAGCTATTCTTCTGCAAAACAGAAATTGCTTTTTAAGTATTTCCAATCATAAATCAGGAAAACACCCAAAAATCCACGTTCCACCCATGGCCCAAAATACCACACCCTATTCTGTCAATTTAAAATAAATGAGTGTGATAACCTTCAGCTCAATGTGATCATGAACTATTGATTTGTCCTTCTGGGAACAGACAAGGAAAATTGTCTAGACAGTGCAAGCTCCCCTACATGAACCTCATTTTTCTGGTTTCCTTTCAAACCCCACTTTCCATTACCTCAGAGTGAATTATGTCCTATTTGCATTACCTAAATAAGGGGATGTCCCATCTTTATTTAAAACCTACAAACCCCAGCATCCCTCAGTATGTCAGTGAGGTAAGGGATGGTGTTGACTGAGGTACGCCCGTGGTGGCTGCACACCCCCAGCATCTCAGGGAACACCAGCACTGCTTTGGAGTGGCTCTGGGAGCTTTGTGGGGGATGTGCTGCTCCTGGGTCTCCTGATCTATTTGGATAATTAGAACTCAACTGTATTGGGAATTAATTCAGCGCCTCCGGCTCTTCCAGCATTACAAGGACAATTGCCAGGCACAAGGTTTTCCTTTGTAAAATGCAGCTTTAGTCTCATAATCCCAGCCTGATATTTCACCCTCCAGCTATTTCCCACATTTTTTTAATGATTAAAGTAGGCTTTCAATTAACATGTCTTATGGATCAGATACCACCTGCAGATACAAATATAAACATTAAAAAAAGAAAGGTTGCTCAAAAGGCTAGAGAAAAATCCCACACTTTGTCATTTCTTTAAATCCAACCACCCTGATAGAGAGCAGATGCTCTTGCTGGTGGCTCTGGAGGAGGTGAGGTTGAGTTTTCTGTTTGCTCACCATTCAGCACAACTTCCATAAGCAGCAGCACTGCTGAGTTCTGTGCTGCTGTGGGACACAAAAGGGATCATCCTATAAATGAGTGACTTGTTTAATGCAAGAGGAATACAAGCAGGCATGATTATCCATTTAAAAATATTTTAATAAACAGCTTCATACATCAGGTTATTTTTCTGCAGGATTGTACACATTGCTGAGTGAGAGGGAATTCCACTCTCTTACACCTTTGCACCATTAGGAAGGCAGTCCTCAAAATCTGAAATGACTGGCTAATATAATCAGAATAAAACTACACATTGCAGGAACTCCTGATACGAAATGAAGATGACTTATCTGGCTGCAGTTTCCACTGGGGAAACCACAGGTTTGCACAGCCTTTGCTCTGGCAGCCCCAGCCAGGGGCACAGCCAGCTGAGCTCATTAGGGCCCTCAGCAGTGATGCAAAACAAGAATTGTGTAAGGCTGTGAGATAACTTGTCTGCTCTCCTGGGAGAGAGAGCAGCAAGGTTTCAGAGGACTTCCAACCTGCAATGGAATATTTTCTTGCAGAGTTCAATCAGAGGCTCACAAATGTTTAAGGTTATATAGGCTGTTAAGCGGTCTGGAATACACAATTGTAAATGTTTGTGTATCCTTTTGTAATCTTTTACAGATTAAAAAATTGTATAATGGGCTATGCTTGCACTTGAAAAATTTTAGGTGGTCACTAAGTCAAAAGAGCTTTGCTTGGCTTAGTTCTGAGTTTAGCTCATCAAGACTTGGTCTTCTTAGCTCTCAGTCTTGTACCCACATGGGCTTGGTGCCTGTGTGCCCCTGCCCTCCCTCGGCAGGGCACGGGGCAGGGAGGGGACAGCTGGCACATAATCTGGTCACACATCTCAGGCTCCCCAGCACCTGCTGTGTGCAGGGGGCAGTTTGCTGACTAACAGCCCATTCGGGCCCAGCAGTCACAATTAGGATCAAATCAGGATCCTGCTGTGCTGAGGAGTGTGTTCTCCGGGAGAGCTGCAAATTTATACATCATGAGAGCCAGGAGGATGCAGAGCACAAAAAATATGAATGTTTTTAAAACATGTAACATTCATGGAGTAGTTTGGTTTTTTTTTCTCCCCAAATTAACACTAACTCTTCTTCTTTTGATTTTTTGCTGTATGAGTCATAGCTAGTTAGTTAGGTAACACAGCAGCAAAAATAAAAATCAGAGGGAGATCTGAGGGTGAGGAGTCCTGGTCTTTGGAGTGAAGTAGGGCAGGGGATCAAGACACTACAGCCAGGAGAGAGGCAGAGGAAGGAGCTGCCACGTCAAGGAGAAAGAGCCATATCACTTTTGGAAAAGGACAATGCAGGGCAGGAGCAGGTACAAGGGGATGGTGACAGAAGAGAGAGGTGCTGGCTTACAAAAACCCTGGCACATGGGTTCACATGTGCCTGAATCAAAACACTTCTAAAGGTTTACTAAGAACTAAAGAAAACACTGTTGGTTGAAAATCAACCCAAATCATCTTACCTTCAAATTAAGAACTTAGGAATTGCTATTAAGTAATAATATTCTGTAACTGTACTGTTGGTTGAAAATAGGTATTTATCCCCAAATCATCTTACCTTCAAATTAAGAACTTAGGAATTGCTATTAAGTAATAATATTCTGTAACTGGGTCATAAAATCCACCCCTTTCCCTGCAAAGGCAGCTGTGATAACAGAGTTGATTTTGCTTCTCATTTCTTACAAGCAACTGAAGCACTGTGGAAAATCCAGTGATCTGTGTAAGCTCTGCTTCGTGGCTGGCCCAGCTGAGCTGGACTTTCTATGGAGCATAATGTCCTGTGTGGGGAAGCTCTGCAGTGCCTCACTGCAGGCACAGCCAAACCAGAGGGCACACCTGCCTTGCTCCTGCTGCTGCTGTTTTGGAATTGGGACCCCAGGACCCCCAGGACCCTCCTAAAACACCCCACTGGGCAACTGTCCTGGGGCTCTTCACCAAAGGCAAAGGCAGCCTGATTTGTAGAAAGCAAACTGCAAATGTTTTATACCATTTCTTTTTAAATGGCTTGTTCTCCAGTTCAGCTTCTTGGCTGCTTTCCAGAGATGAGCATCCAGGATACTTCCTTTGAAATGCTTGGAAGTGAGTAGTTGTCCCTTGGAGCTGTGATTAGTCCCTCTGGGAAGGGTACCAAGGAGAGGCAGCACGTCACAGCCCCCTTGCTAATACTGTTAAGTGCACATGGATCGTCTGTAACACGGTCAGATGCTGTAAGGCCAGCTATTGATCAGAGGCAAGAAACAGATCTAAATGAGCAAAGGGAGACCAGTGATGACTTTGAGCTGGCATTCAGTGCTGGTCTTTCTTCAAACCAGACCTCTGCCACCCCAGGAAGCACCCAACCCTCCTCCTGTTTTCTGGGGCCAGTTACACCTACTGAAGCTCAAATATCTTTGTGTTACAGCTGATGGCTTGAGCAGAGCACCTGAGTGGATACAGAAAACTCCTGAGAATTCTGTGGGTTGGGTTATAAAGCAGGCAAAAATTACAACTGCTCAGTCCCCTGTAATGTTTTGAAACCTACATTTTATATATTACTAAGCTATGTATGAGGCAATGATCAGTTCTGACTGAGAAATCTGGAATTTATGTGTTCAGCTGTTTCTTGTGATACAGGAAGGAAAACATCTGCATCAATTCAGTCACCTCTGTGAGCAACAGTGTAGATGAGACACTGCAGAGCAGGCAGAACTTGTACTAAAAATCTGATGATTAGGACATATTTATGCAACATTTTTTAATCTTTTAGTACATTTAAAAATATGACAAACAACTAACAAACAAAAAGCAAGTCTTTTACAGCTGACTACAGTGGTAACTAGTTGGGGCTAAACCCAGAAATATCTGGGGTTTTTTACAACTTGGTTATATGGAACATGACTTTTCCTGTGCATAGCAGTGCAGCAGTTCAAAAACAAAGGTCTTTTATGGACAAGCTACAGGCCCTTCAAAATACTGCCCCACAGCTCTCCTGCCAAATGAGGAGGATTTTACACCATATAACATAGTGTAATACACCCAACACACCCTGTGACGCACCAAGTAACTCTGTGTCACTAACAAAGTTACTGGAAGTGATGCTAACAGAGGTAGTTTTCTTTAAAAGTATTTTTTCACTCTGAATTATGTGGGTTGGCTTTTTCATCTGAGCTGAAGAGGTGGTCTGAGAAGCCTCATTTGAATTCAGTCAGTCCAGCCCGAAAGAAAATTTTCTTTTTTAGAAGTGCTTGAATGTTTTCATTAAATCACTTTTTTCTCTCCTAGAGACTTTATAACCATGCAAAGCACTCCAACACCGAATTTACATACACCACCAGCCTCAGAAAGAACAACAAAATTATCCACATTCATTGCACAAGCTCTGAAATGCTCTGTAGGGCCATGATGAGCCCATACCCAGAAAGTACCAACCAGGTCCTTTGATCTGAACCTACACATCTCACACTTGGAGAAAGCAGGACTGAGGCTGCAGCCTGCTTTTCAGTGATAACTGACAGAATTCCAGAATTCCATCCAAGAAACAAGGGGTATTTCTGCATTGGCTTTGTCACTGCTGGTGTCTGGAGCAGATGTCCCCTCTGCATTCCTGCACGCTGAGCACCTCCACTCCCCTCTGACGTCCGCAGCCTGGGCTGCTCCTCCTCTTCCAGCTCTCCCATGGTGATGAGCCAGAAGGGGACTTCACCTGCTGCACTGTGTTATGATTTTCTTCATTCAGTGCTGTGCTGGAGAGATACAGTTTGTGACAGGGCCAGTGTGTTCCTTAGGGCTGTACAAGCCTACAGCATGTACACCAGAAAAATGCACATAATAAAACACCCTGAATAATCCTGACCTTCACAAGCATCACCTCAGCACCAGAAATACTTAAATGAAAACTGTGTAAGCTGAGAAAAACACAGGTATGTTCTGAATCTCTTCAGGCAAAGCTCCAGCTGAGAAGCTCTTTTTTTCTATCAAACAAGACTCACAGGATCTGGGCTCTGTAGGGAAATTGGCCACAGCATCCTCACACAGAAAGCAAAACCTTTTCCCTCTGGCTGGACGTTACTAAACCCACACATCTACAGTAAAAGCTCTAAATACATTTTCAGCTTGCCCTTTTTCTGACCCACTTGAGAACACCTCAGATTCACTATTTCCTTAAGTTAAACATTTTACATCTGAAAGCTGCAGACATCAAAGGTCAGTTGTGGACTCTTATCAGCTTTACCAGAGTTTTCCATGGGAATCTCCCATTAGGGTCCTGTGTCTCCACCAAACAGGGTGGAGTGGCTCTGATTACTAAAGCTCTCCTTAGCCCCATCTACATCTAATAGCAGGACACTGAGGGAGTTCCCATCTGTCCTGGCCAGCAGACAGAGAATTGAACCTCTGACATCCCCCCAGAGGCCAGAGCTGATGTACAGCTCTGCTAAACTAGGGAAGGACACAGCCTTTAACCTGCTCACCCACCAGTAACAACAGAAGAACTCTGTTCTGAGCCAAAATTAAGTGGAGCATCACTTTATTCTCTAGGCATGCACATGTTGTCACTTGGGCTGGAAAACAGCACCCAACGGCAGTGAAGGGACACATTTAAGCATTACACCATGTGAACCACCACCAAGAGGGTCGAATGGCAGGGCTTCCCAAATCAGAGAAAAACCTGTCTCACTTGGCCTTTCAGACTGAAGTGCTTCTGTTCCTGAATGAAGGCCTGTGACTTGTCTCTGAGAAATTCTATTTATTTTCTTTAAAGCCAGGACTGAGAAACAAAGCTAAAATCATTCACATCACTAAGCCAAACCAGATTGCCCCAGTTCCACCTCCATGCTAGTGTTTATTCACAACTTGGGCTCTTTTGCTGGGAGGCCCAAGGACATCACACAAAGGAAGGACTTTGTCCTGGACCCTGGTCCAGCCCCTGACACCACCACCCCAGCTATGAGCAGATGGAAGGGAGATTGAGGTTTTAGGTTCTGTTTACAGAGCTGGGCAGGATCCTGCACATCCACATCCCTTCTCCAATTAATAGCATGTTCCCTGCTGTCCTGAAATGAAATAATAAAGGGCTGACCAGCCTGCTGGGGACATCTCTAATAACGTGAGCCATCTGCACTCCTACAATGGGTGGTTCCTCCCACGTCACCACAGGGAAGGTTACTGGCAGGACACCCAGTCTACTTCAGGACTTGTTCCCAGAGCTGTCCTATCATCCCATCCTGAAGGGAATTTTACTTACACACTCTGATATTTCTGCAAGCACCACCCTTCTGAAGTAGCATGTTGCAATTACACGTCAGAATTTGGCTAAGTTTGACCAGAAATTTCGTATCAGTTACTACTTCTACATTCACTTAAGAACAAATAAGTCATTGCTAGCAAACCCCTTTATTCTCTACTTCAGATGTGTCTTTCATAGGATGGTTTACTAGAGTATTTTTTTTTAATGTAAGCTTTACAAAAAATAACTTTACAGAAAATGCAATGTCATTGAGGAGCCATTTTTGCTATTAACAGTTACCATGTGATTTACCAGCTACTGGGACACAAAATTAATATTCACTTTTCTGGAAAAGCTGGGGTTTGGCTCGTCTACAACTCTGGAAAGCAGGAGGACTGCAGTGGTAATTCATCTTCTAGATTATCCATGAAAATGAAGGAGGTTTTACTGGTAAAAGTTTAATGAAACAAAAGGTTATATTGCCACATAGGTAATAAGCACCTGCCTGAGACAAGTTGGCACTGAAAAACAGACAACACAGTGACTAGAGTGTATTGAGAACCGATTTAAACCGCTCAGAAGTTCTGGAAGATTTTGGATTCTGGCCAGTTCCTTGGAAAATTGTTACTTTTTCTAAATTTAAGTTGGAACAGAATCCTAGTATGCTGCTGCAGAAGAAAAGTTCTGGTTTGTCAAAATCAAGATGTAAAAGCTCAAACAATTTAATTACAATAGGCTTATAGCTCAATCCTGAGAAAATTGAAACTGTCCAAACAAATGGAGCCAAGTTGAATCATATATTCCTGTGACAGTATCCATTTCCTAGAGCATTTCCTAGGAAATTTCCCAGGAAATTTCCTGCTCTCCCTGCTATAAATGGATATATACAGATGTAAGAGATTAAGCACATAATATTTTTACAAAAGCAGCTACACCTGGAAACACGGGCCACATAAGAGGGTTCAGCCTCCTGGCACTCTCAGCTGGGCTGACAAGGAAACAACTCAGTGGTTATCCCAGGCCAAACTGCAGGTGTTGTTGTCCACATGTGGGCGTTTGTAAGGGCAGTCTGAAAGCAATTATAAACCCAGTCAAACAAGAAACCTGAGGTTAGATTGTCTTAATTTCATTTAAGACATGTGATTGAAGCTCTGCTTTTTAGGCCATAGTAGACTGTCATAACATGTCAGTTAATTATATAAGCCCAGTTATTAAAAAACAAACAAGTTTTCACTTTTATTGGAGTTGAAATATTTCCAAAGCCAGCAGTAAACAAAGTGTCTGTATTAAATAAATCTCAGGATGAATGTATTATTGACACATGGATTAACTGGGCTGGATATTTCAAAACCACGTCTGTGCCTTTGCCTGTGCAGATGCTCTCATCAGGCCAACAAAAAGTATTGTCTTATCAACAACCCTGCAGGAATATTTGTCTAAAAATGCTTCCACTGCTCCTGTTGCCACTCAGCTTGCAGGGGAGAGGGATCTGTATATTTTGTCTGCCAGCTGGAGAGTGGACTCAGCCCTGCCTGTCTGACACGCTGCCCTGGCTACCTTCACACCTCTCAGGAGGATTTTGGGCTGGAAGAGTGTTTCCCTTCAGCAGCCCTGGTGGCTGATGCAACCAGTTTAATTCAGCTTTAGTTCAGGTCCACAGAGTCTGCCTGAGCTCGCTGCTGCTCCCAGCCCCAGCGCTCTGCTGGCTCAGCATTACCTGTGCACTTCCACAGGGAAGTGATCCAGGCAGGATTGCAGTCAAGCCAAGACAAGCTCTCTCGGTTACACAGCAAAGGAACTCATGGAAGGAAAGTGTCTGCAGAAATGGCAGGGGCTTGAGATTTAGTGGAAAAACTGAAAAACTTGGAAGCAAGCCAGGTGCTCATCCTCTTCGGAAGCAGCCTTCCCACCCTTTCCCTTTCTAGAAAATCAGATGAAGCTTTGCAAAGCCTAATTCTTAAAAAAACCCAAAAGTGATGAAATGAACATGTGCTACCACCTGCTGTCCATTATTTGGAAGAGCAGGGTCCCCAGCAGGGCCTGGCACCCACGCTGTCCCCACAGCCCCAGGTCCCACTCTGGCCCCAGGACAGAGAGCAGCCTCAGTCCATGCAGGGCCAGTCTTGGGGAGCTCAGGGGCGCCAGTCACCCCGGAGAGAAGGCATTTTGTTTAATTCTCCTGAACAAACAGCAGCATCGAGGAGAGAATTAGGAAATGAGGTTAAAGAGAATGTCAGAAGAGTGCTCAGGCTGGTGCAGTTTCCTGTGGTGTCAGGTCCATGGACAGACATGGAGGTACCAAGACGGAGAAAACAGCACTGGCAGCTCCAGACATCCACGTCCTGGGTGCTCTCCTGGGGCCCCTCACCACCCACGGGCACATCCCTGACAGGCAGCTGCTGTCACACACAGCCATTAAGGCCAACGATTCACCCAATAAATATGGGTTTAAATAGACCAATTTCTGTACAGGTCACTTCCCTTCCACACATCCCCACCAGGGACTGGCAACTCAGATCTGAAGCAATAAATCACCTTGGGCTGGCAAGAATAACGGCCCAGAGCTCACGAACACAAAGAATGCATTTAATCCTTTTCTGTTGCTGTGGTGAGCAAACAGAGCGTGCCCGGTGCGTTAGGCAGCTCTCTATGTTAATGTATTACCTATAATCATTTGTAGAACACAACAGAGACCAGTAGAGTCAGTCTCATACTCACTATTCACTGTAGCCAAAGGGCTCCCAGGAATCATCATCTTCCCCAAGTCTTGACGAAGAAAGAATTAAGGGAGAAAAAGGGTTTGGTTCTAATTGTTGTAAAAAGAGCCACATATGTTCTGAACCTATGGTAACAAGATCTTACAGGGGAAAAAAAAAATAAAGAAAAGAAAAAAATTCTGGACACATCAAAAATCTTCCTTTATCCTTCTCAAGCTGTGCAGAGGTTTCTCTTTTTGCCAGGGCCCTGGGCATCAACATTACCCATCTCAAATTATTTTTGCAACATGTCACTGGTCCATGGTGCCTCCCATCCAAAACCCTCAAAACATCTCTACACCTAATTAACCAAGCACATTGTTTTACAAAGATTAAACAAAGGAATCCCTCACATACAATGTTACACAGCTGAGCAGCAGATTCCAAACAGCAGCTTAGTGCAGAACACATTACAGACATGTCCTGAACAGCTAAAGCACTCAGCTGTGCTGGCAGAGACCACCCATCAAACAATACTGAAAAAGAAACTGGAAGAAGTTTCCTTTTCCAAGAACAACTGTCAAAATAAAGTATGGCTAAATTTAATTAATAAATGACTCAGATATAATACTCTGATCAACTGCAACAGAAGGTTGGATTGCAGCAGCTATTTCATTGGTAACTCCCCTGGACTTCCCCAGTTTGTTGCAGTTTGCTCTGAAAGGAAGCAACCCTCTCCAGGTCAGTTTGGAAGGGATCATTTCCATAGCAAGTGTACCCCAGTTTTATCTGAAACCATTTTTGCACAGCCAGCGTGCTGGAGCAATGGGATAAAAAGGCCAATACAGCATCAGTAAAAGTAGAAAGGCAAAAGGTAATCAGAAAAAAAAGCATAAAAAGGCAAATGAGTTAATCCAGGCTTTACAAATATGTCAAGGGTTTTTCTCTTACTTTCCATCTGCCATGAAGACGGGAAAGAAACATTCTCTGGTGAAATAAAAATGAGCAAAGGAAGAAAACAACGTGTATTAAAGTCATTTTTCCAAAGCCTCAATGGCATTTCTCTGCCACAGCACTCCACATCTCTCCGTAGGCTCGAGCCAGCGAGCGGATGCTGGGTTACTTCACTCTCATAGCATGAACTCGTACTCCTTGCTATTCTCAATCTGTCACATTCAACAATCACATGTGAAAATGACTCAGGCTGCCAGTTGTCTCCGTGTTGTGCTCGTTGAGCATTTGCCAGTTCCTCAGGAGTAGGCTTGATATTGAAAGCCACACTTTGGGAAACGTGATTTAGCCTGAGCCTGCTGCATTAGGCTCAAACATCTTGGGTTTTTTGTCTGACAAATTTTTGTCCTTTTTTTTAATCTTGCAGGCCAACAGTTCTGGACACAGAGGAAACAACAGCAGGTCAGATCAGTGGCTTATTCAACTTGGCATTTTGTCCCTCCTGGGGGCATTTATTCAAAGTGCCTACTACTTTTGAAGGCATGGAAAAGCCCTTAATGTACCACACCAATCATCAGCTGTAAACGCTGGACACATTTTCTTCCTGTCACCTGCAGTGATCACCTGGGAAGCATGCAGTGATTTTCACCCTTTTTTTGAGCAGAAGCTGTTCCGTGGTGCAGCCTTTTAGCCTGCATGGCTGCAGACACTGAGCCACCTCCCACCCTGTGCTCCCCCAGCTCAGTGAGGTCTCCCAGTGCTTGAAAACAAAACTCTTCCAGTTTCATCACCTCAGCCCCAATGCCTGCCTTCAAAGCCTTCAAAAAACAACCAGAGCCCCAAGGTGCTGCAGCCTCCTCTGAGTGCAGGGGCACCCTGTGGTGAGCAGCTCACACAGATGGATGTGCCCACACTGCTTGGGGTGATTCTACTCCAGCATGTCCAAAGAAATGGATCTGGCCCTACAGGCAGAGAGCAACCTAATGTGTAGCTCCAAGAGAGGCTGAAAAGTTCTCATATTTAATTATTTTGGCTGTGCTGATGTTTGACCCAATGCTATGTTGTCCCCTCCCTCTGCACACCTGATGTCCTAAAGAAAGTATTTTGTCAATTCAGATAATATAGAAATAGCCACAATTAAATACCAGCTAACTTTATTCGGTCATTTAGTAATTTTTTTTTGCAACCACTAATGAAAAAAACCCCAAGAATAGTAGGCTTATAATAGCCTCAAGATTAAAGTATACTTCATAAATTCTCTGGAGGGTCTTTTTCCAACCAGAGACCGCCCTTAGCCAAAATTCTTTAGATAAATAACAATAATCTCCTATATAAAACATTCAGTAATGAGGATATTCAACATCTTGGAAATGCAAAACATTGCATAAAGAAGACTATGTATAATTTAATTGGAAATTTTATTCAGTTGCTCACTGTCAAATAAGCAAAATTTGGGCCTAAGATTTGACACAGTAAATAATAATATTAAGAGATTGATTCCAAAATCCTCGTGCAACCATTTTATTGTTATTCAAAGTAATTAATCTGACTTGCTAATTTACTAAAGGTAAACAATAAACCACTTGTTCTGCCCTCAAACATCAAAAGTAAGATCACAGGGGTAATAAACAAAGTTTGCTACGTTTCCTAATAATGCAGTAAATGGACTTTTTCCTCAGGAAGCCTCTCCAGCGTCCCCCAGTTCCACAGATAGCTGTCTGAAAGCATACGGTTTGTGTAAAGCCTGTGTGTACCATATGCACGTATCACTTCACTTGCCACTGAAACAGTTGTGTCATGGGTGGAATGTGGCAACTCTACCCACACACAGTAATGTGATACAACAGACGAAGATAGTGGAAAGCCGTGAAACTGTATGGAGAAATTTAAGTAGATTGAGTCCATCTCTACTTCAATGGGAATTAGATCAGGCCCCAAACGAGAATTTATGCATGACAGCTGGATTAACATATATATTTCCTGAAAGACAGTACCTTTATAAACTGAAGAGTTCCATAGTGTCACACTGGAGCATTAGTTCATTTTTTATTAAGAGAGAAACCATCATTTTGTAATTCACGGTAATTTCCTCCAGGACATAGGTCTCCTTAGTTATCTCTTTTGATTCCTGATCCTACTTAATTTGCAAGGGATGAGACTGCAGCAGGGACAGCTTAGTGTATATTTGAGTTATAGTCCTCATATATTCTGGTTCATGAGCAGGAAGAAGCGCAAGCGCGAGAGACCCAATTAAATTAAAAGTTCAGCACTCTTCCATTTCAGCGAACGGTCAGGCGACAAATGATTACAATATTATTGCATTTTCTTACACAAGAAAACCTGCCCAACCTCGTTTCTATAAAAACCCCCATGCCCAGTGGGCAGTGCCCTGCCTGCCTGATCCACGGTGTGAAATCCTGGCACTCCGGAAAGCTGGAGCTTCCCACCCGTCGCATGAACTCCATCAGACACGCGGTGCCACGGCAGGGGGAAGCTTTACAATGCGGGAGCACAGATGGGATCAGCTTGCAAGTAAATATGTTTCTGCTGCTAGAGAAAAGCATAGAAAGCGACGATGAATAAAGATGAAAAATAAGATGCTGACAGAGGAAGAGGAAAAAGCCGCCAAAATGGGTACAAAGGGAAGAGGATTTGGTAGAAAACACCAAAGATCTGGATGGGTAGTTTGAACACTGGCTTTCCTTCCATTAAAGAGAATCCTTCCATCTTCCATCAATAACGCCATTATTTGCCATTTAACCTCTCAGTTGTGACTCCGTAACTGGGCATTCAGGTATTTCATAGCAATTTGCTCTATTCACTCACATACATAAAAGCCTTTGCCGTGAAAGGCAAAGCCTTGTGCTCTTTTTGCAGAGCTTTGAATGCAACCAGGAGCTCTGCCCATGTAAATAATGCAGGCAGGTCATACCATTAACATTTTCTTTCATATTATTAAATTAGTTCTAATACGAAAAGATGGATATATTCTTGGAGAAAGGTGACCAAGACTTCCAGAGGTGATTCTAGGAACAAAAACATGCAAGAATCCGCCTGTGTCTAAAAAATGACAATGAGGTAAACAACATCATGGTTCATAAATCCAGCTTCTTAACAGCCTTCAGATTTTAATATTTGATTAGGACAAGTAAGAATTATGGCATTCTTAGATCTGTTACTTCACTGCTACAGTATAGCACAAATGTACACACTAGGAAATACTAATGCCTCAAGGCTCCACAGACCTGCATGCTTGAGACAGAGAACAAGATTCAATGCACATTTTAAACTGCTGCAACCCTGACAGTTTATCAAAAATCTAAATAATTGTAAGAGTCATCTAAACATAGTACACAAGCATCTCAGGTGGTGGCAGAGTTATATGGTAGTATCCATAACCGGAAAAAAGGAGTTTGAAACTCTTCTCTCACTGTGAAAATCTTTCTACTAAAATGCAGATATTTCTAGAAAGAAAGCTTTTGATCATATTCAGTTTCTTTCAAAGTACTTATTCCACTTTTGTCTAAAAATGCATATTAAAGTAATTCTAAGGCTGCAAAGCCTTTACCTACAAATTGTGCCATCCCAGGATTAAAATTCCTGAATTCATCTCTGTTGTGGATATGCATAAGGGGAGATTTCAATTACCTTTTTACATACAGGTCTTCTGGAAATCACTGAACTCCATTCCATGCAGAGAAAAGGAGGAATATTAATTGCCTCAATGCTTTTTGTATGGAGCTTTCACTGTAGTTTTAATGCTCAATAAACATCAAAGATTTATCTTTACTATCCAGCTGTGAAAGAAGATGCTCTTACATTCACTCGGTAGATGGAGAACAGGCCATAAAACTTAAGGCTGAAATCATTAAAAATGCAATGATTTCAGAAGCACAATATGAGTGTTCCAAGTCCTCATTTTTCAGACTACCTGTCATTTTAGGCATATGCCATGTTCAGAGCAGCTATCCCACTGATCTCAGCCATGGAAGCCATCCTGCAGTTCAGATCCCTGCATCTATACCCACACCGACTGAAAATGCAGACCATAATTAGGCTCTGCCCTCCTATTTGAGATCCTTCTCCATCTCCCACTTACTCCTTCTTTCCTTCTCATTATCTCCCCTGCTTTACCATAACTGTGCTCTCCTCTTCGATTCCTTTCCTGCCTGCAGTTACGTTGCTTTTGTCACATTTCCTGGGCACACAAAGTGAGGGAGTGGGTAGGACTGAACCCTTCCTTGGTCACCTCTTGTGTAACCCCAGACACAAGAGATCCCACAAGCCACGACCCCTCTGTGCCTGCTCTCCCTCAGGTTGAGGAGATGCATGAGCCATGCAGGATGGAGTACATCCTTTACTACAAAGAACTTAGAAGTCAAACAAGCCTCTACTGTGCAACTGTACATAGATATTTCAAGAGTATATCTTCACCAAATTTAGCAATTTAAATACAGCAAAAGAATACCATTGCTCCGCCACAAAGACAACTCTCTACCACAAGTTTCACATCCCTCTGTCAGTGCACAGAGGCACCAGGACCTTGTACCAGCTGTGTTGGTCAAACGGAGCCAGTGGCCTCCCTGAGGCCTCCCAGCACACTCCCAGCTCCACTTGGATGTGTGCATTCAGAGAAGTGTTGGTCAAACAGAGCCAGTGGCCTCCCTGAGGCCTCCCAGCTCCACTTGGATGTGTGCATTCAGAGAGGAGATGGTGGGGGTACTGAGATTTTTTTAAACCACTCACAACAAATACTTCTATCTCCAAGTGTAAGGAGAGAAATGTAGGACATTCACCTGCATAGAGTGGGACATGCAACTGTGGTGGTACAGGAGATTTGGCCCAGCTGAAGGCTTATTCCACAGCACAAAAAGGCATTTTTTGGTTTAGAGTTAATGAATGAAATCTTACACTCAGAGTACAGTACATCTAATGTTGTGTTTTAAATGGTGGCCAATTTCTGCTTAACCTGGTTGTCTTTTGCAGCACTACTGTCCCAAACTCAGGACAACAGCATTCAGTGTGACTTGGCAGCTCCGAGATGTATGGAACTGTCATGGGCAGGTAAGAGATTAATGGGAAGGGCTCTCTCTTGATTGATGAATCTGTGACCTTGAGCAACCAGAGCACTTGCACCAAGTATATCTGCCATGTGAGACAGACAAAATGAAAGAGGCTCATGTTACACTCTCAGATCTCATTAAGCACCCAGACCAGAAACACCGATACTGGCACTGGCCATCTGCTCTGCTGTTTGCCTGGTTACAGGTCTGATAACACTTTCAGGGAGCAAAAGTTAATCAGACGTACAGATGAGCAATAGCACTGCTGCACAGGAAATTCAGTGGAACATAACAGTTTCTAAAAAAAACCCCCACATACCTGTTTTTACTTCATTCTGCTCTTTCAAACCACACAAGCTGGCGGTTAGAAAAAAATTGTTGACATAAAAGGCTGTAACTTTAGGCTCTCCAAATATTGCTGTTTTTTTATAAATAACCCGTACAATCATAATAAAGTTCACTAACTTGAAATCTGCCACATTGCAGTGATCTCCTGTTAATCTATACAGGATTATTTTTAATTGCTTTTAAATTATTTTCTCTAATGTTCTCATTTGCTTATCTCAGTTATTTGAGAATTACAGTATATTCTGCCATTGGTTCTCCATTTGCAGTGTTGCAGGCTTTTGTCAGTAGACCTTTCCATGTTTAATGTACTCCATCCCTGAGGAATCCAGGTTCCCTGCAAGCATTTTTTGAGAGACTTATGATCAACTGAATTTTCTTTGCTGAGCAGCAATTCCTGGAAAATCCTGCAACGTATTCAAAGACTTTCCTACTGCTTTTGGAGAATTAGCTCTGGGCAAAATGATATAGTCTATTGAGGCCATATCTGACCCAGAAAGTATTAACTGAAGAATGTGCAGGACAGCTGCTTATCGGAAAGAAAAGACATGCAGCGCAGGAGAATGACATGTAGAGCTACTCGAGTCAGTTCTGAGTGACTGTCAGCTCTCCAGAGCCAGCCAACACGGGGAAGCAGATACGGCATTCTGCCGGAGCCCGTGCGCATCCGTAATGGAGCAGGCTCGGATATCTTAGCACAGGGCTGCACCATGTGGAGAGGAGATAGTTTATCATCCCAGAGCATTTCAGATATATGATATGATAAGGCTGAACAGAAATCCGAAGTATAGCAGGATTATTTCCAACCAAGTGTCAACCTTCCCGTGGAGGATGTTCTGTGAGCAGGTTTGGTCAGCAGCGTGCCAGGGTCATGTTTTCCACAGCACTGGCCTCCGCGGATGGGGGTGGTGCTCCTCAGAAGCTGGACCTGGTACCATCTTCTTTCACACTGAGTTAAAAGAGAAAGGCTCTCTGCACAACAGTGTGAGTGCCATTTATTTCCAGCTACATATCCAGGTATACCTAAATGGAGGCCTCAATTCCTATTCAGCTTTCCCAGATCATAAACAGGGTTCTGGGACAGTTCTAGTATCTGGGACAGTGTCTTTGTCTTCACTTTTCCTTTGGATGAAGTGGTGTGTACCAAGTGCTCATCTGCTGCAGCATCATCAAGGCTTCAGCATTTTAACTCCCTGGAAAACTGACGAAATCCTTAATTTGGAAGCAATTATTTAGGTGTTTTGCTGGTATTACACCATGGATGGCACTTCCCCACCATCATTTCACTTGGCATTTCTCATCATAGTCTTGCTGTGCAGGGACAGTAATAATAACACTTAATGAGAATGTACTTTATTTTTCTAAATATCTTGGTTTGCATCCAATAATCAGTTCATGGAGAAAATTACGTGAGCCACAATGTGAGTTTCAAAAAGGTGCTGCGGGCGATTCCGGGGGACATGTCACGGTAAACATTGTTCCGGAGTGTGTCGCAGCGAAGGATCTGAGGCACTGGTTTCCCATTAAAATACACAAACATAGAAGACATGTTGTCTTTCCTAAAAAGCGTTTGGCCTATCACCCGCACCGCGTCTGAGCTCACCCACTTCAAGGCTGAGTTCCCTACTTGGGCTTTTGCAGGAGAATTTAAAAGTTCTTTTCCAAACAAGCGACTATTCCCATTCTCCTTCCTTGGGCTCCTGCTAGGAGCCCCTTCCCTGCCATACACGCCTGGCACGGGCTCCGAGCCTCGCTCCGCAGCCACTCGTTACTTTCACCCACTTTTCCCCGCCGCGTTGCTCGGCCGTACCCCCAAACACGCTCCAAACTCCTCCCTCCGCATCCCGCCGCGGCCCCCCCGGCCCTGCCGCCCCCTCCCCGGCCTCCCTCCGCGGCCGCGGAGCGTGCGCGCAGTGCGGGCGGCCTGGGCAGGTGGGGCGGAGAGCGGAGCGGAGAGGAGGAGGAGGAGGAGAGGAAGGAGGAGGAGGCGGAGGAGGGGGGCCGGCCCGCCCGCAGCCGCCGCCGCCGCCAGCGCCGCCATGATGCTTGTTTGCTTTCAATGAGTGTGAGGAGGAGGCGGGGGGGAGCCGCTCTCCCGTCCGGCCCGCGGCAGGAAACAAAGAGCCAGGCAGGCGGCGGAGCGAGGGCGGCGGGGGGACGGGGATGCTGCAGCCACAGGTAGGGGCGGCCCCGGCGCCCGGCCCGGAGCGGGGGGCTCTGCCGCCGTGCAATTGAGTTTAAAATAATTTAACAAAAGGCCGAGGGAAATGACATCAATCGGGGGAACTGCCCGTCCACCCTCCACGCACGGCGCCCCGCGCTGCTGCCTCCCCGGAGGCCGATCCGCCTGGCTGGGCGCGCACCGAGCGGCGGCAGCGCTGCCTGTCAGCGGAGCGCTTCGCCTGCTCCGGAAGGAGCCGCGGCAGCCGCCCGCCCTCCGTCCCTCCCCGCCCCGCCGGCAGCGGGAGCCGCGGCCGCGCTGGCGCCGGGGCCGGAGCGCCGCTCGCTCGTTCCGGCGGAGGGAGCGGCGGGGGGGGGGGGGGGCCGGGGGGGGGGGGGGGGGGGGGGGGGGGGGCCGCCGCTCGCTCGTTCCGGCGGAGGGAGCGGCGGGGCGGGCGGGGGCCCTGAGTGGCAGCGGCGGCGGCCAATGCGGGGCTGCGGGAGCCGTGAGTGGCAGCGGCGGCGGCCAATGGGGAGGCGCGGGGGGCGGGCGCGCGGGGCCGCGGGACAGGCGCATGCAGGGATAAACAGAGGGAATTGGGGCGGGGGGCGGCGGCGTTGGGGCCGGGATCGGGATCGCGGCGGCCTGGCTGTCGTTCCGTGACCGGGCGGGGCCCGAGCGGGGTCACTGCCTCGGCTGGGGCACGGGGAATGAGTGCCTGGGTGCCTGCCGAGCCGCATCGTGCGGGGGAGCGGGCGATGGGCAGCTCCCGCACCCCTCGGTCCGTCTTGGGGCTCACAGGACAGCCTTTTCTCTTCCAGAATTTTATGGAGAGCGATAAGCCTGGGATCAAACAAGGCCTTAGAAAAGGAGATATCTAATGCACCTGTCTGTGTCTTGGTATCTATGGTGAACACGTATTTTATCAGAAATTTTTCCACAAGCATTAAAAATTCATATGAAACACACTAGGTTGTAGTCCTGGGTTGGACTCGATGATCTTAGAGGTCTTCTCCAATCTGATTCTGTACTGCTTTGCTTTGTGTAATGTAAGAACCATATTCAAAACAAATTCAGTATGCTAAAGGTTTTGTTGGCTTTTTTTGTTCTGTTTTTTTTTTCTTTTTGTTTGTTTGTTTTTCAATAAAGCCATCTGTATTTCCACAAACGCATAGAAGATTGTATCGCTGAAAATAGGACTTCATGGATGGTATTTGCTTTGTAACTAGAGTTGCAGATTGTCTGTTTTTTCATTTGATTTCTGGGGTTTATTTTCATAATCTAGATTTCGGTGCAGTGGGTAACTAATTCAAAATCCAAGGGATTAAGAAATACCTGTGGTATTTGTCGGGCTTAAATACAAAGATGTGCAAGTGTTGACTGGTAATTGTATTGTATCTCGCATTTCTTTTCATTCTAGAGCAGGTCTCGTAATTGGGAATTTATCAACATTTCCACTGGGGTAATTTTACAGGATTATCCGCCCTCTGTTCTTCCTGCTGGTTCATCTGGACTCTGTGGAGTTTGCTGCTAGCAATGAAGCCTTCTGTGGGGGTTTATTCATGCTATTACTGAAATGGAGCCCTTCGCATTTGGATTAACTCTTTGTTCACTTTTCACCTGAATCGCTTGGATCAGCCCATGTTTAAAAAGGATCCTGCCAAGCATCTCTTTTCTGTTTGCATTCTGAAGTTGAACTCTGAATACAATCTCATGCTCAGGCCGTTTACTGTGCTTGAATTTTAGAGGAAGAATTGAAATAGAAAGATAGATGAAACTGTAATACTGCAGGGGCAGGTAAATACATTTGACATTTTATACATGAAGACCTGAAAACATGTTATGAAGGGCCACATATTAAATGAGCATGGTGCCTTTTCAAGGGCTATTCTAGATGTTAGGAAGACATTCTTTTAACCAAGTGCAATGTTTGTGATGGAAACCACTGTCTTCAAAATGGTTCCAAGACTGAGCAAACTAAAAATTCTTTTCCAACATAGGAACAAAAGAATCCATATTTGAAAACGTGGCTGTATAAAAAAATGGTTCTATTAATCTGTTGCCAAAAAACTTAAATATCAGTGCACGTAGCACACTGTGCCATGCTGTTTGGCTCACCACTGTGCCAGGAGTCCATGTGGTGAACCAGAATTCTTCCATCCACTTGTGCAGTCCCTGTTGCAGAGGCCTTGGTTCTGTTTGCTAACAGACTGGTGAATTTTAAATTATTGTTATCTGTTTTTTTCACATCCTTTTGGCTGTACACTTTTGTATGTGCAGTCTGAGCATTATATCCCAGTATCAAATGGGGCCACATTAGGCAAAGATGCTACACAGAAATCTTTAGGAATGAGGATGCCTTTCAGCCTTCAGAATTGTAGGGATGTACAAGAATTGACACTTACCACTATTTTCAGGAAGTATATGTAGTATTGAAAGATTACAGTTGTGTACATTGGGCTTTAAAAAGCTGCCAGTGACCTTAAAACACTACAAGAATATTCTCCACAGACCCAACCACCAGATTTCAGTTCTAGTTGCATGAGGCAGAGGTTGAGCCATGCCCAGTTGCATACGAAGTATCTGGGGTTTTCAATCCATATATTGAGGTTTTACACTACTTCCCATGTCAAAAGACTGACATTACTGATTCCAGTCTAAATTTAGCCTTCTCCATGGTGTAACTTTGAAAGCTTTATGCATAAATTGCTCAAGCTGAGTCACTGCAGGGTTTCATCTGTTTTGTTCCTTCTAAAGTGTTGGTGCTTCACACTTGGAAGTGTGATTATTGTACAATAGCCCGCAAGATTATTAGCATTGTGTTAAGTGACATAATTTATGTTCTTACATTGAAATTGGGCTGTACAAGTCCACTCAACAAGGGAGTCTTGGCATCAGCTTGGGGACCTGCACTCTCAGTTTCTTCATGGAGCAATTTCTGCAGCTGACATCTTTGAGAGTTTACAAATGCTTAGGCAGGTCCCAAAGAAGAAGCTGTTTAAATGCTTAACATGTACTTTTAGCTGCTAATTGCACTTCCAAGATGGTGCTTGTTGAAAAAAAAAGATTGGCAACAACTCAGTTTTTCCTTTTGTAAGACTGCAACATGAATCCTTTCATTAATGCCTTGGAGGCCTTTTTCTAGTGTATAAATCAAGGAGAGACTAGGAGCAGTAAATATATACAGTTGTTTATTTTAGAACTAAAATACTTGCTGTTAGGATTCCAATTTATGCTACAATGGAGATCTGCAGGAAGAGATTGATTTGACTTCAGATGTTTTTTAGACTGGGAATGCTGTTAGTTGTTCTATGGAGGCTGCCAACTCGACATTGTCATCACAGCCTGGATATTTGGATGGCTCTCTTGTGCATCTTAGTTCATGTTCCTGGTATGCAGCCTTTATTCTGCAAGTGAAGGGGCTCCCTACCTGAAGACCTTCCTAAAGTTTCTGTTCCCTTTTACAATACCAGTATCTCCAAAGCATCTTTTAAGCTTCCCCCTTTGTTTAGCAAGGCAGCAGTTTCAGTTGGAAGACTGGGGTTTTTCCAGAACATGCTGAAACAATTTTAGTGATGGATCCTGTCATGAAGGTGCAGCATCTTGCCATGGTTAGGATGACAATAATGTCGTGTCCTGCATGTTACAAATAATATGCAGCTTTATTGCTTGAGCTATTTTGGAATGTATTGATGGGTGAGATGTGGATCCTGCACATTGATCTGACTTAAATGCTTCTCCACAAAAGTATCTCTCTGCATAAATCAGTTTGCAGAGTCAGGGATCAGAAAAAAACTTGCTTCAGAGACAGATCTTTCATGTGATTTTTTGCAACAAAGGCCATGTTTAGCCAACACCTACAAAGACAGAAGGCTTGAAACTAAACTAAAACACCACTGGGGTTGGCCATGCGCCATCTGATGTGTATCACCTGTCAGAGCAAGGAAATGGCATCATAATGGCTGAGTAGAAAAAGTCTTGGGGAATTTTATGCCACACTCTGACCATTAATACTTTTAAGTATTGTTTTAAAGAAGTTTTAACAGTTGTTCACCCAACAGAGGAGCTTTGTTTGACAAAGCAAAGGTCCTGTGGATAAAGAGGAATTTCAGTGCAGTATTGATCACAATTCATCTGCAGAGTGCTTTCAGGAATGAGAGCTTTTAGGAACAACTAATAAGGGTGAAGAATAATTAAAACTAGTAAGGAATCCTGTTTTGATGAGGAGCATGAAAGATCCACCTCTGAAGATTTGCAATAGCCAATCATGGCATAGGTGCTTTCTGTATAGGGAGCAGTGGACTAGATCACCTCACGGTTTCTTCTGATTTAGTAGGTCAGGACTTCTCTCTAGTGGTAGAATTTGGAAAGCTGCTACTTTGGTTGCTCATCATCCATGTCAGTACAAGCATTGCCAGAGTAATGCTCAAGACCAGCCAGTGATGTGACTGAGCAGTGATACTTCATTATAAAAAAACCCCAACCCCCACAACCTCGAAGCCCCAGTTTCTTAACTGAGTATCGTTCTTGGTTTTCAGTATTGTCTCACAAACAGCTGCATCAACACAACTGAGAGAGGTGATGCAGTGGAACACGGGGACAGGAAAGAAGTCTTGAGTTGGCTTTTTGCACAAGAGTGTGGTTGTGGAAAAACATTTTTAGGCTTGTTGGTTAAATCTGAAGTAAAACTAATCTGTGAATAATTTGCTTGCTGTCAGGATGTGGCTAAATGGGTAGAGCATCAACTGTGCAATGACTTCTGTAACATCCTGACCTTTAGTTTAGAAACACTAACAAGCATTTAGGTATCTTGAAATTGTGTTCTAAGAAGGCAGAGATTTTTGGATTTGGATACTGACATCTCTTGTCAAGCTCTAGTTCAGTTCTATAGCAGGAATGCTGAAAATGAGCTCATGTCCAAATTTCATTTAAAGTAGCTGAGTTCTCTCTTTAGCTCTGTTGTAAGACTAAGAAACAGTGTTTTGTGTGGTGACTTCTGGTTTTCCCCCATGGAACAACAGAAATGCTTACCACAACAGTGGCAAGCATTCTGCAGACACATAAAGGAAAATGTGGTAAGGAACATGTTGGTGCATGTGCCAGTATTTAGAATAGCTTACTGAGTTGGACCAAGATGAGAAATTTTGCACTAGGCCCCCTAAACAAGAATCAGTGTTCCATGTACTGTTAAGAATCATAACTAAAGGGTCAAATATGATTGGATACAACCAGTGGAGTGGGAGTTGCTATTATATTAATGTTTTGGAGTGTAAGGCTGTTCTCAGCTTTCTAGAGACATTTGTAGGTGAAGCTTTTAAGCCTTGGTCTTTCTGTGTACATTTATAAAACCTGAAGCTAAATGTTTTACAACACAGCTCTTCCTTTTTAAAGCTGGTTTTTTAGGTTCCATCTGACTTGTACAGTACACAGTTCTGTAATGCAATGCAATTTATTTAAATTCTTAAAGTAATTAGTGAACCTGACATCTCTTTAATATATTGGCTTTTCAGAATACACTAACAGAATGTGCAAAAAGCTGAATGCTGTGTAGTACTCATTAACTAGCCAATGTGGTTCCAGGGGTACCAGTTAAGGTCAGGCTTTGCTTTGCAGTTTGGGTTTGTGTTAGTGTTTGTTTTGTATACAGCAGCCTTTTACTACAGTCATAATTAGATACAATTTCTGATAATTAAGAACTATTCTAATCATCTGGACCATGTTTGCAACACTGAGAACATTTGGACATCGTATTTCTAATGATTATATGTTGTGCAGGGTAAGGGGTGGGAATTTGAGGGTTTTTTATCATGAGTCTGATAGAACAGGTCTGTCTTGGAGGTCTGTCTAGAAGATGGAGGAGTCAAGGAGTCAAAAGTCCTCAATTGTGCCTTCTTTACTCTGACCATTTTAGATTTCTCTTCTGAACCTAAACTAGCTTTTGTAGCAGCTGAGCATGGAAGTGGCAATTGCTTCCTTGCATTAGTGAAATGACGGTAAACAAGTTTTTCACACTGTGCAAGGCTTAGAGGATTACACATACACCATTAAAACATGGGGCTGCACATTGCTTATCTGTGGGAAATTGTAATAGGCAGGGGTTGGGTAGAAAAAGTAGAAGTTGGGAAAATGACGTCCTCCCTATGCCTGCCACTTCCAGCTGGAGCCAGCCAGTTTGCATTTCCATAAACAAGTAGTTATGAAGGACGAAGAAACCTTAATTATATTTGAAATACCTGCAGGTCAAAATTTAATATGCTCTTCATAAAAATATGAAATGACTGAGTTTTGAACTTCACAAAATTTAAAGCCTGTTCTAGTCAGTGCTCGCTAGTCTAATGGAGTCTTCCTGATTTGAAGACAGCAAGTAAATCCTTTGACATTTATGGCCCAGTTTATCTGATCCAGGACGCTTTGCTTGAGTTTCAGGAGGGTTATGTTTCATTTTAGTCAGCTTTGGCTAGATTAAGGGGTTTGCTGAACTTTAACAGCTTTATAGATTTTTTTAAAGAATATTAAAGCCTTTGTCAGCTTCTGAGTTTTGTCTAGTAGAACTTATATATGCAAATTCAAATAACTCATCTGATCAGTAATATTCCAGATACACTTATATGAATTCATGGATATTGACTTTATCAGTCAGTAATCTTGTATTTATTATTACACATGTTCACATATTATTACATGCATGTTCACATCCCACAGCATTATCTTAAGTCTGAAAAAGAGGAAGAGTAACTTGTGGGTTTGTACTGGCAGTCGTGTAAAATTACAGTTTTAGAAGTCCTCAAAATAGGATGGAGAAGCATTACATCCCTGATGAAGCCATTAAATCTTAATATGCTAACAGCCACTAAAATGTGATCTTAGGGAGTGAAAAAGTACTTGGAATGAATCAACTGACTTCGTGTTGACTCAACAGCTTTTTTAATAATTTTAATTTAGATTATTCTAACATTAAGCTATAAATTGGGTTAAAGGGATCTTGACACCTTCCCACATGTTCTAGTTGAGTCTCTTGGGAGGGGGGAGTGTTTCAGGAGTTGTCCTTGTGCTGCTGCAGTTCTGCCTGTGCCCACAGCTGGCACATGCCATCCCTCCCCACACTAGGCAAAAGGAAATTTTTAACTTACACCATGTGTTCTGAAAAATTCAGGTGTTGGCCTTTAGCTGATTTCCCAGTCGGATTTTTCCTAGCCTTATTTTTTCAATACCAAATACTTACTGTAAAAAAAAAAAAAATTACTTGAACAGCTTTTTTCAAATAAAATGCCAAGAGTGTTTGTACTAGTCCACAAATAATAGGTGTTTACACAACAGACTTGATATTTGCCTTGAAGTAGCATACTAGTAGGGAAAAAATAAATATGTGGTTTCTTGCAACACTGGTGTTTTCTTTGTATATATTTCAATAGAGGGATCTGGTTCTTGCCTACAAAGTTAAATGTAAGGTTTTGTTTCAAAAGATACGCAAGTCCTTCAATTTCTGTTTATTCAGCCTCAGAATATTTGCGATTTTAGTTCTAATGTACTGTAGTATGGATTTCTCAATTCTGAGGCAGACAGTTATTTTGGAATTTTTTCTCTTGAGTGATGTCTCACACCTGTTTTTCTGAACTTTGGTTTATCTGCTTGTGTATTGTAGCAAAATATATTTTGCAGATATATTGAATGTTACAATACATTGTAGAAAAAATACATCTTGTATAAAATACATGTATTAACAATGTAACATAAATATATATTGTACACTATATTGCAACAAAGTATGCATTATGTAGCAAGTTATTATCCTTAGCAGAATGCAAGTATTCTTCCATGTTATGGTGTATACTTGCTAGTAGTTGGGAAATACAAAACCACAGGCATATATTAAGATTTATTAAAAAAAAAAGACAAAGTTTCAATTTAGTATGTTTTGATTAAGACATTTATAAAAATAAGATAACATGAAATTTAGAAGGTTTTGTAAGAACAGTATCAGGATACAGGAAAAACATCCAATTCTTTAGTTTTATGTTTTAGGTGGATGAGGTGATGTGAAATAATTTTAAATAAGAATTTAGCTGAAATGCATTAAATGTACTTCACAGGGCACTTGGGGTTTAGCTGGGATGCATTGGGTATTTTTCCTTTCCTCATCATGGTATCTTGCTCATGAATATTTTTCCATCAGTTTTCAGTATTGACATCACTCTCGAGTTTGTTGCCCAGGCGTGGAACTGGCTGAGATAAATTCAGTCATTGACTCAGCTCATCAAGTCGAGTGTGTAAATTCTGCAGGGACTGACCTTTATCATAAACCCTGTTCAAGCTGTTGTGGCTTTTCTGTGAGGACGTGCCAGATGTTGCACCTTGTCATCCTGGCCAGGCACAGTGTTGTTGCTTATTTGCCTGTACTTCAAGCTGAAATGTAATTAAGTTCCCATAGAAATTCATGACTTGCTGAGTGAAGCGCCACCAGTGACAGGACAGGGAAAGCAGCAAGCTTGATTCATGTTGGAAAAGCACTTTTTAAACAAGGGGTAGTGAGTCTTTGAGTAGGAAAGGGCAAATTGCAGTTTTATAGTAAAACTGAAATACAGCACTATGAAATTATCTTAAAAGATTTTTCTTCCAAAGTACAGTAGTTATCTTTTAGAGGTACTTCTGTTCCCTTTGAAGAGGGTCACTGTTTGGAGTTGAAAGCAGAAATTCCTGTTAATTCTAATAACGCTCAACTGTAGAAATTAACCCTTTCAATACATCTTAACACATCTGATTAGCCTATACATTGCTAGACCTGCTGTAACCTTAAGTTATCTAAAATGCAATGTACTTTGCCTTCAGTTAGGATTTCAGACTTTGTTCAGTGTTACTGTTTAACTGGCTGAGGGTAGCTGGTAGCAAGGGTTTGCTTCCTGCTGTGGAAGAAGAGATTTTGTGTCAGTGTGGCCAGAAGTGCCATTATGGTGGTGTCTTGATTTCAACAACTGCAAATCCACACACATATTCCTGCTATACAGAAATAAACACAGGACCCTAGTCTCCCTCAAATATATATTTTTTTTTCCTCTTTCTCCCTTAGCCAGTTTAATTCTCTTCACCAGCTCCTTTGTTATCAGACAAAAGTTGGTGCTGATGCAAGAGTGGAAATACAGGGTCCTGGGGAGGAGGAACTGCAGCAGGACCAGCTTAGTTCTGCTTCATGCATTGTAAAACCACAGTGCAAGTGGTAGAGGGTGTGGAAGATCCTAAATTAACTTTGAATTCAAAACAGAACAGTCAATTTAAGAAGCATTTATATTTGTGGGGAAGGTCATTGGAACCCATTTTTAAGTGAAACTTCGGATTGCATGGAAAAGAGCTTCAGGGTTAAAGGCACAAGGTTACAAAAGAATGGTCTGGGTTGAGCTTCCAGCTGAGGGTTTGGAGAGAGAAAGGGGAAAAAAAGTCCCTCATATATGCTATTGTTTTCTTATGAAATCTTTGAGCAACTTAATAGATTGCTTTCTATCCTGCTACTTTTCAGCAGTTGAGAAGTAATTTATTTGGCAAGTCAGACTGCTCTGCATCAACAAATGGAAAATATCGTCCAATTGTCTTGTTACTTCTTACTTTATTAAATCTAGATTTGCATCATTTATTCACTGTTTTTAATTAAAGTAGCAAAAAGTTTGAATAATTCTGCACTTGATCAGGTGTGGTGCTACTTTGTTTATTTTCCCCACCTGGCTATCTCCAGATCTGCATTAGTGTGTCAGTGACAAGTAAAAGCAAGTAAAGGGGAAGGAGGGGAAGTCACTGACATGTGTTAGGAAGTCTCAGAAGCAGAGTTGTAATGCTTCAGTTTTGTGATTGAATTGAATTCTAAAGGTACTCCAGATTTGTAAATGGGTTTTATAGATAGTTCATAGTAAGTATGGAAATAGTTATTTTGGAATAGTTGATTGGATCAGTTGAAATTATGTCTGAACACTGTGTTGCTCTTACTTGTTCATAATTTTCTACAGAGTTTTAGAATTCAAATTTTCCTAATTTAAAGATGTGTTTTAGGGGCAAACTTGATATCTACATCCATAGTAGTAGTATAAAAGATTGTACTTGGCCTACAGGAGTTATCCAATAAATTTAGTTTTGAAATCGAGTTGATTTATCGTGGTATTGTAGAAAGCATTTCAGGAAATGAAGAATTGCTGTAGTATTGGAGTGCTTAAAAAACCCCCAAAACCTTAATCTCAAAGTATCTGCTCACGTACTTATTTTGTTTAAATCTTCCTCCTCTCTATCTTCGAATTTCGTAAAAATGGCAGAAGGGTAGAACAGGAAAAAAAAGTCGTCATCTTTCCTGCCCTGTCACTCAGAGCAGACTCATTTCTCCATTTTGAAGACACTGTTTATTGGTAGTTTCCCCAGTCACCTGGAGCATTAACTGCCTCATGGTCCAGCTTCCACTTGGCACATGTCCATAGCCAAGGACATTTATCATTGCAAATGTCTTGTCGGGCAATGAGCTGAACTCCCTTCGTTCTCCAGCGAGCAGCGTATCTAAAGCAGCTTGGCCTCCAGGAAGTCCTTCCTAGGCCGCCAGCTCCTGCTGGCATGGCCCTGGTGCTGTGGCTGGGAGGGCAGCCCTGGAGCTCGAGGTGCTGCTGATGGCAGAGGCATTGTCCAGGACAGCCCCAGAGCCCAGCCGGGCCGTGCATGGCCTGGCTGCAGTCATGGCTGTAATCTGGAGAGACAGGCAGCAACGGGGGCGGGTGCAGCTCCACCTGGGAACATTTGGCTTGGTCTGCCGTGGTCTGTTCTGAGGGAAGCCTGAGCCAGAGCTCCATCGCCCACCTGCTGCAGTAGCCAGCTTTGTCAGCTCTCTTCCAGCAGGTTGCCCTCCCTTGACATAACAATCTTCAGGTTTTTTCTTCTCTTCCTGGTCCCTGTCACCCTTCCCTGAAGGGGCTCTCGGTCCCTGCTGCCCCTCACCCTGTCCCAATGCCAGTCTCAGCTCCCTCTGTGCAAACAAGGGCTTGGGGCAGTGTCTGCACTGGAGGCTTGGGCTGTAATTCCTGTGTCAGACCTGTGCGCTGTCACCCGTGGTGGGAGTGGACAGCCACACTCAGTACAGCTCTCAAGCTCTTCTGTTTTTACAGCTTTTAAAATGGCAATTTTAATAACGTGGTACAAGATAGTAAACGATTTCATTTGCATTCAAACATACTGAAATGTCCTTTTCATTAAATTTATGTTGTCTGGAGCATTTTCCAGGAATCCGTGTCATATCTTTGTTATAAAGATTTCTCCTTTACAAACTGATTTACTGTATGCAATAAGAACCTAACATTAATGGTCTTTCACCATCTGTATTGGTGTAAGTGAAAATTACAGGTGGTATAAGCTCTTTTGAAAATTACCATGATGATTGTTAAGAGCTGCAGTTATCAATGGTTGTAATGATGTTCAACACTATTTTATGGGTCTTACTAAAAATTACTTTAGTCTGACAAAACTCTATCACTTAATCTGATGTTTACCTCAGCTTTTATGTTTTACTGTAGCAGCTTAGCAGGTGCTAAATTTGGATTTGGGGAGGTGGAGAAAGGAGACAGTAAAAGAGACTGATTTTCTTGAACTATTCCATGCTGTGAAGTTTTGAAATGCAATTGAAGGTGTTGTGCTTGTATTTTATGCTGTACTGTGACTACCCAAATTTAGCCTTCCTGTCAGTTCCTGAGAAATTTTGGGTTCTGGGTGATAGATGAAGATGTGCTAATGCCTGGTGTGACAGTATCTGGATGTGCTGGTGGCAGTGATGCTCTTGGGCAGCAGTAGCTCCTTCAGCCAGGAGGCTCTCAAGCATTTGTTGCTTTTTTGGCACCTGGTAATCCTAAACAGCAGGGACTCATCCTCTGAGAAATGCAGCAGTGAGAGAGGGAAAATCATCAAGAGCAGGAACTTTATTGAGAGGGAGGGTGACTTTATTGAGATGGAGTGACTGGTTGTGCAGGATCACCAGGATCCATTGTTAAACCCCCAAATTCTTAAATCTCTAATTGTTTTAGTGTACATTAACAAAACCCACTGGAAAAGTATGTCATCCTCTTCTAGCAGTGAGCAGTGATACACTGCTGGTACCAGCAAAGCTGTTAATTAGTGCATGTGATTGAGTGTGCTCTGGGGAGCGTTGGTGTTTCTGCACTGAATGAGATTTCTGTCTTTGCTATACCTGCTTCTCAAAAAATTGGAACATATTTATTAATTCAGGGAGCAGCAGGAAGAGAAAGCAGTAAATGTCTGATGAAGGTAAATGTTTCCTGACAAGCTGGAGCATTCCTACTTGGTCTTTGTGAATTATATATAATTATATGTCGAACTTTCAGAAGAGATGCTCTGTACATTACTCCAGTATATATTTTTGCACCAGTTGCATAGTTACTGCAGGAAGAACTTAGGCTTTTACCTTTCTGAGATTGTAATCCACTCTCCTCTCATTTAATTAGTGAAGTTTGCTGAAAAAAGTGTTACACTTGGTAATTCCCACACCCCGGGTACTCAAATGCCTTCACTCTGGAAGGAGCCTCACCCAGCTGCTATTTATAATCTGATCCTTTTACCCACAATTCACTTCTTAAAGGGGAATTTCTTTTCACTGCAGAAATCTGGTTTTGACCAGTAGTGGGAGTGGGAAAGGGAAGGAGGAGTGTGACTTAGTAAAAGAGCTGTTATATCAAAGTAAGCATGTGATACCTAAAAGCTTTATTTTAATTAAGATGCATAATTATCAGAAAGTTTTTGGTGGATTTTTGTTGTTTTATTTAACATGCAGAGTAAACATTTTTCAGTAAAATCAGTAAACAGATTATAAGTCTGGTTGATAATCATATTTACTAGGAGTTATTCTTTGATTTTTTTAATATAATGACAACATTTTTCAGTTCATCACAGGAAATGAAAAAATGAGAAAACCTTAAAAGACTTGGCAGGAAGATGAACTTAGAAATTTGACCAGTACAGCTGCTTGCTTATTGAGTGCATTTGGGTAGCATTATAATATTGCTGTAATGTATTTTGATGAATAATTGCATAACATCACTTGTAATGTGTTTTTAAGTGTTATTTGAGCCAGCATTGTTTAATTTGTTTATTTCATATAAACAGATTTATAGCTTGTTGTTTGTTGGAGAGGAATGTTTGCTTCTCTGTCATGGTGCATGATTGAGGATGGTAAAAAGAACCCAGAAAAATTATTCTTATAAAGTTAACAGGAATGATGTGAAAAAGAGTGAGAAGAATGAAGTTAAATTTTGGTATTAAATACTTGGCTGAAGAAAGTGATAGAACTATTTACCTTGGGTGCATTATTTTCAGATTGCAGAGAGTAGGGTGAAGGTTGGATTAAAACCTATCACTTTGCAGATTTAAAGAATTGAGAATCTTTTTGAAACCTTAATTCTTTTCTTGATGCTGATTTGTGTGAAAAGCTGAGAATTGCAGTAAACCTGGAACTGATGGGTAATCAGAGTTATTAGCAAATATGTTCTCTAGGGGTATGAGATCCCAGTGGTCATGGTCATCCCTTTTTGAAGTTTCATTGTTGAAGAAACAAGAGCCTGCAGTGGGATGTGTTGGTTTGAGGGACACACAAGATAGCCATGGAAGGTGGTGGAACACAATTTCTAAACTGCTTTGCAGAGTCTGGTAGATTTTTGGGAGGGCTAGGCTGTTGTTTGCCATTCTAGGAGTGTTAGAAATCTGTTTTTCTATTTTATAGCAGTGTTTCCTCTTCAGCAGCATTTGTAAATTGGCACAATATCTGTAGCTTTGATAAGTATTTGGTACAAAAGCCTAGTATGAAATTTAACTGAAATGGGAATTACCTTCTAAAGAATTCTCAGCATATCATATCTCAGTTAATCACTTGCCTTTTGGTTTCAACAGGAATGCCCAAGGAAAAGTACGATCCACCTGATCCACGGAGGATGTACACAATTATGTCCTCAGAGGAAGCAGCCAATGGAAAGAAATCACACTGGGCAGAGTTGGAAATAAGTGGTAAGGAACTGAGGCATGGTCCTGAGTTAAGAACTCCCTGCAAGTAGTGTGGGCTTGGACAGGTCTGGGGTGGAGTTACCTACCCTGAAGTGAGGCAGCAGAGCACAGGGATAGTAGCTGCCAGCTGGGGGTGTGTGGTGGGCAGAGCTTGGGCTGGGATAACACAGGGAGCTGTGGGAGGGCTGAGGTGGGGCAAGTGGGAAATTCCTGTATAGGAAAGTTTTCAAGGTGAGGATATGGATATGAACTCTTTGTTTTGAGATGATGAAGTGAGTGAGAGCATGAATTTAAGATTTAATTTCTCAAAGAGAAGAAGGTGAAGTTGGGGTTGATCTGTAGTGATGTGCTCTTAGTGTAGGTAATGTAACAACAAGGTATTAGTCCATGAAGCAAAAGCTTGCTGTTTAAAAGCAGTTGTAAATTTTGCTTTGTTCTTAAGATTAAAAACAAACGCCAAAACCTCCACAATCTGTGCAAGCTTTGAGATACTGTTGGACTCTTGAATCTTTTCTGAAAAATAAGATAATGGTCAGAATTCATAAGCATGTGTTTCAACTGGTCAACCAGTCTCTTGGTTTGTAGAGTAAATCCTGAATTTGCTACAAAAAGTGTTTACAAGGAAATTCAAGCAAATATTTTAAGAATTAAAAAATTTTGTGACATTTTAAGCTTAGGCTGTAATTTTGTGTAGATACAGAGGTTCTTGAAGCAACTGCAGAAATTGCCATGTGGGATTTAAAAAAGACTGTTCAGTAGAGAAATTTATGGAAGAAGGAATAAACAAACAGTTCTTCCAATTGTGAAGAATCTTTCCATCCAGTTCACTGAATCTATGCCTTGCTTCCAGTACCACGTGCCTCCCCATGTGAATAGCTTTCTTTACTGAAGGTTACAGATGCAGAAACCCAGTTAAATGCTGCTTCAGGAATCAGCATTATACATCAGCATTAGGCTTGGAATCCTCTTGGACATCTGCTGCTCTGCATAGGAAGTGCATTAAGTGATGGCTCTTTCCTTTCATGCCTGGTAATCTCACTGCAGACTGATTCCCGCCAAGGGAGGTGCTGGAGTGGAGAGCCTGGATCAGGGATGTTGATTGGAAATCCTTTCAGCTGCAAGGCTTTCTATGATCACAGTCACCTGTTTGCATTGGGGGTGGGGAAGAGGTGCTAATTCATTTTTAAAATGCAAAGAACTATCCATTTGTGTTTAAAACCTTTCAAAAGATTTCTTAATGAGCATTAGAGGAGCATCAATCCCTTAAGAACTGCATGGATTTGCCTTGCAGAATAAAATGTGCGGTGTTTTTTTCTTTCATTAATGTTCACACTGTCCTTTCCTTGCAAAGCACTTGGTCACATAAGATGGAAACCCACAGATGTTTTAACTGATCTCATTTGAATCATGTTTTTTCATGACAGGCTTTTTTATGCTCTTTGTTTTGTTATAGCTCACTGGAAATTGTACCACTATTAAACATTTTGCTGACAGGGACTGAGTCCCAGATGCACATGTTTCAGTGTAACCTTCCCTGGGCACTAAATATGAATTCTTATTTTGGAGAAAATAATTTAAGGAAAGGAATTACAAAGTGTGTGTGTGTTGGTATAATATTAACTAGACTGTTGTTAACCTTGATAAGTCACAGTGGCATTTTAAAGTTGTTCCAGCTAACTTTTTGCCTTGGAGAAACCGGTGTTGGTACTCCTAAGGCTTTTGGTACAGTGAGATGATTTATGTAAATGAAAAAGAATTTACCCCTGGAGGAAAAAAATCTTGGAGATGAGAAATATTTCGAGACCTTCTGATGATATCTCACATTCCTTGCATGCAGCAGTGTAAAAATCTTGATTCTGTCACACAAATCTATGTTTCCACACTTCAGTTTAAATAAAAAATCATACCTTTTTTAAAATATCTGGCAGTAGTTGATACAGCTTTTAGTTGAATGCCAGATGGAAATCCATGTTCTCAACTAAGCATCTTAGTCACCCTAAATATAGTGTTTCTATCTGTTCTTGGCTGGATTAATGCCATAGAGTAAAGATTTTTGGTTTGAAAGATGTGCAGAAATAAGGGATGAACCAAAGCACTGTCTTTCATCTCAGACATAAACTATAATTGAAAAAAAATCTGTTTCTTACGCTTCTGTTAATGATAAATTCATGGTCAGCTAGTTAATGTGTTTTGTCTTGTATGGAACTAGATAAAGACAGATGTTTAAGCCTTAAGTATGGATTGGGAAAAACAACCTCAAGCATCCTTGGCAATATCTTGTATTTTCTCATACAATGACAAATTTTTCATCTATAGACTCAGTGATTAATGGAATTTACATTGAATAAAATAATAATAAAACCCACAATCAAAACTCCCCCTCAAATTCCCCTGCCCTGTACATACTTGAGAAATGTGCTATTATTGCCAAATCTATGGATTTTAAATGTCCTGTTTTCTCTTGTACCTTTCTTCCACAGGGAAAGTGAGAAGCTTAAGTTCATCTTTGTGGACACTGACCCATTTGACAGCTTTGCATCTCAGTGACAATTCCTTATCCCGTATTCCTTCAGACATTGCCAAGCTTCACAATCTGGTATATCTGGACTTGTCCTCTAATAAAATCCGCAGTTTACCAGCAGAGCTCGGAAACATGGTGTCACTCAGGTATGTAAATCCTAACAGGAGTTAAAATTGTCTTTTATTATCTTTGTAGCAACAGTTCACCTTTCAGCATAAGTCAATTCCCCTTTCCTCCCTTCCTGTCTGCCTCCCTGAATACTTGCTGTGGGCTGTGCAGCTCTAGCAGTGCTGGCTTTTGTGTGATCTGCTGTTCCGATGTGTGACAGCACAGAATGAGCCTCAGAAGTGCTTGGTTTGATGGCAATCACCCATTTATATTTTTCCAAGTCAGGTTTCCTCTCAGACATCTCTTTCCAGATTCTTTTACAAATCTTTTATGTGGTGTTTGTCTGAAAGAGTAAGTGAAGCACCAAAAAAAAATAAATTGCTTTTAACTCATAGTAAGGTAGAAAAAAGATCAGATTAAACATTTATAATTGTGTTAACTACAATGTTTTCCTCATTATTCATATTTAGTAATTATATTTAACAATAGTTCATGTTCTGTTTATTGTATAACAATTGCAACATCTAGTGTCATCTAGTATGTCAGTATCATCTCCTCCCCACCTTTGCTGTGATGTAACTGCATTCCTGTGCAAACTGAGGAGGAGAAAAAAATGTTGTAATCACAGCTTTTCAAGTTTTTTTTTTTTCCCTTCAGTTTTGCAATGTCAAGATGTACAAAGTTAGCCTGGAAGTGAAATATGAATAATGGTGCCTATTTAGATTATACTTAAGGCTGCAGCATTTTACTTTGTAAAAACACTGTTACATAAATATATAAATTATTTATGTAAGAGTAAATATTTACAGGCAACAGTCTTTTGCCCTTGACCAAAAGGAAGAGCCTTATCTTGGGTTTATTAGACAGTTGCCAGTAATTGCCTTCATTGCTATTAATTTTGAAGATACTTCTGAACAGCTTTCTCAAATCCAGAAAATACAGAGTCTGAAAGTAACAAGAATGTTATTAGAAGAAAAGGCAGTGCTAGAGCAATGGACTGCCAGCACAGCTTTCATGAAATTGGAAGCAAAGCAAGTTTGCACATAGAAATATCTGTCATTGCATTTTCCTCCCCTTTAGAAAAGTCCACTCTGTTGGAGAGGATTAAACTAGCTGATTAAATTGGTGCTAAAAGCTCAAATTCCAGAGCAGTTCAAGCCTCAACCTTGGAGGCTGAGCAAAGGGACCTTGCTTTTTGAAGTATAATTGGCAGCTCTGTTTTGTAGCATGTTGTATAGTTGCTTTCAACTGGAGAGGAGTCTGTTCTAAGCTCTAGTTTTTTGCCTTACTATTTCAATTAAAAGCAGTTATTACTAACAGGTTTCTTCCCTTGTTTATTCAATTCCTTGGATATTGTGAGGTAGCAACTCTAAATTTACTGGAATAGTCTCAAATTCATCCTTGTACTTAATTAGCCTCCTTTCAGTCTTTTTCTTTTTAAAACATTTTTGTAAATGTAACACTTTTGACATGGAGGCAGCTTAGCAGTGCAGAGTCATCAGTAATGTCAAGTCGTTATGCCTTCTTCCCAACACTTCTTCTGATTTATTCTGGCTGATTCTATGAAGCTTCAGCTCTTGAATGTCCTAAGCTTCTTCTGAGCAGAGAAGGGTAAATCTTGTAAATGTGAAATGTGTAGCTAAGGTCTAGGATCAGCTAAGCTTTTTATTTATGACCAAAACACAGCACTTGAGCCCAGATCTCTAATGTGCAAAGCTGTGCACGAAGCCACTGTGCTCCTCAGTTAATTGCAGCTACTCCATGGTTTTTTTTTTTACTGTAGTGTAAGTGAAGAAAAGCCCATAAGCACATCCTGTGTGAGAGCACATGGCAGGTCCCAGCTGGGCCAGGGTTTTGTTGCAGGCTGGTGTTGCTGCAGACTCTTCCCCTGGATTCTGGGAAGTTGTTCAAACTAACGGTAATTCTACCATGGGCACTGCTGATATCCCAAGCCACAGAGATCATTTGTGCTTTCAACACTGAGAACTGATAGCAGCTCTCCCAGCTCCCACATCTGGAGCTCTGGGTTTGGTCTGTACTGTAGAGCTCTCCCAAGACTCCTTTCATCTCCCTTTTTACTGCAAGTAGTTGAAAAAAGAGATGTCAGAGCAGTAGGATTTCTGATCTTTGCAGAAAAAGGAGAGAAAAATAAACAGTGTAACATGTTATCTTGGAAAGCTCAGCTGTAAAACAGATCCTCTTGATATGCTTGAAAGAGCTTGAGTGCACCCCCAGTACATTTGCAGATGACACAGAGCTGGGTGGAAGGGTTGATCTGCGGGAGGGCAGGAAGGCTCTGCAGAGGGATGTGGACAGGCTGGATCCATGGGCTGGGGCCAGTGCTGTGAGGTTCAGTCGGGGGAAGTGCTGAGCCCTGCGCTTGGGTCACAACCCAGCAGTGCTCCAGTTTGGGGGAGCAGTGTCTGGGAAGCTGTCTGGTGGAAAAAGACCTGGTGGGGGTGGTCAGCAACATGAGCCAGGTGTGCCCTGGTGGTTGAGAAAGCTGATGGCACCTGGCCTGGATCAGCAGTAGTGTGGCAGCAAGACCAGGGCAGTGACTGCCCCCCTGTGCTGACACTACAGTCAAATCCCTCGGTCAATTCTGGGCTGCTTATGACAAGAAAGACACTGAAACCCTCAAATGCTGTTCTGTAGAAATCAACAAGAGTTAAATTAACTCTTGCCCTCTAGGTTTCCTTTTCTTTTTGTTGCCCAGAAATACTCAAGGTATTATATACCTAGGTCGAGTCTCTAGGTACCAAGTTTTAAACACTTTTGAGCAGCAACTTTATATTGATTGATTCTATGAAAGTCTTCACTGATTAGTGGGAATCCATTTTGGAAAGTGAAAAGTCTATTTTTTCTGCCTGATATGTTGGGATATCAGAATTCAGGACATGAATTCTGTTCCTGTCTGTATATTGCTTTTGTGAGTTTCAAAGCACATATTTTGTCTTACCACTGAAATTATGAACCCAAACCAACAGAAAATTACCTCTGTAAATGACTACTGCATGGTAATGCTATAGCTGTAATCATACTGCTGAGATCCTGAATTTGTAAATTTGATTTCAGGGATATAATTTCCCTTTATTTCTTAATCACAGCTGACCTGTTTCATGGTCTGGTTTGTCTGAGCTATTACTGCATCATCACTTGTAGATACTAAAGTGTTTAATTATTGCTAATGTTCACAAAATGTCTGACTGTTTAAGATAAACTCTCCAAACAGATCCTTTCCTCTGTACTTCAACATAATGTGTTTTGTCTGGTGTGTGTGTGTGTCTGAGTACAGCAGGATTTCCCTAACAATTGCTGTTTAGTCTCTGAATTTTTCAATATTGTTGTTTGCTACTACATTGATTCTCTTCTAGTTCAATTCTTATATTGCTGCAGATAAACGTTGCTCTGTTTTCAGACCCATATGATTCTTGCTCTGTCTACAGGGAACTACATTTAAATAACAACCTGTTACGAGTTTTACCTTTTGAGCTGGGAAAACTGTTCCAGTTACAGACTTTGGGTCTGAAAGGTACTGCTGTTTTTTTTCTTGGTGTCTGTGCTTGTTTAGTGATACTGCTGCTGAGCTGTAATGGCTGTAGTCTGCTGGTTCAGAAAATGTTACTGATTAGCAATCCAGATGAAACTGCTCACTCCACATTTATAAATACTGTTACTTTGGGATTATTTAGAAAAATAACAGGTTTGGCAGAGCAGTGCCCATAGAAAGAGGTTTCCTTTTCTTTTTGCAGACTGTGCAGAAGCTTTCTGTTGCTTGCATGGGTGTTGAATGCAATTCTGCTTTAACTAAGAAATAGTCTGTGGTTAACTGTGGTACATCTCCAGCCAGAAAGGGAACATCCTTTGTACAGCTGCGGGGTTCTGTGCTGTTCATGCAAGCAGCAATTTAAGTATTTTCCTTTTTTTTTTTTTTCCCTCTGAACTTTATGGATTCTAGCTATAAAATTGCTGACCGTGGGGAATTTTGAGTCACAAAATCAGAAGCACTGAGAGATATAATTCCTCTAAACACTGTTAAGTCTCAAAACTGTGTTTATCTCCCCCTTAAAACTGGGCACGTGCAGTGTGTGTTGTCCATGACAACTTCTTCAATCTGCTTATGTTTGGCAGATGGCAGAGTCTCTGCTGAGGTCTGACTGTCAGATCAACTGCTGGGGGATGTTTCACACTGAGCAGAGGTGGCTCCTGTGTTTGTGCTCATCAGCTCTGCCTGTTGTACCACAAGTTCTTCACTGCTCTTAGTCCAAGCACCACCTTTGGGATGCTCGGTTCCACAGCAGAATCAGCAGGGAATGTTGTTAAACTTCACTAGGGCTGTCCACGCATGCAGAGTTTTGGGGGACTGAAGACCTGAAATCTGAAATCCCAAAGTAGTTCATAATAGATCTTGTCTCCAAGATGTCAGCTTTCAACACTGATATGCATGTCTGCAATAGTTCTGTATATTTTATTCAATATTCCTGTGAATTGGTTTGTAGGAAACCCACTTACACAGGATATTCTGAACCTGTATCAGGAACCAGATGGGACACGACGGCTACTGAACTATTTGCTTGATAATTTGGCAGGTACTGCAAAAAGAAGTAAGTGATCATTCTTCAAACATTTCTTTCTGCTGTGTTAAATAAATGTGATTATCACTTGTTGTGTCTCTATTTTAAAATGTTCCCATAGTTTCGACAGAACAGCCACCTCCAAGATCCTGGATTATGTTGCAAGAACCAGACCGTACAAGACCAACAGGTACTGTAACACTTCAAGGATTTCTCAGTTCTTCTATTTTCCTTTTAATAAAAGCTGTTGATCTTTACTGGAAAAGAAGTTAATGCTTAAATTAACCAATCATCTGTGCAGTGCTGACCAGCCAGCTGAAGTCATTCTATCCCAGTTGGAACACCTGTTCCAGATTTACCCATCTTTCACTCTGAAGTAATTTATTTTTAATTAACGTCCCCCTCACAGGAATTGAAACTGTTGTCCACAATTAGTTAAATGGTGGAATTATAACAGGCTTAATTTAACATTCATTGAAGAATAAGAAACTGAAGCATTTGAGCATGATTTCCAAAAAATGTACAATTGTTTTAAGTAACCAGGGTGTCATCCTTGATTCAACATTTTTCTTGCTGGTGAGATTCAGGTCATGTTTAATTCTTTGCTATTTTTTTTCCTGCATAAATTGTTTAAAATACAGTCTTTTCTATTTACCTGCACACCAAAAATCTTAGTGTATTTCTCAATTATTGCAGTGTCAGGACTGATAATTCTCCCATTATTAAGGTGATTGCTTCAAAGATCACAATATTAATGCAGTTTCTGTTTTTCTGTCTCCTATTTATTTGTTTTCAAAATGCTAGGCTTTGACCCTAGCCAGACCAAGATCGTTTTCTTCAATTTTCTATATCTTCAAACAGTGGTCTTGTTTCTTTTTTCTGCATTTGAGAGGAGCTTCCACGTATCTCATTGTTGTACTTCAAATTCTTTAAGTGCTTTTTAAAAACAAACAAACCTATAAAACCCAACAAAAAAACCCCCCAAATCCATGCTGCTGGATTACCTGTCAAGTTGCCCCAGCCTATCTCATTACTGCTCCTGTTTCAAATTAATACAGAGAGGAGATATTTCTTGTCCTATGCCTGAATGGCTTTTTGAGGTGGAAATATTTGAGGGGTTAATTTGCCTACACTTTTTCTTTGTGTGAAAGGATCCTCACCCTGCCTATGGATCTGTTACAGTCTGTGGTGGCAATAATTGAGGTAGATTTTAAAGAATCTAATTGTAGACTTGCAGACCTTTGTGTAGCTGGCAAATACAAGTATTCAAATACACTTACTTTGGGTTTTTCACAGTACAGCACCACTTAGCAAAAAACACATTTTTCTGCTCTTCACTGTGTTAACCATATAAAGGGGGTGTTGGTTTTCTAATTAAATGCTAGAAGACAGCTGCCATAAGTCCAAACATGTAATTTGTCTCCCTAGAAGAACTAACAATTTTTTTTAGCACCAATACACATGCTGTGTTTTGGTTGAAAGAAATGAAGCGTGAATTGATAAATTTGCAGAAGACAAAAGTCAAGAAAATAATTGTATTTTTTTTTTTTAATCTATCAGTGTGTAAGTAAAATTATTGTTCTGCAGCCTTGTTCTCTGTCATGTGTTACAACGTCCTCTGTGACAAATATGCCACCCGGCAGCTGTATGGCTATTGTCCATCCTGGGCCTTGAACTGGGAATACAGAAAAAAAGCCATTATGCAGGAAATACTGAGCTGCAATGCTGACATCATAAGTCTGCAGGTAAAAAAAATACACCATTCTTTCTTTTCCTTTTCTATTCCCGTGTGCTGGTTTCTTCACATTAAGTGTATTTTTAGTAAACAGTCTGTTTTCAAAACCTTCTGCAAACAAAAGAAAAAGAGGTGATGTTTAGAACATTATTTGTTGCTTGACATCAAAAGAAGGCTCTCAGCCCCCGCAGTTGGAATGGGAACCAGCAGCCCCTGATCAAAGCAGTGTTGGTGGGGGTGTCTTTGTGCCTGTGTGTGTATGTGGGGCTGTAATTGACACATTTTCAAATAAGAGGCTTGAGATAATCATAACTCCAGGGATTGCAGAAATTAATTTATATTTTCTTAAAATAGGGATATTGCTCTTGAATTTGCATTCTCTGATGTACTTAATTCTTAGATTTTTTTCCCCTTAAATCTAATTTGAAAGTGATTTACACTTCTGAAGAGTCTAAGTAATATTTGTCTTCTATATTTTGCTAATAGTACATTCATGCTGTGCTGCCTTAACTTTACAGGAGGTTGAAACAGAGCAGTACTACAGTTTTTTCCTGGTAGAATTGAAAGAACGTGGCTATAATGGATTCTTCAGTCCAAAATCTAGAGCTAGGACAATGTCAGAACAGGAAAGAAAACATGTTGATGGTTGTGCAATATTTTTCAAAACAGAAAAGTAAGTGATGTGGTTTTCTAAGCCTTCTGTTGTCTCTTGCTGTCTTTTACATAATTTCTCAGGTGGGTCTTACAGTTCACACAGCTGGGCTTTAACTGTACTTTTGTAGCCAGGCAGGGTTTTGATAAAGAGCATTCCTACCCCCGGAAAGACTGGTTTGTAATGACAGAGATCATTCTGTGTGGAATTAGCCATAAAAAATTTAACACTGAAATATTGAGTTGAATGAGATTTCATTCTGTTTGAGCACTGCTGGTTGGGAGTTCACTGAATTATCCTTCACTTGTTGAGTCTAATAATTGAAAATTAAGAAAATAAGGGAAAATGAAGCAGATTTTCTTGCCTTTTGGTTTTGGTTTTTTTTTTTTTTTTGAGTAAAGGAATTTATAATCCCCCAAACTGCAGAAATAAGGTCTCAGATGACATTGACTTTTTGATACATTAGCCTTTGGTAAAGCAAGCAACAAGGGATCACTGCACACTTCTGTAAAAAAGCCCTGATCATTTAAGAGCTGCAGCACTTACTGGTTGTGTCATATTGCACTTGTACAACTTTGGATGTGATGGTAATAATGTCCCTTTCTGCTTCCATTCCTGTGTGTCCATAAGTAAATGTAGGTGCCAGGTTTGCAACCTAGTGTCTTGGAAAATTATTTACTCCCTCTCTGTTAAATCTGCATATTTGAACTAGGAACAGATGCAGAGTTAGAAACAAGCATGACTTTTCTAAAATACCTCTCTAGATAAACAAAATATTTTAATTGTAACTAAGGTACTATAAACTACATGAAAATTGCTATGAAAACTGTATCACTTGATTTCAATTTGGGATTTTATGAAATGACGTAACTGGCTGAGATTTTCACATCATAAATGTGTTTGAGCTTTAATTAAAAGGAGAATTACTGATAACATTTCCAACTGGATCAGGCTGCTGAAAACAATTACATTTGATGTTTTTCTTTCAGATTTACTTTGGTCCAAAAGCATACTGTTGAGTTCAATCAACTAGCAATGGCAAACTCAGAAGGTTCAGAGGCTATGCTGAACAGAGTTATGACAAAAGATAACATTGGAGTCGCTGTTCTGTTAGAACTGCGAAAGGAATTGATAGAAATGTCATGTAAGTCCCATTTCATTTATTTTTAAAATAGATGGTATTTTGTAAAGGAAAAAAAAAAAATTACTCTTGTTATAATAAACAAGAGAAACTAGGTTCTGCAGGTGAATTTGGCTTTGCAGATTGTATGTTCAGACAAATTTATTTCCAAAGAGGATTTTGGGGAAGAGTCATATTGCTTAAATGATGAGGGGTTATTTTCCCCCACTTGTATTTTTAAGGAAAAAAGATACAAAAATTTGAGTGATTTTGTTGTTTGGTTTTGGGTTTTTTTTCTTAAAACTATGTACAAGTATCAAAGAATCAGGTGGTGTTAGTTCTGTGTTTCTGGATCGTGTATCTCCATCATTTTAACTTATTTTCTTTGCTGTCATGCCTAAACAAACTGTTTGTTCTTCCCTGTCATTCTTCATTTAGGAAAGTAAATTGGCTTTATAAGTATCACAGTGGGAACCTACTCAACCTGTGTTATATTTATCCAAATGATATTTTATTAATTCAGATTGTAGCAAACAAGCCTTTTAAGAAACACTTCCAGCAAGAGAGGTAACTTAGAATGTGGATAACTTAGAATTCAGAGCTTTCTGCCTAATAAGATATGAACACAGCCTGTTTGCTATCATAGCCTGAGGAAAGCTGCTGTAATTTTTTAGAAAAATATTATTTGCCTGTAATTAGGATTATCCATTACTTATGTTAATTTTCTGTGAATACAAAAGCATTACATGTAACAAGATAGTCTGCTAATTGTCTTGAATGTGAAATATCATTCCTAATGCTTTCTATCAGCTAAAACACTTCTTAAATGTAAGAGGAATTATCTGACCCTCTTCATTCAACTGGTTTTAACCCTCTTGAAGTCATACTGGTATTGTATTTTTTTTGTCTCCTTAAACATTTTGTTTAAAATTTTGTAATACTGTTTTCTGTTGCTGACTGATTTTAAATAAATAACTGATTTTAAATTTTAGCTGGAAAGCCACATCTTGGGATGGAAAAGCAGCTAGTTCTTGTAGCTAATGCACATATGCATTGGGACCCAGATTATTCTGATGTGAAGCTGGTTCAGACTATGATGTTCCTGTCCGAGGTAAAGAACATTATTGATAAAGCTTCTCGTAGTCTCAAACCTGGTGTTTCGGGAGAACTTGGAACCATTCCACTTGTACTGTGTGCAGATCTCAATTCTCTACCAGACTCTGGTAAGAGTTCTATTTCTTATTCTTTAGACTATTTCAAGTGTGTAACAATTGTAAGTTTTTCTGTTTGGAGAATGCATTGTTTGATAATACAAGCTCTGTAGGTGCTGAGGACAGAGAAGGTAGGAGTGACGGAGGAGAGAGAACTGTTTCATTTGTGAGTGGCCTTATTGCTTGTTCTGTACTAGAGCTGTGTCTGGTCTTTCAGAAGCATTTCCACTGTGATTTTGTTCCCTGTTTTTAAAAATATCTTCCAAAAATAACTGAAAACATGAGTGTGTTGCTGATAATTTGGTTTTCCTAATTTTGTTGTGAAAAGATATTTTACCTTTAAATTTGCTACCATACAATCAGTTTCTGTCATGTTTTAGAACTTCTAAAATTCAGTACATCCCCTTCAGAAGGGGACTTTCCAGAGCTCTTTATTAGCACGGGACTTTGTTTCTTGACTTGGTGGCAACTTTATAAAAGTGCAAGGAAAGAACACATTCAGTGGCTGCCACCTTGCTTGCTCAGGTACCCAGCTGAAGTGCTGTACTCAAGAGCCATCCTTCATCTCCATTCCTGGTCCCCTTCCTTCTGGCTTCATCTTGGCAACTCTTAACATCTCTTAGGGTTTTAAGGAGCAGTTATTGGTCAGCAGTAATGGAAATGGGATTCTTTTTGATGCAAGGAAGGCCAGTATCACTAGTGCTGATTGCAATGACCAGTTCATGTGTCTCATTGTGTCTTCAGAGTAACTTAACTGCTTCTTTTACCTTCCAGAACTTTAACACAGCTATTCTGAAATTGAGGCACAACCATCATTTTATGTGACACAGATCTAATCAATTTGGCTTTGCAGCCTCTTTAAAGTTAACTTCTTTTGAAGTAGTGTTTCAGAAGTTGGCTTTTTTGCAACACTTTAGCTGAAGAATATTAAACAGCAGGACCTGAGCATAAAAGCAAGAAGAGGCAGCCAATAACTAGCATTGATAGAATTTTACTTCTGATTTTTTTTCATCTTCCCCTTCCCAATCTATGCCTTATTAATCTTCTCTTTTTTTCTAATCAAAGTGGGTCTCTTTGTTCTAGGTGACATTTGCTCTTGATACACGTTGCCCTGCTATATTTTAAAAGAACTGCTGTTGATTGTACTGTGTATTGTTAAGGTTTTGGTTACATAAAGCCTAAAGTTGCATGTCTGACTTTGACTACCTACATACACTTATTTGCTGAATGTTTGTTAATACCTTCTTGTTTGTAATCTGTCTCCTCACAGGTGTTGTTGAGTACTTGAGCACTGGTGGAGTGGAAACAAACCACAAAGATTTTAAGGAACTGAGATACAATGAAAGTCTTACTAACTTCAGCTGTAATGGAAAAAATGGGACAACAAATGGAAGAATTACGCATGGTTTCAAGTTGAAGAGTGCCTATGAGAATGGTCTAATGCCTTACACAAATTACACATTTGACTTCAAGGTAAGGACTTGCTTATATTTTGGAAAGGTTTTCCATTTCCAAGTGTAACTAATGTGATTTGCTCTGTGAAGTTGTTATAAGTTAATCTGTGTAGCTAAGTTCACCAAGTTTACACTTAAAACATAGCAAACTAAAATGCCCAACACTTTAGTCTCCTAGAAACCATCTTATTCTTTTTAATAACTTGCAACAGCTTTGCAAGAGTTGGGGTGCTCTTAACCTTCCCTGTAAACAGTAGGAGTTTGTGTTTTGATACTCCAAGCTAAATGACAGGGGCTCTTAAGCTGTCAAGTGCAAAGAAATAATCCATGTTGCTTCTGGAAAAGTCGAAGTCCTCTGTTGGGAAAACAGAGATTGTTTGTTTCCTCTTAAAAATCTGTGAAATGTGATTTGAAGCTCTGTAGGAGGTTGGAAATTGAAACCCCCAAAAGCATAGCAGAAGTGATAAAGGGTGGCCTTTTCTTTTCTTTTCCTAATGTATATTGAGCATCCCACTGCATATAGGAAGAAGAAATCTCCTAAATTGTGGTGTGCTATAGAGAAAGGAATGGGATATTTCATTACTTGTAACACTGAGCTCACCTCTTGTTTAGAATAACTTGAGACAAGAATAAATACTAACAAAAATCTTTTTTTTTTTTCCCTCTTGTTTTAGGGTATTATTGATTACATCTTCTACTCTAAACCTCAGCTAAACATTCTTGGCATTCTTGGACCTTTGGATCATCATTGGTTAATAGAGAACAATATAAGTGGTTGTCCACATCCACTCATCCCTTCTGACCACTTCTCACTTTTTGCACAACTGGAGCTTTTGCTGCCTTTCCTGCCTCCTGTAAATGGAATCCATCTCCCTGGCAGGAGGTAGTCAAATACATTTTAGAGGGCAACCTCAATCTAACTTGTACAATTGTAAAATCTGAATATAGAGGAGTGAGGTATGGCCAACAGGGATTTTTTTTCTTAATAATCTTAATCTTAAATCTAATTATTTGCTAAAGACATAGTAAAAGCCAGGTGCTATCAACAGACACAATTCTGAGCCCAATATACTTTGTATACTGTTCCACAGCGATTGGTGCGTTTGCACCTTTCTTTAATACATTACAATTAACCTTCCTGTTTCTTTTCTCCAACGTGACATTTTCATGCCTTGAAATAGGGAATTGTTATACAGTGTATTCTCTTTGCACAGTTATCTGTAGCACTACTTTTTTGAGGCCAGTAGGAACATCCACAGAACATTCTCCGTACTTCACTCCCTCCTTTTTCAGACTTGTTTGTAAAATATAGAATTTGAATTTAGCCTTTATTGATTGTATATGAACAACAGAAAACCTGATTTATGAGATTTTGTACTTTAAAAAAAAAAAAAGAAAAATCAGATTTGGAAAATGATTGTATTGTAAACTAAGGCTAAATTTTTATCTGTTTTCATGTGTTATAAAGGCCAGCGTGTAAAAGAGGTTGTCACAGGTTTTCTCTGCTAATGATTTGCACTGTTAGGGTTTTGTTAGCCCTTTTATACTACTTTTTATGTTCAATTGAGAACGTTGCTTTCAAAATCCAAACCTTTAAAATATTAATAACTTACAGAGATAATGAAATACATTCTATTTCTGATTAAACAAAAAGAAAGAGGCATAGAGTTCTCACAGAACAGATAAGCTGAGCAGTGAATATAAGTAGACCTGTATGGATTGAAAGTTATTGCTTATGTGTACACAGTCAGACATTTTTTTCATCTCTAATTTTTGAAGTAAAATCTAGGATACTTGTGTACAGCTTCTTCATTTCTCTTTTAAATATGTGTCCTATCTCCACTGTGCCTGCTTAAATTTGTTCTCAACTAGCACTGCCTGTGCATGCAGAGAGATCCTGTGCATCCTCTTTTATTTTTTTAAATAATGTTAACACTTGTGAAAATTTTATGAAGATACTTTTGTATAAGCTGTGGCATCTTTTTTCCTTTGTGAAGCATTGAATATCACACTTTGGAACATGTTCAGGTTATGGGTACACAGTTTCTAGCTTCTAACGCCCATGCACTGCTTCTTTCAGTGTCATTGCACAGTGCCGTTTTTCCCACTAAGAGTTACTATCATGTGGATTCTCTTTCGTTTGTGTGTTCCTCAGTTTCTGAAAGTATAATTCCTTGAAGATAAAAACCTAGCCCTACATTTTCTATTAATGAAGCAGTGTAAAATAAATGCATTTTCAATACAGGTCCCAAAGACAATTCTTCAGATCATATTTTAAAGTGACCAAGTCTTATTTTAAAGTGTCAAGCAAGACCGAAGTTATAGTGTACCCTCAGTGCCATTTGTGTCATGAAGCCAAGTATATAACAGCTTACAAATTTAACTTGTTTATTTGTATCCTAAAAGGGAGAATTCATCATCTCCTTAGACTAATACAACTTCAATAATAAATGTAAAAAAAAAAAAAATTAATAATGGATATAGAGCTTGGTCTTAAACAGCTTTTGTTTCAGCTGCGGGCAGGGAAGCAAAAGGACACTGAGCATTAAGAGAAAACTTTCTAAATATTGTGAATTTTTTATATATAAGAGAATTGATTGGTAATAATGATTCAAAATTTTATTGAAAAGTAGTCAGCACACAAGTGTGCTCAAACCGTTCTGTTTTAAGCTCAAAGTAAAAATTGCAAACAGTTCGGATGTGTAAAATGTACATTTTAAAATTTCAATACAAGAAATTTTGATCTTGAATCCTTGTCTGGGACCTGATCTCTTGGGGTTATCTTGTTTTGGTTTTAGTTGTAAAAACACCAAACATGTCCAGTTTATAATCAGTACATTGAAATGCTGGTAGTATTGCTGTAGTAGATTTAATGCGTAGTGTTATTTTTTTTCTGTTTGTTTTTTGGGGTTTTTTTGTAAAGTGTGAATAAAAGGTGTTTTACTCATGTTTCCTTAATGATGTCTTGGTAATGTACATCATGACAATTTCCAGTAATGATGAGCCAATTTAGCTTGTCAGACTAAGCAAACTATTTTTCTTTTCTGATATCTGGATTGTGTAAGGAGTCCAGAAAGCTTTACAGAAGGGGAAGGGAAGCACTTACTCATTTTGTATTTTTTTAGAGGGGGATAATTTACTTTAATAGATGCTGGAGCTTGAGTGCACTTGTTAGATTCTAAAGGTTTGAGCTTTATCCAGTATGTGTTCTCCTCTATTGCTTAGTCTTAAAAAAATATTTGAATTTATGACAGCATGTGAAAATATGGCCCCTTGTGCTTTTGGAGACACAACTGTTCCTGCTTAGTCACCTTATGGTCTAAGGGTCCATTTGAATAACCATTTCCTCCAGCTTTTATAGTAGTCCATCAGGTCCTGATTGAAAACCCTCTGAATCCATTGAAGACACTCCTTTGACTTCACTGGGTTTTGACTGGACAGCAGCTGTGACTCGGGGGCTGAAGGAAGGAAGGAGAAATGTTTTGAAAATAGGGAAAGACCAGATGGCACCAAAACAGAGCTGAGATAAACTTTGTCAAACAATCTCTCAAAGAAAATACATTCTTGTGTCAAACAAATCTAACTCAAAAGTCTCAATTTCCAGCTATAACATAGAATAAGGCAATAAACCGTGTCTTCACAAAATCAAGATGTTTGCTTCATAGTTTTTAACATGAAATGGTTATTTGCAATATTTTTATTCGAGGTAGTTTTGGGTGTTGCCATAATGTACCTTCAGTGTTCTTGTTGTAAAAGCACATACAGCAAAAGTCACAGAACATCCTTGGGATTGAAAGAATTTATTTAGGTAAGACCAGGCTTTTTTCCACTTAAAATACACTCTGCCATATCTTGTCTAGTTTTATTTACATTTACCAAGAGTTCTGGGTGTCAAAGTGTAAATTGAACTACACCCTTAAACAAAACAATTGTTTAGAGTACAAGACTAATACCACAAGTTACTGCTTTGAACATAACACAAGTAGGGGGGGAAAGAGCAGATAAATTGGTGTGTGTTGTAATTATTTTGTCCTTTTAGCAGCTTTAAATTAAAGGTAAATTTGGCTAGCATTGGACTGAACTGATTTTAAGAACATTGTATGCATCTCTGATATAACTTCAGCAAATCTCTCAAGGTTGTTTTTTTTTTTATAGCAGGCTTAGAAAATAGCTTATGCTTTGCTTTTTCAACCATGTATGAAAGACAAAATAATTGCAACACCATTGTGGGGGAGGGGGAAAAAGAAAACTAATTACACTGTAAAACTTTGAAAAGTTCAGTTAACCGCTTCAGTAGCAAAGCCTTTCTCATCCAGCCGGACACAGTATTTTTTAGTATGTTAACTGCTATTCTTTTCTTTTGGTTGCATAAATTTGTAACACTTAAGTGTCTTGGTATGTTTAAGTAGTGTCTAAAATAGAATATCTTAGTCTTTATTCACAGTACTTCTGTATAATGTGTAATGCACTGGACTAACTCTTGTTTACCATTCATGTAACAAAAACCAGCACATTATCTGCACTAAGCTCAAAGAATGTTGCATTTGTCTATAGGCAGCTCTTCAATAAGATAAATGGGAAACTGAATATGGTCTGATGGTAAACAAGGGCTTTTACTGTTCTCTTCAGTGGAACTTTCTTCTTGGTCAAATTTTAACTAGTTAGTATTATATTTATATACAGGGTCTTCTTTTTCTTTACCAATGTATTTTCCTACTCATAGCTGACCAATAAATCCAGTATCTGTTTCAAACCTTCTTGAAGTCTAATTCATATTTTAACTTGATTCATAAAGTTTTTCCTCAGGAGTTCCAGCTGAAGTGAGAGAAGTGTGTGAAGGGTATAATGGAAGCAACAGGAACTTGTTAATCCCAGAAGGACCTTGCTGTGCTTCCTGCTGCTTTCGAGATCTGCACACCAGAAATCTGCTCTGGTTGGGTTTGGATTGCAAAGTGAAGGCTTGATCAGAAGTGCCTCCAGAGCCTGTGGAGAACCCTGTCCAAACCTACTCAGAGCTCAACTCCTTGTCTTCATAGCTGGCCATCCTCTGACCTTCCAGGTCAGCTGTGCAGTGCAGGTTCTGTCTCGGTCCTGTAGACCTCTTATTGCTCCAGAAGCACAAAGTACACTTGGGGTCTGACAGCAGGAAGGGATTCAAATACTCAGTTTACTGTGGGAGGGAAACAAAGGGAAGACTTTTTCAACTTCTTTTTCAGGAGTGAGATTCAGCAAACTCTTGTCCTTGGTGTATTTTCATACCCTGTTCTTTCTCTGTGGGTGACACTGTCTCAGTGTCTGTAAGAGTGCAGCCTCACCACGTTTGGTGTGATGTTCCCATCACTGGCAGCAGGAAACAGCAGACACCTGAGCACACTTGTGTGTGTGGAGCACACACTGAAGCACCCAGCACCTCTCCTGGCACCACTGCCCTCCTCAGAGCCCATGGTCTGTGTGTTGGTGCTGCTTTGCCATGAAATAAATGATCTAGTTCTGTGTTCCAACACTCACCACAGGCCCCACAATGTTCAGCTTGTTTGTAGGTTTAAAATGTGCTCTCTTGAAGCAGCTGTAAGTCCCCAGCAGTGTGATGGGTCCCTTGCAGGCCTAGCTGTGATTTCTCTTTGGTTTTGTGTCTTGGGTGAGATGTTAATTCCCAACACATTTGCAGGATTGCCACTAGATGGTGCGGGAAACACAGACTTGAGCTCACACAGCCTGAACCTGCTTCAGTGCATGCAGAGTGTGGCTTGTAGAATTATTCTGAAGAATGTTTGTGGGAATTCAGGCCCACCTTTTCTGGTGGTAGCTGCTGGTTTGATAACATTCACGCCAATTAATACTGGTTTTATAAATCCAGCTGTCATGATGGGAATGAAAGGGACTCACTTGGTCCTCAGTGACAAAATTATTCAGTAGGGCCTTCCCTTGTTGCATTAATCTACTTAAGGTTAAGTTTTCAGACGAGTGCAGTTGTTACATGGTTCCAGACTGGAGTTTACAAGCTCCTAAATAGTTTCTGCAAACCTGACATGGAAGTATGGGGAGAGCTGTTTGTAGGGAAACTGCCAAAACTAAGGGAGAGGCCAGTGTCCTTGTCAGAGAATGTGGGGAGAAAACAGCACCTCTCCCTCAAAGGCAAAGGACTGAGCTGAGCCTGCGTCCTGTCGTCCTCAGCCAGGTCAAAGAAATCTTGTCTTTGCTTAACTTGAAGTAAAATATCTGGAGCTATTTTAATATAATTGAATACACAACATCTCTGGTCAGACTCTGGTTATTGGTCCTTCATACCCCATATCCACTGGTTCAGTTCAGTGATAGAAAAAAGTTGGATTTGGGCCTTCTAGGGTGAGACTCTCCCAAATCAAAGCAGTTGACAGTGTGGCTTGTCTTCTATTGGCACTGGTGAAGCAGAGGAACCTTAAAACCTGTGGAACTGAGCCCAAAGAGAAAAAGCTAAGTGGAAAGGACAGGACTCAGCCAGGTACATGAAGTAACCTCTTGGTCTCTTGGGAGAAGCCATACTTCACTAAAGGTGAGTGTTCTGGTTCTTTTCTTGCTTTTCATCCTCCTTTCCTAACCCAAAGGCAGTAATGGTTTACTCTCTAAATGTTCCCTTACTCTGTATGGAAAGCAGTAAATCTAATTAAGCTATTTATAGAGATCTTTGGTACACTTGGATATTTTTTTAATTCCAAAATAAGCCTACTGTTCTCACAGTTTATCAGTTTTTAAAAGATAAGAGGGTACATCTTGGTTAAATATTCCTAGTGTATCAGTGGACAGCACTGATTTATTTAAAAATGCTAGATATTTACTGTAAAAAAAGCACACACTACAGAAAATAAAAACACACATACTCTCCTTCTGGGTTTTAGTGACCACAGATTTAAGGAACACGTAGGTCACTTGGTGAGGCTACACTTTTTTTTTAATACAGTTTAAGTTTCTCTGCACTTTCCTGGTCTCTGGGAACATGCCAGGCTCCAGTGGTTTGTGAGAGTGCTTCATGGCCAGCGTGGTGGGGAGTGCTGGGAACCAAGTCCTTGCCACGCTTGTCCCCTCACCTGTGTCATGGGGTGCACGTGCTGCCAGCCAGGGAACAGCTGCTGCAGGCTCAGAAAATGAATTACAGGTTACTGTGCAAAGGAAACCAATGGAGATTGGGAATATTTGCCTACCTCTGAAAACTGAGCTCCACGGGGAACCTCATCCCACTCTGTAGCCCCGTGGGGGTTGGTCTCTTCTCCCAGGCAACCAGCAACAGGACAAGGGGAAATGGTCTGTCAGGAAAAGTTTAGATTGGATATTAAATTTCTCTAGAAATTTCTTCATGGAAAGGGTTGTTAAGCTTTGGAACAGGCTTCCCAGAGAAGTGATGGAATGGGCATCCCTGGAGGGATTTGAAGGATGTTTAGCTGTGGCACCTGGGGACAAGGTGGGCTTGGCAGGGCTGGGGTAATGGCTGGCCAGTTTTCCAGTGAGTAATAACAGCAACACCCAGTGAAACTCTACATGCACTGCCCAGGGAGAGAAGATCAAATCAAACAGGCTTTTCCTTCAGCTGCTCTTTGATTCTCAGTTTCTGACTTCACAAATTTATGTATTTTCATGTCCTTTGCAGTGTTTTAAGTTGGTGTGTGAGGCAGCTGAAGGTTTTTAGTGCCTTAGCTGTTCTCTGAGAGGCTGTACCCCTGTGTAAGTGGGGGCTATGCTTGCTAATGCTTGCAGGTAGTAAACTAGGAGTATTTCTGGTGTAAATTGAGGTGATAGACCACAGGAAGGATTGGGATTACCCTGTGTAATATTTTCTCCCTCAAGTGGAATCATTTAGTCACAGACCGGTGAGGGAGGGGGGAGATGAACAAAAGGTAGAAATGTGGGTCTGGGCCCAAAACAGCCAACAGGAAATTTTCCATTGACCCCACTGGGTTTTCACTGGGAAAACACAATCAGGAGCACAGAAAAATGAAGTTCCCACACGTGCATGTGGAACAGCCTGTCTTCCCTGAGACCTGTCCTAACTCCCCAGAGCCCTGCAGGCACCAGGGCAGTGTCTGACCTGTGGCGCCCAACACAGGATTCACATCCCACTGAACTGAGCTTGCATTTTTCCTGGGTCCAGTGCCAAGTCTCAGGCATGGCTGTACCATTTAATTAGGCTTTCAATTTGATAGTGTGAAAACTGCAGTTTCACCTTGTTACATCAGCCTCAGGAGTCAGCCAGCCTTTCCTTTAAATTTGTCCATGTATTACTCATGTCCTGTAGGAACTGGTGAAATGAATAAGGAGGAAGAACCACCTGGCACTGCAACACATGTTCCTCTTTTATTTCTGTGGCTTGCTCTGAAAAAGCTGTTTCTATATAATTATTTTTACTTATATGTTTGGGTAATCCTATGAATCTTCTTCCCCTAAGTAGGAATGATTCCCATTCTACAGAAAGCAGCAATAATTCCAAAAGCCAGCAACTAACTGAAGCTCGTGGGTGTCTGGATGGTGGAGCAGGTGACACCTGCTTGGACTCTGGGGTTGGTCCTGCTCCCTCTTGTCCTGCAGGTGAGAATCTCATCCCATGAGCTGAGGGACTTCAGCAAGGGCAAAACTGCCCTGCACTGAGCAGATCAGAGGTCTGAGGAGGGCACAGAGCCATGGCCTCGTCCTGCTGGAGCTGCTCTCCACAGCAGGATGAGCAGCGTGCCTTCGGTCTGTCAGCTGGGTTGGTTCCCTGCTGTCCCCAGGACAAGGAATGCGTGTGGTGCAGTGCTTTGTTTTCACAGTGATTTTAAAAGTACTGTACTGCTGGCCTGGAACACTCTGTACAAGGTTCTGAGAGCAAGGACTTCTTAAATACATCTGCAAAGGTTGTGATCCATAAAGATATGTAAGTCTGTCTTGTCTGTTGAAGAACAATGCAGCTGAGAGACCTTGGGAGCTCGTTTGGGTCAGGATGTGCAAAAACACTTCTCTAAAAAAAAAAACCCAAAAAACAATTATGTGTGACAAAGTACTGTGTAAATGTGGTGCTTGGTACTGTTGATGAGAAAGGAAAGAATTCTAGTAAAGGCTAATTACAATGTTTGGTTTGATAGCTGGCCTCAGAGCCCCCACAGGTCTCAGAGCGTGACAAAGTGAGACTGGCCATACTAGCCTTTGCTGTTTCTGGAAGAACAGGGGAAAGGGAAATGATAAAAACATTTTGAATTTCCTTTTGAAATTAAATTGCTAGAATTAGTATTAGATACAACAAAATGTGGTGAGGTGGTTTGTTTGTTTGTGGGGAGGGGTTTGTTTTTTAGTCAATTTTGATCAGCAAATACAAAAATGAGCAGCTTCAAACTGACAGAGGGCAGGGTGATATTGGGTATTAGGAAGTTCTTCCCTGTGAGGCTCTGGCAAAGATTTCCAGAGAAGCTGTGGCTGCTCCATCTCTGGAAATATTCAAGGCCATGCTGGATGGGGCTTGGAGAAACCTTGTCCAGTGGAAGATGTCCCTGCCCATGGCAGGGGGCTGGAATAAGATGATCTTTAAGGTCCAAACCATTCTATGGTACCATGAAAATTTTTTGAGTACAATGGGCATCACAAATTTTACCAAGCCTGATGGGGTGATGTTTAAATGTTTTTCTTTCTAGCTTGTATCCCTTGCAGTGGACTGTAGGAAGGAGGCTTCGTCTTTGGGCACAGAATCCAAAGATTTCTGCTGCCTGTCTGAGATCACCAGGTAATTTTCTGTTGCCAGCATTAGCCTCAGAGAGACTTTTCTTTCAGAATCCTGTTGTTGGAGACAGTGCAGTTTAATGAAGCGCACTGATGTGCTCAGAGCAGCTGCACTGCCCTTGCTGTCACATGCAGTGCCTTGTGCCTGCTGGCCAATTGTGCCAGGAGCACTTCTACGTGTCAGAAAAATGTGCAGAGATTATGGATGTTTGTCAGCATCTTTCTACTGAAAAATAGAGCCTAAGAAAAGGTTATACTGGGCACCCCAGCCTCCACCTTCTACCTCCATGGAAAATCCCACCTTGGAGCACCTGGTGCAGCATCTGCCAACCTGGAGAGTGAACTCTATTCCAAAATCCTGAGGACTTTGCTCCTCTTTTCCTTGTTGCAAGACCTAATCTCTTTGGCTCTCTTTGGTGGTGGAAATTATCACTCCCATTATCCCCCTGACACTTCCTTATAATACCACTGTTGGCTTCTGGATCCAGCTATTTACCCCACATGTTTTCCTGGTTAACACTATTGTACAGTTATATAATTAATTCGGTTAATTACGCTTAGAAAAGAATTTCAGGGTGGAGACACAAGCAGCTCATCTGCAGGCAGTTTATTGTGTGGTTCATTCCCTTTTTGAGAAATTGTTGATCTGAATCTCAGAGGCAGCAGAGAAAGGAAACTTTCATTTTCTGCCTCTAAAATGACAAGGGGAGGGTTTTGCTGAGTGCTGTTGCAAGGATCAGTTGTCACTTTGGTCTCGAGAACTTCCTAGAGCAGGCAGTGCTTTATAATTCCAGGGAAGAGAAGACACTTTGCAATAGATCTTGCTATTTGCTTGTTGCTATAAAAAGACTGGGAAAGGGAGGTGGGGAGGAATCTGTTCTAAACCCAGCTGGTACCAGCTCAGCCCTTCAGAGAAGCACAACACTTAATTTCTCTTGTATTTCTTTGACCCAGTTAGCATTGCACAAATGTTCCTGATCACAGGACTGTCTAATCCTCTCTTGAGTCCTGCTGAATTTTATCTTGTTGACATCCTGCAGCAATTAATTCCAGGAGCTGACCCTGCACAGCAAGGAGGGTGTTGTTTTCTGTCTGTGTGCCCTTGTTCCAGCAAGCCAGGTTTGAGCAGAGGCAGCATGGAGGGCCAGCACAGAATCTGGCATCTGAGGCAGGGATGTCACCATCCCTCGAGGGCTGGGCATGCCTCACACCCCAGCACACCTGAAGGAAAGCTGAACACTGAGCAGCTCAAATGTCATGACAGCCTGGCTGTGCTTTATGTCACCTTGTAGTGCCTGAAGGAACAGGTGCGGTGACATTTTGGAGAGAGCTGGGACTGAGCCAGGCTGGGAGCAGCAGCAGAGTCCCAGCTGCAGCTGCTCTGGCCCATCCCCATCAGCTCTTCTGGGCAGGAGCAGGAGCTCACCTGCAATATTTGTACCACCAAACCCTTCTCACCTGCAGACAGTGCCAGCTATTAGACACCCATCTGTCCTAAACTGGGGTCTGGAGTAGGACCTGGATGTTTCTGGATTCAAAACCAGGCATGATCAGGCCTGTGCTTGTATTTGCTTCCCCTAAAAACCAGTTTTATTTTGTACTGTTTTCCACAGCTGGCTCTGTGAGCAGGGACCATGTGCAGGTTCCTTTGCTCTTTGTGCAAACCAAGCTCAATCTGAAGCTCCCAGCTCATCCCAGTGATGAGGCTGGGATGGCCTGCAGGCTCAGGAGTCAGGGGTGGCCACTGCATTCACACAGCCCCCAGCCCACAGGGCCTGGGGGGAGGCTGGCACTGCTAAGCAGCCGTGAAGGGATTTGTGAGCCAACATCACAATTTATTCTGTGCAGTGTTTGATGCTTCTGTAGCAGGACCCGAGGGGGAATGTGAAGAACATCTGGAGCAAATTTGGTATTTCTTGTGTAATTACTTTGGAGCCCGGACACTTGAGATGTGGCATCTCCCTGTTCTGAAGCTGAGCTAGTGGAGCTCAGCCAGTGCTCATTGAGTGAGTTGGAACAATACAAAAACATAAAACAATTAAGGTTGGAAAAGCCCTCTAAGATCACTGACTTCAGCATAGCACTGCCAAACCCCCTGCTAAGCCATGTTCCCGAGTGCCACACCTACATGTTTTTTAACACTTCCAGGGACAGTGATTCCACCATTTCCCTTGGCAGCCTGTTCCAGGGCTTGACAACCCATCCAGAAATTTTTCCCAATACCTAATCTAAACCTCTCCTGGCCCAGCTTGGGGCCATGTCCTCTGGTCCTGCCACTTGTTACCTGGGAGGAGAGACCAACACCCACCAGGCTACAGCCTCCTCTCAGAGCTGGAGAGCAGCCCAGCACCTCTGGTGTAAACCATGTTCTCTCCCACATACTCACCATTCAGGAAAAAATACCAAACCTTCAGCTAAGCACAGCTGACTTGCAAATGTCACGTTGTGCTGCCAGATGAGATGTGGCAGTGTCCCTGCAGGCTCCTCCTGCTCCCACCGAGCGTGACCACCCGCTCTGCAGAGCAGGGGTCTGCTGGTCCTGAGGGACAAAGCCCCTGCAGGTGTGTGAGGCACAGGCAGATAAAGCCTTGTGCTTTACACAGTTTTTGCTAAGCTCACAGCAGGCTGATGGGCTTTCAGCTAGGTTAATTTGAAAGCAAAGACAAGAAACAGTTGATACAATGCTAATACACGCAAATAAAAAAAGTAATAATTTGATTTTCCTCATCAGCTGCTATTTGAAATCTCTGCTTTGAATGCAGCACCCCAATTATCCCCATTACAAGCCCATTCCAAAGCACTTAAAGGTTCCCTTTGATTTAAATGGCATTTGGTCAAACTTTATGTAGCAACAAGCTGGTATTCTAAAAATGCCCAGACTTTCTACAGCTCTTTGCAACAGCCCTAGGAAGCATTGCCTCCAGGACCATTAATTCCAGGAAGGCTGCAATTACCAGGAACAATATCTCTCTATTTGCACAACATGTATTTTGCATCAGCTCTAGCTCGTGTCAAACAAATTCGATTGTACTTGAGAATCCCTGAGCATGGGGAAAGGCCACAAGCCCATGGTGTGGCACTTCAGTTGACATCCCTCCTGTCAACTGTGGCCCATATAAGTGATGCCAGCCACAAAAACACACGTGGGCCCCGGTGAGCAAGGCAGAGAGCTGTGCCTGAACCTTCTGGCTCTTCAAACTCAAGCAGTAAAGCTTTCAGCCATCACTTCCGAGCTCTCTTCTGCCCACATCTACAGCTGCAAATGGAAAATACAAAACACTTTGCCATTAATCACAGTGCTGGTGGTTCAGTCAAGGTTTCATTCAAAGCTAAGGGAATCCTGCTTAGTCACTAAATGCAGTTTAACTTCATTCTGCACCATGATAAATGAAGTAGTCTCCACTTAGGAAGGCTCAAAGTTAATTAAAGTATGCCCTTAATGAGCAATTAGGCCCAAATGCAGGCACTTCAGGGCAGGGGGAATGCCTGAAGCACCACCCACAAAGCCCCTGCTTGCAGCTGAGGCATCCTTGGGTTTTGCCTCGGGCTCAGGTCTGATCTCCTTTAAAGGTGGAAGCTTTAAGTTTTCCGTGGAGCTTTAAGAGCTGGATTTTTTTTTTCTGCAATCAAAAATAGCTGCTTTAATCCTAACTTCAGAGTTAAAGACCTTTTTAGAAACTGATTTTGCCACCTTGCTCATAGCCCTGCAGCATCTCCCTGTTTGTGTGCAGCCCTTCAATCTCACATTACAGCCCCTGGCTGAGAGAGCCCCATCCGTGGTCTATCCCTGCCTGTAATCACTCTGCACAGGCTCATGTTTTCCTTTGTTTATCACCATCTCTCTTGCTGGCTGTGTGGGCACAGAAAGGCCCCTCCTGGCTGGGAGAGGCTCTCTGTGCTGCAGGAATTTCTGAGCAGTTCCTGCACTGCACAGCTCTGACCCTGGAGCTGTTCCTTCCTGGCCTTTGGTTTCAGCTGATGGGTATATTTGTCATTTAAAGATGTCATGGATTGACAAGAAAGGAAGGAGTGGGACAGTTTTCTTTCTGCCTCGCCGTCTCTGGTTTGTAAATTCTGGTCATGATTTTCTGTGTCCAAATGCATTTGTGCTTTGTAGCAGGAGGAGGCTGCATGATCATGCAAGCAAAATTGCCATGAATGCTCACAGTTTGCTTGTGAACTGGATGTGAAGTCTGAGACTGAAAGCTGCTGGTGGGATTTGGATACCAATTCCCCATTCAAATTAATCCAAATCCCTTTGGCAGTTCTGATTATCTCAATAAATGAGATTTTTCTGCCAGTGACTTCAAATGCAGAGCCTGCCATGAGATTGGCCATGGAAGCAGCACGGCTTTTATCTCTCTCTGTGACCTAAATTCCTAGATAAGGTTTTCTTTCTTGTCTGGAAGCACTTCTGAACAGGCAGCAACTTCTGCAGGCTTATCCTGACCGGCGATTCCTCAGGGGCTGTTCTGCAGAGAGGGAAAGAGGGGGAGCATTTTCTGATGGCCCAGGTGTGCATCCGTGGGGTGAACAGGGAGAAAAGTGCTGTGTGGCCTGTAGTTACAGGCCACGTTATCCCACCCAACAGCATCCAATTTCTTTTTCCTTTGGTAGGACTGCAGGCTCCCTCAGCAGCTGGGGGGCAGAGAGGCTGTGACAGGGGAGTGACAAGGCTGCCCCAATCCCCATCCCCTCCCTGAACCAGCCCAAAGTACATCTGCAGCAGGTGGGTGATGTACAGCTGCAGAACTGCCTTATCCAGGGAATTGGTGCCTATTTAAGCGTGCAGTGATGTCACAAGGACCAGCATGGTCATTTCCAGAACAGCTGATGGTGAAGAAGGTGAGGACTGTGCTTTTCAAAACAGGGTTTAAGTGAACTTGAATGGAGACAACGTTCCCTATCTGCTGCCTCTGTCCTGTGTTAAACCAGCTTTTATTTTCTTACCTGTCACAGCTTCTACTGCACAGCTGGAATTGCTCAGCCTGGGGCTCCTGGCCCTGTCACTCCTGCTGGGAGCTGCCCTGCTCCCTCACTGCACCACCAGCCCCACATTTCCCTCCTCCCTTCCCTGCCTTGCCACTTCTATGACCCTAATTTGCCCATGTCTCTTTGCCCCCATCTTTGCTCCATCCCAGCAGCTTTGGCTCCTCTTGAAAAACCTATTTGCTTGAGTAGAATCTCAGTTTTCACTTAAGAAAAAGTATTCTCCAGAAAGAGCCAGTTCACTGCAAAGCTTCACTGCTCCAAACCTGCCTGCACCTGGAATTAACAATGTGTTTGTAAAAGGCCCCAGCTCTGAGCCCAGCCCTGCCATCACCCCAGCCCTGCTCCCAGTCCTACATCAGAGAGTTGGAGGCTTTCCCCAGCCGCCTGGGCTGCAGCTCTCACCTGCTGCTGTGCCTTTTTGCTCTGGACATAAAAAGTGATGGGTTTCAGGGTGTAGAGACTTGCAGGACTGTGGCAGCTGAGGAGGAGTCCCAGCCCTGGGCAGCAGCTGCAGAAGGGGTGAGGTGTGAAGGCCTTTGGTGACCTGGGAGAGTGAGAAGGTGCTTGCATGGCAAGTCACAGCCCACATGCTGTGGATCAGCCCAGCACTAAAAATAATGCCCTGTGGAATGCAGGATGGAAACAACAACTGGATGGAAGGATTTTATTTGTTTCCTCTGTCAAAAGCAGTGATACATGCAGTTGGCACAAGACTTGTTAGGCATTAGAGTCATAAATATTCACATGGAGAGAAATTTAAATGACAGCAGAGCAGTGAGGACAAGCATTGCTTAAACCCCAGCATTTACCTGAGAAGGGAGGGGCAGGTGTGGAGGAGGCAGAGCAGGCTGGGACCTCCTGGGTTCAACTTTCTCCAGCAGCTTTAATGAGTGCTGGAACCACCTTCACTTCCATTCTTGCTGTGTAGTTAGTTCAAAAACAGAGCTGAGAAGCAGCTCAGCTCCATAGCACTAATGAGTTTCAACAGGAGAAAAAAATATTTGAGGTAAGAGATGTGAGGGTGAGAAGCTCAAACATTCTCACCTTTTGATCCTTGAGCATATTTACACTCATGTTGGTGCTGAGTAGAAATTGCTTTTTCATTTAATCTGCTTGAGGGTGGTTTGGAAATCACTTGTGAGCATTTTTATAATTGCAGCTTTCCAATGCTGTTTTTCATCTTAGCTGCTGTTGAGCAAACAGCCTGGTCCCTCTGCTCTCTGCTGTGCCAAAACATTTATTCCTAGTAGTAGTAATAATTAGACTGGTATTGCTTTGCAGTTTTCTCAGCTACATCTCCTGACTGGCTGTGGAGAGTGTGGCACCAGACACAGGTGGGTGAGGTTGCTCTGACTGCAGGAGAAAGTGCCAGTGGCAGCTTCTCTGATGGAGAAGTCTCTGTGTGGCAGTGACTGGGCATGTGCCCGCTACCGCATGCCAGGACTTCCCAGCCTTGTGGGAATGCTTCTCGTCCTAGAGACATCCCATGTAGCAATACCATCAGCATGAATTGTTTGTATGTGCTGTGTGCTGGGTGGTTGGGACATGCACATTTGTTTTTTTCCATGATTCAGTCTGGCAGCACGAAGCAAAGCTCAGTCAACATCATCAGCATGGTCAGCTAGGTGAGAACACAGAAGCACAGGTATGAAGGGAAACACAAGTTATTATTTTACATTCAGGTTCTATCAGCACCAGCCCAGCACTCCTAGGCTGCCCCTCAGCCAAGGCTGCTCTTGTGAGCCTGCAGAGCTCTGTGTGGGCTCATGGGCCCCCACACCTGAGCAGCAAATCCCCTGGGTGCCCGTGGTGTGCAGCCTGGCTGGGACAGTGCAGAGTCCAGCGTGATGCCTGTTTACAGCTGGCTCCACAACAGCCACAGCCCCAGCACAGCAATGCCCACCAGGGCTCCCAGCTCTCCTCCTGCCAGGGCTAAGTCCAGGAGAAAAGGGAACAGAGTTGTGACAGGGTAAGCACCAGGAAAATCCCCACCCAAGGAGTTGTAATATTCTCCACCTTGCCCTCCAGCAAATCCTCATAAAAGACTTCTTACGATTTTTAAGAAATAATTCTTTATGCTACTGCTCTAATGGGTGACCTCTCCAGTGGGATCCTGGTGCTGAGGCAGGGATCTGTGATGGGTCTCCCAGCAAATGTGTGTGTGTCAGAGAGAGTGCATTTCCTACTGTCCGAGCCTTGGGCAAATGGTTCCTTTTTGAATAACTGAACTCAAGTGTCAGCAACCTCTGCCTGCTTGGCACTGGCTGGGAAGCACTGGTATTTCAATGTTCCCACTTCTTCTCCAGCACAGATGGGATTTGTGTTCTCTTCAGCTCTCTCCAGCTTTTCTTCGTGCTCAGGGCAGTTCTAGGCAGTAGGTGGGAGGAGATGCTTTATGAGCTGTTGCCTTTCCAAAATGAAAACTGATTGCTGTTTCCTTAGCAGATGAGACCCTGAATTGTCCCTTTGCCCACGGATGAGGGATATGATGGATCACAAGAGTCTGCCTGACTCGCATGCATGTTCAAGCCATGTTTTCTGTGTGAGGACTCCAGGGAGAGCTGCTAGAGCACAGGGTGGTTATATCTTGTGAATAAAATTATTCTAAGCAGCTACTTCTTCACACTTCAGCAATGGCTGGGAGCAAACAAGCTTTTATCTTTGCTTCTTTCCAGATGCATCTGTGCTCTGAAATCCAGTTATGGATGGTGGCTTTTTTAGGTACCTGGAAAGACTCGAAGTATCTCTGCCTAGTGGGAACATCACCCATGACATTTTTGTCACAGTGAGAAGTTTTTCTTCCTTCTTTTTCATCAATGCCTGCAGTATTGAACAAATTCTGCCTTCCTACAGAGCAGGGCAGGGCTGGGTTTCCTGCCACCTTCCCTCTGGCTGAGGGTGCCAATTGCTCTTCAGTGTTAATGAACATAGGGCTGTTTTCCTTCTGACTGTGGTTATTCCCTAAAACTGTTCCCTCATCCCTTCTGAGATACCTCAGCTCTGGGCATACTGCTTCTTTCTGAACTGGTCTTGGGGAGGGAAGCCTTGGAAAACTGAACACTCGTGGAAAACTGGTTTTCCCTGTGTTTTTTTCTTCCAGGTTTGTGGGATGAAGGTCACCATTTGGGGCAGAAGAGTTGCATTGTGAGTAACCAGTGCTGGCACTTTCACCATAGGAAGAAGCATTGGAGGAGCAAAGATTTCCTGTATTGGTGTAAATTTGTTCCAGGGGGTCCTCTCTGGACCAAAAGTCGGTTTCTGCAGGTGGGACTTTTCCCAGTGGCACCACACTAGAGATGAAATTGGTCAATTTACATTTTGACCTTTCCTGCTGTGTCCCCACATGCGGTGGAGAACCTGACACATCCTCGAGGGTCTTCAGGGTCTTTCTGTCCTTACCCTTACGTCTGCTTTCCAGAAGGGCTGGGAAGGTGGGTCTGGCGAGGTGGCAGATGGATTGGATGTAGTCATCACTGGAGTACAAGTCTGGGCTGGCTGCAGCACTGCCAGCACACTTGGGGTTGCTGCTTGGATCCTCCATCGCTTCCTCGTGGGTTTCCCGTATGGTTGGGAGAGGCTTTGAAAGGCTCAGTCTGATCCGGGGTGCCATGGCTGCAAAGAACAGAGCAGACCTGATCAGCATGTGAAAACCTGCTCTGGTAAAGAAACCCTGGGCTTGTTTCTACCTGAGCCACCTGATGTCTTCTTGAGGTAAACACGGCTGTTAACAAAAACTGCTTTTGAAAAGTTTGCTGGCAGTACTTTTATACCCATGGCTTCACAAACAGCTTCGTAAATGTGCCAAAGAAGCCAAGTCATTAAATGGGGCAGTAAATAGAAGGTTCATTAAGGAGATAAGCAATGGTGCTCCCTCCCTCCTTAAGCAATGCAAGGGAGCACAGCTGGAGAGGTGTGGGGCAGGGACATGAGCTTGTCCCACTGCCCTTGGTGGAGCAGCAAGGCACAAACTACTGTCCTTATTTAATGCTCCAGGTCTGATCACTGTGACAGGGCTCTGACTTCACCCTTAGTCCCAGCAGGAGCTGAACCCAGCAGGAGAGGAGCTGCTCTGTGGGAAGCACCACCTACATAAAGCAACATTACAGTGGTCTCTTCTAGAAGCTGTAGGTGAGAATGTACAGGGTCACTTTTATCCACAGTTCATAAATGTAGTTACGGAGAGGTAGGTCCTCCCCTGAGTGCTTACACAGAGTCAAAGGGATTTAATTCATGTCCTTTATATTCAAATAGTCACCCTCAACTCATTTTAGGTTGGATTTCCATCAAACTGCTCCTACTACTCAGTTAAATATATTGAATTACAAATTTTTCAGTATATTTTGTGCTGCAGTGTTTTCTAACTTACTGATTTTTTTTTTTTTCCTCCAAACACTCCCCCTGTGCTTTGCTTATCTCCCCTTCTGGCAGAAATGACCATATAGCCTGGATTTTTTTTTTTTTTTTTTTTTTTTACTGCTTCCCCCAATGAAAATTGTATGTGACTAATCTGCAGACACAATATAGTTTTGTTGTGTGATTAAACGCAAAAGTGCTTTGCTGGCTATTTTAATGCCTTGCTTGTCACTGCTGGAAATAAATCTGGCTTTGTTGAACCTCCCTGCAAAGCTGCAGATCACACACGGAGCACAAATGAGCAGCTCGTGCCGAGCCCAGGGTAGGGCTCGCCGGGTGCCCATCCCTCCCTGCCCATCCCTGCTTTTCCTCATGTGCTGCTGGTAAAGCCAGCCAAGCTGGGATTTGCTGACCTGAGAGCAGAAGATGCTTGTTTTAAACCTTAGAACCCTTTTATTATCCTTTTTCCTGCCTGCTCCGTTTCTCTCATGTCTTCAAGCCTTGAAGAAAAGGCTTCTTCATCCCTTCCCTCCCAGCCTTGCCTGAGCTCGGCAGCGTCAGAGCCTGGGCCCGGCGGTGAGAGCGGAGGATGCTCCTGGTGAGGGGCGCGGGCATGTCGCGTTAAATCCCGACAGCGCTAATCGGTAACTGAGTCCTGCCAACACGCCCTTCCTCCGGAAGGAAATTTAAATTACCTGTTTGCAGGTAAAACACTCTCCCGATGATGGCATGGATCAGGTCCCGCCCGATGCGATCCCCTTCGCCCTGGGCACCGCGCTGGCACGGCCGAGGTCACCTCCCCGCCACCTGCGGCCCCCGCGGAGCTGGACCCGCTGCCTGCAGCTTCCCTTCCACCGTGCCGTGAGCATCCCCGGCTGCCAGCACCCCGGATATCCCTAGCGACCCCCGGCACAGCCGGTGGCCAGACCCCCTCCCTTACCTGCGGGCTCGGGCGCTGTCGTCTCCCGCGGCTGCACGGCTCTGCCCCGCTCCCTGCTCGCGTTTCCAGCACGGGAGATGCTGTCTGACACTAACCCATGCGCCAGCTCCCTGCCTCAGTCAGCTGATCCCGCTGCCTGTTTTGTTGCTGTTGCTAAATATATCCCGCTGGCTGCCTGCCCTGCCCGAGCCGCAGCCGGCGGGCGCCGAGGCACCGGGGCAGCCGCGGGCACCGGCCGGGACCGGGCATCCCGCATCCCTGCGGCTCCGTGTGGAGGGGACCGCCATCCCGCATCCCTGCGGCTCCGTGTGGAGGGGACCGCCATCCCGCATCCCTGCGGCTCCGTGTGGAGGGGACCGCCATCCCGCATCCCTGCGGCTCCGTGTGGAAGGGACCGCCATCCCGCATCCCTGCGGCCCCGTGCCTGGCCGCGATTCCCCCTGTGGAAGGGACCGCGGGGCCGCGGCCGTGATGCGGGAGGGGAAGGGCTGCCTGTGCTCCAAGCTGGGCTGGGAAAAGAGGAGCCGTAGTTCCTTCATACTTTATTGCTGAAAGAGGAATCCTTAGGGTTTGGGGCTGTTTTTCTTCCTTCTCTGCCTTATTTTGTGATCATATTTGTGCTGGTTTTCCCAAGAGGCAGTGGGGTGTTTGCAGCTTCTTTCTGGTGCTGCTCGCTGCTCTATTCTGTCCCTGCTTCCATTCTGCTCTGAGCCAAGCATCCCTAGGCCAAGCTGTGCATCCCTGGGCTGAGTCACACATCCCTGGGCTGAGCTCTGCAGCCCTGGGCTGAGCGCTACACCCCTAGGCCAAGCTGTGCATCCCTGGGCTGAGCTCTACATCCCTGGGCTGAGCCACACATCCCTGGGCTGAGCTGTACAGCCCTGGATTAGATTAAAGCCCTACATCCTGGGCCAAGCTGTACATCCCTGGGCTGAGCTTTATCTCCCTGGGCTGAGCTGTACCTCCTTGGGCTGAGCTCTACATCCCTGGGCTGAGCTGCACCCCCCCCGGCTGAGCTGTACATCCCTGGGCTGAGCTCTCCAAGCTGTACATCCCTGAGCTGAGCTTTATCTCCCTGGGCTGAGCTGTACCTCCTTGGTCTGAGCTGTACCTCCTTGGGCTGAGCTCTACATCACTGAGCTGAGCTGCACACCCCCGGGCTGAGCTCTACGTCCCTGGATTGATCTGCATATCCATGTTGCTGTTTAGGCACAGCAGCAGCCAGCCCTGCCATGGCACCTGCACACCCCCCGGCTGAGCTGTACATCCCTGGGCTGAGCTCTACATCCCTGGATTGAGCTGCATATCCATGTTGCTGTGGAGGCACAGCAGCAGCCAGCCCTGCCATGGCACCTCCCAGGGCTGTGTTCCACCAAGCCCCCTCTCCCACTGCTCCCAGGATCATCCCCATTTGTGTTTCTCTGAGACCACACAAGTGCATTACAGCAAACTGCTTTGCCAGGAGGACTGGCAGCATCCAACATTTGCCTTTGTTTCCTGGCTTATTAACATGCTGCAAACTGATTGCAATTCTGGAGTAACCCCGGTGTCCCTCTCATAGCCTCTCTTGCAGCATCACATTGCGTGGGGAGATGAATTGTTATGTTGCAGCAGATTCTTCCTTCTGTATTTATTTCCCAACACCATCCTCAGAGGCAGCCCCAACAGCTGCTGCTCTTTCCTGGGGAATAGCCATCCCACACAACATCCCTGTGTGCCCAGGCCAGGCAGTGTGACTGCATTTCTGAGCCTTGCTGCTCCCCACAGTGCCTGTCCTGACCTGCTGGAGGGATGAAGAGAAAAGTAGAAATCCTAGATTAAAAAATCACTGCTTTAGTTTTATTGCAAATATTCTATGTTACCAGCATTCAGGCTGGAATTGGCTGTAGCAGCTGATTTAGTCACCCAAGCCCACACTCATCATTCAGGTTTTTTCTTTGTCTCCATTAAAAATAAATAAGCAGCTCAACAGACTTGTGCATCCCTTTGGGATATGGTTCCCAGCAGATTTTTTTTTTTTTCTGGAAATAGCCATTGCTTATTTTTTCACTATAACAGGTATGTAAGCTTAAGCTGTTTGTCTGGACTTCTGGTGCCAAACAGCTGAATTTAGCTGAAATGACCCACAACCTTTCATGCATTAAATTCACTAACAGCAATGATCATCAGGGATCATGCTGTAGTAACTCAGAGATTCAATTTTTCCTTCTTGCTTGCAGAAAACGTGATTACCACCAAAAGGGAAAAACCCTCAGACACCAGCTATGCTAAGCAGCTGCAGTATGGAGCTTGGGAAAAACATGTGAGGAAGATCACTGAGCTGGAAACAAATTCCACATGTGCAGATGTGCATGGATACATTCTCTTTAAAAAGAGTCTTCAAGATGGTTCTCTAGCCTAGTAAGTCTCTCCTCCCTGCTGGAGTTACCTCCTTCTTAAAGGTATGATGGAGTGAATAGAACATGCCAGATGGGAGGGACAAATATAATTTTTTTTTTTTTTTTTTACCTCAACCACCACCATTTGCTTTCTTCTTTCATCAGATGCATCCCCCCCCCCAAAAAAAAAAAAAATAAAAAAATCTTAGTTTAAAAGAAGCAAGCTGCAACTTTGAATGCTTGCTCCAAGAATGCCACAGGTTCCTCCCAAGCACTTGTGAGGATGGTTCTGGATAAATCATCCCAGTTTCCTGTATTTATACTCTGCAAGGGTGCAATGAATCAGCATTCATGGGTGCATGAAAACTGTCACCAAATGGGATTAATGGCAAAAGAAAACAGCAACAGCAGCAGTACCTGAGCTGCAGAGGAAACACCAGATGTTAGTTCTGCAGGGCTTGGTGGAGTGTCTGAGATGTAAATGCTGACAGTTATTTTTTGGTTTGGTTTTATGTTTGTTGGTTTTAGTTTTTTTGGAATGCTTCCAGCTTTTGGGAAATCCATGCAGTTTAGGTAAGTGTAACAGGTGATTCTTCTCTGGGCATTTTTGAAGCTTGTTGGCTCTTGCCAGGGCTGGGGGATAGGGTTAACACAGCACTGAGCATCTCCACACCTCAGTGCAGATCCTCCTTGAAGGTGCATCAACAACCTGGAAGGGCTGCTCCTCTCTTGCATGTGGGAGAGTGACTTTTTACAGGGCAGGCATTGAATGGGACCAGGGGAACAGTTTTAAATTAAGAGGAGACGTTTAGATTACAAAGAAATACTTTGTTGTGAGTGTGCTGAAGCACAGGCTGCCCAGAGAGGTTGTGGGTTCCTGGAAATGTTCAAGGCCAGGTTGGATGGGCTTGGAGCAACTTGATTTAGTGAAAAGTGTCCCTGGCCATGGCAGGGGGGTGGAACCCACACCTCAGTGCAGATCCTCCTTGAAGGTGCATCAACAACCTGGAAGGGCTGCTCCTCTCTTGCATGTGGGAGAGTGACTTTTTACAGGGCAGGCATTGAATGGGACCAGGGGAACAGTTTTAAATTAAGAGGAGACGTTTAGATTACAAAGAAATACTTTGTTGTGAGTGTGCTGAAGCACAGGCTGCCCAGAGAGGTTGTGGGTTCCTGGAAATGTTCAAGGCCAGGTTGGATGGGCTTGGAGCAACTTGGTTTAGTGAAAAGTGTCCCTGGCCATGGCAGGGGGGTGGAACCAGATGATCTCTAAGGTCCCTTCCATTCCAAGCCATTCTGTGATGCTGTGTTTCCATGTTTGTCATAAAAAGTTTAGGAAAGGAAAATGTTTTGACCTGATTTGTGCCAGAAACCAAATCTGTGTTCTCTGATTACATCCCCCAGCCCATTAACCTCCTGTGCATTACATCAAGCAGTCATTATGGTACCAGTGAAGATATTGCCATGAAATATGAATGAGCTGGTTTTGTATTAACTAGGCAGAGTTGGGTTGGAATTGTTGCACCCACAGCTGTTGTCGTGACTGCAGCTCACACAGCAGCTGGTGGTGGCTACATGTGCCAACGCTGTCACTGATGCACACGGATTTTCTGGGAGGTCCTGGCTATTTCTTGCCTTCTGCAGGTGAGGAACCAGCTGCTGTGTGAGGGCTGGGTGGCTGCAGCACATCACCACAGGGCACAAGGCTTGTTTGCAGGACCTGAGCTCTCCATCCAGCTGGGAACATGGGTGGAGTCCTGTGCAGAGCCTTTGCAAGGTTCCAGGGGATTTAGGTACTTTAACTATTCATTAGCAGTTTAATTAAGCTGGAAAATTACTCTTGGGAGCCTTTGCTGGGCATTTCCAGGCCATTACATGGTCATGGCTTCATTGGCAGTGGTTGCTCATGGCCAGCAGAGTTCTGTGCCAGCGCAGACTTCTCTTAAAATACTTCAAAGTCTCAGAAGTCCAAACCATGATGACAACTCGCTGGCAACCTCCCCTGGGAATCCATCCCAGACTATTTATTTAAAATAATATCAACATTTTTATTTCTGTTGTTACTGATCTGCCTATAATTAAACTATATCTTTGCATGGTTAAATTTTTCATCATTATTTTAGATTAAACATGTCCCAAAGTGGCTGAACACTGGTGTGGATTGGTTCCTCTTGGAGGCACCACACAAAGAGGCTGGAGAGCTGAGCACTGTGAATTGCTGCAGGCCTCAGTGAGGGCAGCACTGCCATCACTTGAAAACCTTCTCCTGCCTGGGGTCACATGAAACCCCCTGTTCTGCCAGCAGCCCGGGTCACCTAAAACGGATTTGTCTGTCCATAGGTGTTGTGTTTCTTTAAAAAAAGATTTTTCAAAATTAAATTACAATCATCAGTGAAACCTCTTGCTATGTTACTGGCCTCTAAAGTTTCTTCTGGAGGAGCTGGGAAGGGTTTAGACGCCCTAAGAAATAACAACCCCAGAAAACAACTTATTCTTGAGTTATTTTCTGTGTTTTGCGTGGTGGGATTTATCATGGCTCTAATTCTCCACTGCAGGTGCTGTCTGTGTTTCTCTCCTGCAGGATCTCTCCTCCATCCCCCAGCCACGGACAGCTGCACAGCAGCACGGCAGAGCAGCAGCGCAGCAGAGCAGCAGCACAGCAGCACGGCAGAGCAGCAGAGCAGCAGCACAGCAGAGCAGCAACGCAGCAGAGCAGCAGCACAGCAGCACAGCTGCAAAGCAGCACAGCAGCTCAGCAGAGCAGCAGCACAGCAGCTCAGCAGCACGGCAGAGCAGCAACGCAGCAGCACAGCTGCAAAGCAGCACAGCAGCTCAGCAGAGCAGCAGCACGGCAGCTCAGCAGCACAGCAGGACAGAGCGCAGCAGCATCTTCGGCTCCATCCACACCGGGTTGGGGCCGAGCCGAGGGGGTTTGATTCCATCCGGCCCTTCCTGAGCGCCTCCCCCCAAACCAAGGGATTTTCCCGGCTGGGGTCACAGTCCAGCGGCTGCCTCAGCCCCACTTCTTGTGCCGTGCCACCATCTAGTGGCGGCTGCACCGAGGGGAAGCGACCCCGGCCTGCCGGGAGCCCCGGGGCTGCGCGGTCCAGCTCCATCCCGGGGGATGCTGGTGGCAGCACCCTGCTGATGGAGCATTAAACCCAGCAGGTTAGCCAGGATAAGGCTTCTCCCACGTGTGTCGTCCTGCTCTGTTCCCTCCTGTAATAAGATTTTCGAAGTGCTTGATGTGGTTCTGTGGCTCCATCGCTCCGGGCCCTGCTCAGCTTTGGGAAGGTGGTAAAGGAGGAGGGACTGGGAAAGGGGGTGGGGAGGGGGCAGGGGGAGAGCAAAGGTGAGCAATGCACACACACACATATATTCACATGCACACACACAGCCCTAGGGGAGTTTCCAGGCATTTATCTGCCAGGAAGGCTCAGGAGCCTTTTTTGCCCCCTGTGATCAAAGCCACGTGTTGAGCCAGAACACCCTGGAAACGCCCTGGAAATCATCCTGTGCCCCCCTCGCTGTGGGAAAGGGGAGCTGAATTTGCACAGCACTTTGTTGGAGCTGCCTTCTGCCTGGTGTAATTAAGAATAACCTGAAAACTGCTTTCCTGACCTGGAATTGCAGTTCCTTGAGCTGCCTCTAAAAAAAAAATTCCTCAGAGCCAGATGATGGTGAAAAGGGATAAAAATCTGATGTAGGCAAGGAGAGGAGGAGAAGGCCTCCTGTGGGTGTCATCTTTTGGCATTTGAGTGAGAGAGAGAGAGCAAGACCAGGGGGAGGGAGAGGTGTTGGACATGCTGAGCTCACCCTGGGTGTCCCTCATGTCTGGGGTGTGGATGTGAGACCCTTTGCCACAGCCACTCTAAAAATCTCAAAATCTATGTAAGCAAAAGGCAATTAAATATAACCCTTGTCACAGCTGTAAATGCTGCATGAATTATCACAGTAAATGAAGCCCAGGTTTGGGCTTGTCCACTGTTTTATTGGGACATTTATTTGTGTAAATAACTTTTCCAGATGGAAAGTGTTGAGGTGGCTCATTACCTGATTAAAGAATGCTGGACTAGAATGCACTGCATGGTGCTCACTGAATAACCACAGTAAGCAGGGATATTTCAAATCCTCAAGCAACAAACTTCAATCAGATGAGAAAGATTCAATTATGCTTTAAAGGGAACCGGGCTACATTTGTGAAGAATATGGCAGGAGAATGTGGGCAAAAGAATTTCATGGAAAGGAGCAATTACTTTATCAATAGGACATGCAAAGCAGAATTCACTCATCAGTCCTGAATAGAAGCCCAAATAACTGAGACTTTTAAAGAGATTATACATGGACCAGGATGGATCTGGGCCTCAAGCAGGTTTAAGTGAGTTTGATTAATTTCCATGCAGTTGTCAACTGAGGTTTTGGTCCAGTGACTTCATGATATTTAGCCTTGGATAATGGATGTTGTAACAAGGATGTAGGACTTTGGCAGCAAGTGTATCCCAATCCCACTTCATTAAGTTGTAGAAATTGAATTGGTTTTGAGTCTGAAGATGCTGGCTCTTCCTTTTCTAGCATCTCTGTGTAACATCGACTCAATGAAAAAAGCACAGGGAAAAGCCAAACACTTTTTTTTTTTTGCAAAAGAACACAGACATTTAAATTTAATAAATTATAAAATTAAAGATTCTAATTTGTATATACATTTTTAATATACAAGAAATGGTTATTTATTGCAATTTCTGTTAAGGCATATGTAAGTGAATGGAAGTTGCATATAGATATTCAGATGAATATAGCTAATACTGTGCATTGTAGGTGAGTAAATAAGATATTAAATGCATTATGTAATAAAATAAAACAAAAACCCCTTTGAGTACTGGTAAAGCACCGTTTCTAGAATTCTCAAAATATCTGAAAGCATTCTATGGAGGTGTTGTGAGACTCTAAATACTGAATGGATATATGAATATAAAAAGTGATGCGTTCATAATAGATAACAGAAATTTTAAAAGAAATTATGGTGAAAAAAATGGCAGATGACTGAAGCCAAAGAAATCAGAGTTTGTTTGGGATTTTTTTTTTCAGGCTGTCACTTGGATTTTAAGTTTAGACAGCCAGAAAAATGACAATTGAGAAAACTGTACCTGCATGGTTAGATCATAAATACATTGCTTCGTGGGAGCACATTACTTAATCTCTCAGATCTCTGAGATGGTTCCTGCAGTAATATATTTGTTTATAAACCTGCTTTAGGTTCTGGGGATTAGGTTACATTAAAATATTGCTTTCTGCTTGTTGTGTCTGAAAATGCAGCACCTGGGCAGCAGCAAACTGGTTACAGAAGATCCACTGTGATGATGCTCTTGCCCAATTACAGCATTGTAGAGAAGATGAAACAGCTGTCAAAGTTCAACCAAACAAAAAAATTACCAAATTTTCCACTGCATGACACAGAAATTAGATCAGCTCAGGAGAGCTCCACCTTTTGTCTGGGGCTGCTTTTTCTTTATCAATAGAGCACAGTGTTGTGTTTTCCAATAGAAGTGATGTACATGTTCTTGGGGAACTGCTGAAAAGAAACACCTCCTGAAGAACCCATGACAGCTTGAAAAGAAGGCATCTTTTCTGGTCTGAAGAGAATTAACTTCCCCTTCTCATGCAGGAAGAGTGTGAAGAGAAGGCAGCTGGTGGCTCCTGCTCCTTAAAGAGATGTTCCATCAGCCTCTTGATGTCTTGAGCAACGTAGACTGAAGATGCTGCCTCAAGCAGTTTAGTGTTCCCTCTCCCCCCCCCCCCCCAAAAAAAAAAACAGCTAGAGAAATATTCAGTAGAATTTAAACCATTAAGAAACAAATCAAATTAAATCTCCCAAAAGGTGAGACTGAGAAAGGAACAAGCCCTTCCAAAATGCAGATGCCACCAGGCATTGCATTGGGTTCCTAATGAACACTGGACCTAACATAGCACCAGACCAGCCTTCCAGGAGGCTGCTCCTGCTCCCTGAGGCAGCAGAACTTTCCACTTTATCTGGAAAAATGCTTTTTTGAGCTGTGAGCACTGCCTGCTGTGGTATTTCTTCGCACCACACACAACCGTACCAGTTCAAACTGCCTGGTTGACTAAGCCTATTCCAGAAGCTAGGGCAGAACAGAATCTATTAGATGAGTTACCTCAGGAGATTGGAGAAATGGGTCTTGAAAAAGTCCCAGAGGGTTAGACTGGTACCCTCCAGGCAGCAAACTTTACCTCCCCATCTGCATAAATCCAGCTCCAACCCTTTCTATCTTTGGCTTTGTAAGATTTTTTTCTAAGTTTCATATGCTTGGATGAGCTTCCTAGTCTATGAAAAAGCTGGGGGTTGTGGTTTTTTTATTGTCCACAGAGCTAAAAAGATACTAACTTGAAGGGGAAAAGATGAGTTTTATACTAACCACATCTGTGTAAAGGAAACGTGGAAGGCAAGAAATACTATGACTACAGGCTGGGAGCCTGGCTGGCTACAGCTTGTGTCTCCCATGGCACAGCAGCTGGAATGATCTTGATTTAGACACATCTTCCTTGCTTATAAATAGAATGGTGGGGTTTTTTTCCCTTCAGTCTCATTACTACGTTGCTGCTGTGCACAGATGTGACCTGACCCTACACTGTTATTAGAACTTGTCCCAGATGTAGGCAACCACAAATCCCTTGGCACAAGGTTCCTGGGGCTTGCCTGCACACCGTGGCTGTGTGACAGCCAGCAGGTCATGGAGCTGGGCTGGGACAGGGCACCAAGGACAAGCACCCTTCGACTGCAGGAGAACACTCCATGTCCCAGGAGTGAAAATCTATGGTGGAACTGATCCCACTGTGCTGCCAAACTGCACGGCCTGAATTTTACTTCTACAAACCAGAACAGATTTTTGCTTGTACTTGCTGCTGCTTCCACATCTGCAGCCACGTCTGCTTGGCCCAGGAGACGTTTCCTGATGCTCTGGACTCTTAGCAGGCCTGTTTGGCTTCCCAGTTATCCTTGTCTTCAGGGTATCTCTCATCCCTGCACCGAGCTGCTCCAAGTGTATCACCCTGACCCTGTGTAAGAAGGAGCACTGGATGCCACATCCCAGCTGAAAACATTCCTTCTCTGCTTGGGCTAGTATCTCCATGAAGAATTTTTCTTAGACCAGGCTTGTGCTTCAGAAACTTCTAGCCACAGTTCAGGCCAAAACAGTTCCACGTGTAGGTGCTGTAAAGCCTGAGGTTCCTGCAGGCTCTTGCCTCCTTTCCAGCAGGAATGGCTCGTTTGGAAGAGGAGACTGGGCAGTTCATTCAGTCGTGGTGGTCAAGGGCAGAAGGTAAGTCACAGAGAGTCACACGTTCTTCACCTTGCAGTACTTGTGAAGCTCTTTGCCAGCAGCTGGACCAGGGAAGAGCTCACTCACTGCTGGGAATGAAGCACATTCCCAATAATTTTGTGACTCTATATATGGGCTTATTGCTGGTGCTGCTTCAAACCAGAACCAGCTCAGGCTGGAGGGTGAGATCTTCCTCTCAGACTGGAAAATATGAACTTGGAGCCACCAAACCTACCTAGTGGTAAAGAGAGGATTTCAGGGAAGCCCCGGACTCTGCAGGAGATTTACCAGCAAAGAAGAAACAAATGGAAGAATCCAAGCCAGGAAAAAATCTGCTCAGATGCCACCCACAGCAGGAACCAGTCCATGCTCCCTGTCTCAGCAGTGTTAGAGCCAAGCTGAGTTCATCTTCTGTTCTCCAACCAGGAATTCAAAATGACCTGTGAAAACCATGATGACCCTGAGGGGGAAAAAAGTACTCAAAGGGTTGTCAGGTTACACATCTTAAAGTTTTCTAGCAGACCTAGTGCTGTGAATACACAATGTGTGTGTATGTGTGTGTGTTCATGTAAGGGCACAGCAAACAGTTGTTCACTTCTGCACCATTAAAGCTGTCCTAAGGAAAGGAAGATAATACAAAATTAATTCCTCAAAAATAACTGCATCCTATGTGGGGGGAAAAAAAAGTTTTTCTTAACAAAGCACCAAAGAAAAGACAACAAGAATCCAGTCATCTTTAAGTTAAACAGAATGTGGGTAGAAAAAAATCAGACCAATAAAAAAAGCACCGACCAATAAGGATCACTGAGGCTGTTGCATTACAGGAACTTAAAGATTATAAAAAATATGGATAATTGTAAACAGAAAGACTAGAATGTTGTCAGTCCAAGTTGGCCAGATCTACCCTACTAAATGTCTTGCATGTGTCCAAAAGTTTAGGAGAATCCTTTGAAATTGTTTATGGAAGTATGTAAACTACTGTTTGTCAGTTTTTAATTTACACATAAATATATGGCTACAGAGTTTTCTCTGTATTTTCTTACACAGTCCTGGTTCAGGAAGCTACGTGAGCACATGCCGAGCTGTGACCAGAGGCAGCTCTGCCAAGGTCAGCCAAACCCAGCCTGGCATGTCCTAAGAGCCTTCCCGAAGCTGGCTGTGTTAGTGCCAGGCTTTGTGCTAGGCACAGAAGCATCACAGGAGTGCTGACCCCCTGCTTGTCAGAGTTAAAGGGATTTATTTTCTTGGGACTGCTTTCTGCCATACTAAGTGTGACTCCCTTTACTATTCCCAAGCAGTTTTATGTAGGTGTAGAAGACTTTAAAGAGCCTGTAACTGAGAAAATTGCTAACCTGACCTAAGTAACACGGTTTGTTTGGATTCAGTGGGACACTGTAGGGATATTGCACTAATACTCTGCCGTACCCTGTACACCTAACCTAGCCATCAAAGTGTTCAGATTAGCACTTATGAAACAATCTGTCATTCCCATTTATAGTAGGCTTGAGAATTTGGTATCTCTGCCATAGCACCACTTCGATTTTCCCCCATTCTTAGTCTCTACGATGGCCAATACTACGAAGTTGGTAACATCTCTATAAGAGAAAAATGTTGTTCGTGCCATATTTCCATTTTAGTTTATTTTCCTAAGAGTCTCTCTTTTCATTTTCTCAGCGATCAGCTCCTGAATTCTTTGATTCCTTGTCCTTTCATAAGGCCTCCTCCGTGTAATGATGTTGTGCTGTGGTACTTCATTATCCAAGCCATCAACTTTGTAGGGAACATCCACTGCATTGATTTCTGGGTGCTCCTCAGTGGCATTGGAAGGGGGTGCACGTGTTTTGGAAAGCAGAGGAGGGCTGGTGGCAGACTGTGTGGTGGACACTCCCACGGGAGGGCTGAGGGTTGTCAGGAGCTCCTCCTCAATGGCATTATTCTTATTTACATTGGCACTGGTTACATTGCCATCCTCTGTTACGTTGCTGTACATGTTGCAGGACTTGCAACACAGCTTATGGTACCCGGGAATGGAGCAGTAACGGGAGAGAACTTCCATGCGACAAAACATTGACTTGTCTCCTTGACAATGATCTTCTGAAAGAGAAAAAGGGAACAGATAAATAAAGAGCATCTCCACATTAATCAGGAAAAGAAACACAGCTGAAGCTTTGGCAGTGGGCAGAGGGTTTGATATTTAAAGTGGGTTGGGAAACTGGCAAATGAGCCTTCTACAAGCAGAAGCAGGCTTATATTTAACCTAAAAGTCAACTCCAAGAGTTGCAAAAGCCGATCTGAACTGTATGTACCAGCCCCATCCAAGCTCTGGACCATCACACTCGAATTTTTGCCTTCACATCCTGGAAGCTCTACCCTACAGACCATGAAGCCACAATGAATTGTGTTACTGTCTTGGTTTAAACTTCAAAACACACTGATTGTGCTGTGCTGTTACTAAAACTACACTGAACTCCCACAAAGTCGTGAAGTTTTATATTAAGAAATCTATTTTTTCCCCATTTGCTCCTTTTAATGCTTTTCTGCAACCAAACAGTGACTAACCACAGTCAGGGGTAACATATATTTATCCAGACTGTCTCAGGAAAGTCAAGTCCTATTTTGATATGTGTAATTCTCAGAATTAATCCATCTCCACTAATCAAAGTGATATTGTTGCCAGGTACCCCTACTCTGAAAATAGCAGTGTTTTCTCAGCATGTCTCTTGTTTGAGAGAAAAGTGGTGCCATGAGGCTTTGCTACTCCTCCTAGAAGGGAGCTGGTATCTTTGGAACAACAAGCTCCAGTGCAATGGAGCCAAGCCAGCCCATTAATTACTGGGAGACTAAGTAAAATCCTGATTTTTGTGTCAATGACTGTAATAAAAGAGAAAGAATGATAATCAATAAGCTTTAAGCTGTCAATAGCTGTTACAACAATCTGCACTATAACAGAGGTGTTATGGCAGATCCCTGATCGTGCTTGGAATGCAGGTGGCAAATTGTAGGCTGAGGCATTAAAGGTGAAGTGGTCAAAGTGTTCCTGCCTGAGAAACATGAACAGAAGCCTACTCAGAGATTCCCCAAGCCCTTGTGATTTCTGCTCAGGGGAGGCAGAGGACGGTGTGAATTGGTGGGAAATGGGTGGTGAGGGTCTAGCAGGCTCCTTGGAGAGAAAGCTGCTGTCCCACACAGACACCCCTCAGCTCCTGTGCCTCCAGGATGAAGTAATGGAGCCAGGCACTGCAGTGGAGGAAAAATCCCAACATGCAGCCCATGCTGAGAGAGGAGTCAGAGGGTTTGTAGGAGAGGAGAGGGCTGAGGAGAAAGGCAGACTGACCAATATCTGGCGTCATCACTAATAAAACATTTCTCTGTGACCAGAGTGCTGAGACAGAGATGAAATCACTTGTCACTCTCCCCCTGCTCTTACTACATTTCCACCTACTCTTACAGTAAAGGGTGAGTAACTCCAATTACTCGCTTTTATTTAGAGTGCACCCGATGTGAGACAGTGCCCTCAGCCTGATCTGGAGTCACATTTCAGCCTCCTGCTACGAGCACTGGCTTGTGTCAGCACCCTCACAGCAAAGGAGAGAAGCAGAGCAGGTTCAGCGATAAAGGGGATTTGGAAAGCGTAGGTGCCACCTCTTCACTCATCCTCAGTTAACAAAACAGGGCATCGTGGGTGTTTCATTGGCAAACATATCAGTCTAAAATAAACTAATAGCTGGTGCTGCTGCTTTAAAATGCTAGTGCTGGCTGAGGCAGGTGAAAACACCTCCTGTACGTTGTATCTATGCTCTGATTGTTGCTTTTGTTGCAGAAAAACAAAATTCTAGTTGCTGCTTTAGAATGTGCCAGGTATTTTTCATATTTTTCAAATACCAAACTGAAATACTGCTGGATATTAGGAATGACTCCTTCCTTAGGAATATAAGAATAGTACCTTGGTTTTGGAGAGATTTTCAAGCCAGCCTATAAGAGCTGGAACTGTTCAAACCTGCATGCACAGCTCCATACAAAGGCCTGAATGTGCCTATACAATGTATGTATATTTTTACAAACCCCTAAGAGTCCCCTTGAAACATTTTGCCTTGTGATGCATGACCCTTATGCATATGCCCCCAAATGGCTTCTATAGTAAAAGACAACAGATATAATATTTAAATGTGATTTTAACAAGGCAGGTCTGTTCTTGGCTTTGTAAGAATCAGTAACAGCACCTTTAGAAAAATGCCTTTTTTCCCTAATAAAAACATGCAATGTCAAGCTTAACAATACATGGAAATAAAACTGCATTATGTGATAAGTTTAGTGACATCTGATAAGTCATATAAATAAACTCTGCAACTTCTCAATGCCAGAATGAAATTTTGATCCTCTATCCAAACCAAAATAGCCAGATTTGCTGAACTTTTATTTATTTTTACTTGCAGTATGCATGACAGACTGGAAGTATATATTCAAAACATCAGTAAGAAAAAAATAAATCAGTTTCACAGTCACTTTGGTACACATTAGTCTCATAAAAAAATATTGAAAAGCAAACTGAATTGGCACATCTTTAATATTATGTTAAATACATACAAAACACTAATAAAATATCCCTGATAAACCAAAGTGCATATAGACATAGTGCACAATGCCCAGATACCTTATTGCACCATTCTCTATAGCCACCCATCTCTTGAAACATCACTAAACATTGTCTATTTAAAGGTAACAGTCATGAATATATTTATACAGTTAAACACCAATTATTTTACATAACAGTATTCAGTGCCAGATACGTGTCTTTGCTTTTTCACCTTGTCATGTAAATTGTTAACATGTTTCAGGAAATATTAACAGCAAAATTTAAATATGTGATCACATGATAATGACAAGTTTGAAGTGCTACACTGTTGACGACCCAAAGATTCAAAAATGCCACTTTTCCAAAAAATATTATCAAAGCAATAAGGTAGTAATTTGCTCCAAGACTGCAGTTTTATATTTCTACTATTGGTACTGACTGTCACACAGAAGTTTATGACTTGTGAATTCCAAATCCACAAACACGGAAGGTGAAGCACGAATGCCAGTTAAATTTCAGTAAGTCAGGCCACAATCCTGTCTCGATGGAGATATGGATATGCACTGTGCAAATCAACCTCCAGTTTAATTTACTGCCTTCCAATAGGTATCGTTCAAGTAAAAACACTCCATATGAAGATCAACTCAAGGTACCAGTGTACTGTTCATATTTAAAGCTGGATCTGGTAAATTAATGCCATTTACATTTCAACATTAAGGCATTTTTCTAAAATTCATCTCCTAAGCAAAAAAAGCAATAAAAATTGAGGTAATTCTGTAGTAGTTCACACTGTTATGTTTGCCAGTTGACACATCTAAGAGCACACACACACACACACACACACACACACAACCGTACCAGTCAAGTCAGACATGCACATGGTGAAAAAAGACCAGAGATGTAATGAGTATAAACAGCTCCATGCTGAGCAGCTGGAGACATCGTAGTCAATGAAAACATCATATTGCCTCCGCCACGTTAAGGAAAACACCACCACGCCACCTTCACCATGGACCATGCCTGCTCTGCTTTGGGTTTGTTTCTAAAGTGAAAATGCGCAAAACTGGCAAAAATTGTGCGATGGAAAAAATGAGCGCAGCTTTTCTCGAGGAAAAACCCTCCAAACGACCATCAGAGTCTGGCCAGAGCAATGGCATCAGAGCAGCAGGGAAAGTACTGACAGACTCAGCTTCTGCTTCCCAGTGAGCCCTCCACGGGTCACAAACGTAAAGGTGAGGGTCAGGAATAAAAAATGAGCAGCAAGGGTGAGGAAAGCAACAGCACCACAAAGGAAAATGGAATGAAAAAATTCTTCCACTCATCAGACTACCCTGTCAGCGAACTGAAACCAGAGAGTTACGAGATTTCGGGTTTTTAGATAAAGGAGAACTTTAGCACTACAAGGTGTCATTATTGTGATGTGATCACATTCACAATAAGTTCTCAGTTTTGCTATCAAACTGAACATCAGGAACCAGTAAGAGCCTTTTTTCACCACCACCAAGCAACAAGCAAACCGACCCCAGCTCCCTTTCAGAGGACTGCAACATACTGTGGAGATCCAACTTCACACATCCAACACTTCAAGACCTCCACCACCAGGGCTACGCAAGCTCCAGAGAAGAAAGACACCGAGCACCGAGTGCCTGGTGTGAAAAAACAGATTCAGCCCAAGATTTAAACTTGGCAAAGTCAAGGGAACTTTCCGCATAGAGAGAAGAAGAGAGCAAAAGGCAAAGTCCACATTCGATGTGGCATGCATTTAAGGGCAAAGGCAGAGTTATAAATGGGTCTTTTACTTGAAGATATTTTCTGGATGGGGTAGTCTGGATCAGGTCTTGACAGCCATTGTATCATGTAGGTTTTCTTTGAAGGATCAGAAACGTTTCCTTGAATAGAGGAAAAAAAAAAAAAAAGATGCAACAAAACATATGTTAGGCAGCACTAAATTGTCCTGTCAGAAGGGGACAAGCTCAGAGAATGAGTGGGCTCCAATTGTGAAGGAGCCCAGGGAAGGATTACAACCAAGCTGTCTGATTTGGGGCAAAAGGTGCTGTTTGGGGAGGTTGCTACAGCTTGTGCCCAGCACTTCACAGCCAACACTGAAGACAGCCCAAGGGCCAGTTCTCCAGCAGCACTTCTCATGGCAGTGTCACACACCCCCAGAGATATGCAGTCTAGTTTAGTTACAGTGCCTCATTAAAATCTTTGTATTGGAGACTGTAATTGACAGCTTGCTTCTAATTAATTAGAAATCAAAAGCTACCCTGAGAAATACATCAGGAAAAAAAAGAATATGAATGACTTAATAATAGGAATATGTGAAATGATCTCACAAATATCATTTGCAAGCAGCTGAAAAGCTAACAAGGATAAAGGCCATATTGCCCTGGATTAAGCAGGAACATATTAATTACAGCTTCTAAAAACTGAGTTAGATAACCCCTGCAGATAACTTGTGTTTGAGGGAATGAAAAAGAAGCCTGGAACTGTTGGTGGAGGTGGGGAAAGGAAAGAGGCATCCTTGGTTAGCACAGCCCAGCAGCCCCTTGCCAAGCCCCACAGGTCTCAGGGTGCAGGGCTGGACTCAGGCACTGCTCCTCTCCCAGGGCAGCTGTTGGGTGCTGGCCACATCTGGCCATCAGCACTGTGCTGAGGCCATCTGCCTGCTCTGCCCCAGGCTCTCAGGCTGTCCTGGGCCAAGCAGTGCTCCCCAGCAGGAGGAGAGTGCCCAAGGAGCCCTTCAGCCACACAGCAGCTCCACATTTGGAATTCTACTCGAAACAGGGACTATGGAGAAGTGCCCCCACCCGTCAGGCGTAGCACACAAGTATCAATTCAATGAAGTAATTAAATAATTATTTTTTTCAACAAGTAACAGACTCTATCAAGGAGAAGTCTTACTGGGACACGGAGGTAGTCTGCAAATCCTGACGGTCTCAGGTTTATTCTCCTTGCACAGGCCGATGACATTGTCCCTGGTCCGGCACAGGACCGGGCGATCCTGGGTGCCATTGCCACAGCTGACAGAGCACTGAAAGGACAGGAGCAGTTACACCCCAGCCACCCTCTGGAAACAACCAATCAGAAATTAGCTTTTCAATGTTAAACTGCCTTGATTCGAGCTGACATGGTACATTATTTGAACCACTGCAGTACAGCAATGAAGCAAGAGGGAGAGCCACTCACTGCTTCTTGTGGTACACCAGTAATTGTGAAATACTCCAAGAACGAGCTGTGGTCAGAGCAATAAACAAACACCTGTACATGCGAGCCATCTATTCACAGAGCCATCTACTCACAAACACAGGGGGGGCATTACTTGTCATGCTCATTCCACCAGACAGAAATGAGTTGTTTGAGACCCCCAGGAAGAGACTGACCTGTGACCAGGGTCCTATTCTCCACTGAGCTGGGCACAGCTCCCTGTTGCAGGGCCTCCTGCCCTCGGGGCGGTCGTTGTTGCAGTACTTGGTGTGGACAGAGCGATTTGTGTTGTCGTGCAGGGGCTGGATGCAGCGCACAGACCGCACCTGATACCCTGTCTTTCCACAGGATTTGCTGCAAGGCTCCCATTCCCCTGTGACCCATCTGGGTTGGTGAAAAGAGAGCGAGTAGAGTGAAATTCAAACTGTTGATCTGTAACTCTTAAACACAGGTTTAACGTGATATTAATACTAGTTCTAATATGGAGAAAATAAGAAGATATGAAAAAAACATAAGCAGTTATGGTGAGGGTAATTTAACTGCCCCTGGAGTGTCATTAATAAGACCCAGATCTTCAATATTACTCTTTCTCATTATCTCCAAGATAAGCATTATTATTACTCCACTGTATTTGCCTTGATTTTAAGCTGCACTTTCCAAGATGGCACATAAAAATATGACCACTTTTATGTCAAAAGCAGCCACCCAAGGGTGATGCTGAGCTTCCCAGGTCTGGGTGCATGAGATGTGCCTTGTCTCATAATGCAGCACAAACCAGCTGGTTCCCACACGAGTGGAGACAAAACATCTGGGCTAGAAATGCAGCTCCTGCCTGGCCCACATCTGGGCACTCCATGGACCACATCCCTGGCCATGTTAGACTCAATCTGCTGAAGCACTGGCAAACCCAGTGCTGTGAGTGCTGAACTTGGGCAGGTCAGGGTCCTCATCATCATAAATGTTTGGTTTGGGGGAAGGCAACACTCCACTGAAAACCAGAAAGTTCGAGTTCATAATTTCTAAATCAGTTTGGCCACTGAGAAATGAAATCTACGGTTTGTAGTGTGGTGTAGTTGAAACCCTCATTGATCACCCAAACTGCCTCATGAATTACAGCTATAAATTGTAAAGGACTTAGAGAAGAGCAATAGGGACAGACAGCACCAAAGGAAGTTTACCTAGACTACTGAAAGCTTGGTTATAATCAAGTGAAGACATACAGCAGTCTATAAATATTTACAGAGTGCAGATATCTGCAAGATGGAAATATTGTTCCATGTAAACAAGATTCTTGGGTTAAACTTAACCAAAAAATATACACAGTCTGGAGAAACACCCTGAGGTTGAGGGAATTGTCCTAAAGTACTCATAAAATCCTGGGTTTGGAAATGGTCAAAAAATAGTACAAGGCACTGCACTACACATTCCAGTTAATCAGAAAGTAACAATTTCTCCCAACTTTCTCTTTGTAACCTACAGAAATTACACAGCTGTGAAGAAATGCAAGAGCTGTGAAGACAGGAATCCTGAGGTGACTTCTGAGACAAAGATGAATTTTTCCCAGAAGTGAAGAAGCAGCATATTAGTGTAGGGGGTGTCCCAGAGCTTTGTAAAACTCCTTAATAATTGCCTCTCCTATGTACAAGAGCAAAATGCTTGGATGACATTCTATGGAAACAGAGTTAACTGAAACTTCAGGGATCCAAGTACAATTTAGGATCCTATTGAGCCTTTGTGGTACCAGGGCCCAATTATATTTGCAGCTGAAAGGAGGATACAGTCCTTTCCAGAGAGCCTGAGATATGGTTAGGTCATTACTTCAGTTTTCCCATAAATAAATGTTCAACCCTGACCCATGCAGAGTTTATGGGGCACAGTTTTTTGCCTTTTCTCTCTTTCAAATCTTTTTCTTTTGAAAGGAAGTTAGGAAATATTGTGTGGTATGTTCTATTTATTTGCTGTGATTCCTGGAACCTACACTCGGTCCCCAGAGACAAAAGCTGGGATCAACATATTCCTTTCTTGTTGCAGTAGTAGCACAAAGAATATATTGGTCCTACATGTGGCAGGAATAACCTACTGCCAGTCAAAAAAAATCACCCATAAAATGTGAATTAAAATATTTATAACACTTGACTATGTAGAGCAGAAATGATAGGCACTTTGTGCTGTACAAGAGCAGCCAGAGAAATCTAACAGGTCAAATATTTTTCCTGAGTTTAAATGTCCAAAAATATGATGTGAACTTTATGAAGGTTTGGATTTGAGAGACTGGACGTTGACATTGGTTGTTTTCTGCAGCACTCTGTACATTTGCTCTGACATGGTTAACTCACAGTGTGTAAAATCTGCCGGTATAAATTGAATTTATGTCTATTTTGTATCACCTCAAGACGGCCTGAACACAAAAGTCTGGATCAGGACAGCACTTATTTTCTAATCCAACTTATTTCATAAGCCACAGGAACCAGCAATCACAGAAAGAATATTTCCATGAGCAGAACAGAGCGTGAGATCCTCACAGTCCCGGGCTGCTGTAATGGCCACGAAGGTGAAGCTGAGGCCACCAGCCTAGAGGTGACAATGCTGGCTGGGTGTGGTGCCCCGGCACCCCCAGGGACAGTGCTGGGGGCAGGGATGCTTACATGGGCTGGGAGCACTCCTGGAGGTTGCACACCCTGCGGATGGGTTTGGGCTTCTGGATCAGCTCGCAGTAGCTGCGATGAACCATCTTGTGGTCCGTCTTCCTGCGGCAGCCGTACTTGGTGAGCTGGTAGCCTGGGGAGAGACACTGCTCTTACTCTGGGAGCTGGCAGACCTCACACAGGGCTCGGGTTTCAGAGGAGCTGCACAAATTCTGTCAAGGGCTGCAGTAGGAACTGCAGATAAACATGCAGTTTATCTGCGTGTTTATCTGCAGGAGGGGTAAGCTGCACTGAATAAAGACTTGCAATGCAAATTTAACACCCAGAATTGTTCACCCCCTATATTTTTCACTTCTTTAATCAAAAAATCACTGGGTTGGAAGAGACCTTTAAATCATCAAGTCCAACCCAGCCCTAACACCTCAACTAAACCATGGCAACTGAGTGCCACATCCAGTCTTTTTTTAAACACATCAGGGATGGTGACTCCACCAACTCCCCAGGCAGCCCATTCCAGATCACCCTTTCCATAAAAAACTATTTCCTAACATCCAACCTATATTTCCCTTGATGCAGCTTAAGACTGTGTCTTCTGTCCGTTGTTGCCTGGTGAAACAGACCAACCCCACCTGACTGCAACACCTTTCAGGAGTTATAGAGAGTGATGAGGTCACCCATGAGTCTCATTTTCTCCAGGTTAAACACCCCCAGATCCCTCAGTCATTCCTCACAGGGCTTGTGCTCCAAGCCCCTCTCCAGCCTATTGCCCTCACCTGGACCTGCTCAAGAATCTCAACATCCTTCCTTAACTGAGGGACCAGAACTGGACACAGCACTCAAGGTGTGACCTCACCATGAAAATTAAAATAACATTTAAATAATGTTTAATGAAATAACAGCCAGATCCAGCATCTCAAAAACATTCTGCAAACCTCTCCAGCAACAATCCAGTGCTGCACCCTGACCATCAGCCTGGGGAACAGCATCAGCACTCACATCTGGCCCCACAAAGGAGTCTGACATTGCAAAAGCCACATCATTGGATGGGATTTACAAAGGGCTGCCCCATGGCACCTTGGGGTTTGGCACCTTCACAGCTCGGAGATGCTCATCCAAATCTTGTACATTTGTCCAATTTTTCAGTTTCATAATCATAAATCAGAAATGAATCAGCCCAGATCTGTCCCCAAACCATTTAAGTCAGATTTTAACCCCATTCACTATTTATTTATCTAATAAAATTCCTCCTATACTCTGGTCTCCCTAACGTCTCATGGCAATGAATGAATTTTGCATGATCTGAGGTTTTGTTTTTACCTCCTCCACAAGGTTTTGAACACTGGGACCATTTCTTCAAAGCCCATTCATATGACAATGAGTCCTCTTCCAAAACATTATTGTTATCTACATTCAAGGAATCTTCATGGATCATGTACTTGTAAGTCAAAGATATCTTGGCACCACCATGAGGAATCACCTAATAAGCAAAGGAGATGTAATGAAAAAAGATATGAAAGGCTGATATCAGGAGCTCTGTGAGATGATGTGAAATAGTGATCATGGCTAAAACATCCCCGGAGGGATTTCAACCTTTTAGCTGCACTCAACACATTTTTTCCCTGATGAAAAAGTATCTCCATCCTTATGACACAGAGTTTCTAAACTGCATATTAAGAAAGACTGTGGTTGATTTAGACTTATTTTCCTTGCCAACATTGGACTGACATCATGATACTAAATTTTTTCCATATCCCATCACAAAGGAAGGAAATTTGGTACTCAAATGATAATGGATAGTTCCACTAAAAGACAAAGCAAATTCAACTGCAGAAATAAGTGAAACTGGCAAAGAAAATTGCTTATATTTCTGATAAAACACAAATATTCTTACGATAATCCTGGAATTCTGCAAAGCTTTTTTACTTAATCTTGACAGAAATATAAACTATTTAGAAAGAGGTTTTGTTATCACACTGCGCTAAGACAAATGCAAGAAAACAGAACTCAATTTGAACAAAGTGCAAAATATTTGTCCTTTGGAAACATTGTATTTATTCTTCCTTTGAAGTTCAGCTGGTGTAGATCAACACATTACAGTTGTTTTCAGAGGGATGTTAAATCAACTTACCCCTGAATTGAATTGAAGTCTACTGTTTGCTAGTTTGCAATGAAAAAAAGAATATATTTAGGTGGTTTGGGGAAGTATGGAATGGTTTTGCCCTGAAAAAGGGAGCCAGGATCACAGGAATCCTTCAGGATACATTTTCAAAACATGGATGGGAGAAGGAACTATCAGATCTATGAACCACTGTGACCTTTTTTTGATTGGTGCTCACATGTCAGATAGGACAGGTAAGCTGCAGTCTCTACTCATAGCTGATTGCTATGCCATCCACAGGAAATAATCAGGACAGCTGGCTGCTCAACACATAACCTGAATTATAACCGCCCTCACACAGAGCAATGAACTGGGAGAAGGGAATCAAAATACATCTTCTATTGTCTCATAATTGAAGCAGGTGTCTTGTTGTTACTCACAAGAGGAATCTGAACCATATGCTAGCCCGTTATGGCTCTGTGGAAGGTGTTTCCATCTGACTTACCAGGATAACTATTCCATGGCGCAGCGGCCCCATGGTCTGCACCGTTTCTCTGTCGTCGTCATTCCGATATTCCCACTCCACACCCATGTCAATAAATACTTTGGAGTCTGGCACATAGTTGTCCTCACTTAGAATGAATTTCCCCGTTTCACGATTTTTAATAGCTGGGAACAACACAAGAAAAGTGAATATAAGAGGTTTGTTTCTCATCTCCAGTTTTGCTCTGCTCATGTTCCATTGGACGAAGCTGAAAGGCCAGTGTGCATTTCCCCTCTCTTCCCTCACAGGTTTGGAAAGACTTTTTCAGGTGTTTCAGTGAACTGTCGATGCTTTTCTGCTCAGCTCCAGGAAGATCAGTTATCCTTTTTTTTTCCTTTTTCATAGCCTGCCTTGCCAGAGAAATGAGGCCAATGCAGCTGCACCACAGGGGTCCAGCTGCCTGCTCCCATATAACAACTTCTGAATCCACTGGCCAAATCCAAGCCAATTTGACAGCCAGTGGGGGTCCCAAAACTATTCAGCTCTTTCATATGTTGTAAGGCAGCTCAGAGGGTTGTTACTGCTCCATCAGAGAAAGGCTACTGAGCTAACCCTCAGCAGGTCCCCACAGTGACAGAGGGACACTAGAAGCAGCATTAATTCTCCTGCTCAGATCCAGTGCTGACACCAGCACAGCCCTGTTAAGCTCCTGCTGCTCTGCAGGCACCTGCCACTGCACACAGAGCCTGGTTCCTCTCTTCAGCTCTCACCATGCTCCATCCTTCACCTGGAGAGACTTCAGCCACCTTTGTATGAGGACAGCTTTTCACCTGAGATGGAACATTTGCCCTCCTCGTTAGAAGAAGCAGGACTATTTGTTATGTAACACCAGATTTTAACTCCATTCTCTGCCTGGCAGCTACCTGAGCATCCTGCTCCCTCGGCAGTGGCCAAGACAGTGAGGCAGCTGTCTGTGTGCACAGCACTCACCCCATCCTGACAGAACTTTGTCTGAGGGAGGACTGCTCCCTGATCCACAGGGCCAGGCCATTAACTCCTAAACTGCTGCATTGATCTGGCAGCACTGTTAGCAGTGGGGCAGAATCTGGAACAGATCTGGATATAGTTGGGAAATTACTGAGTGTGGGGAGCATGAAAGATGCACACAAATACCATGGAGTGGTTTGGGTTGAAAGGGACTTTGATCGTATACTTCCAACCCGCAAAGATAATGCATTGACCCCCTAAAGTAACTCAGTGCCTCTTCCAGCAGCTTTGATACTTGCACATACCAACGCAGAGATCTGGCTGGGACACCCTGGAATACAGCACAGGGAAATCAAATTGCCAAACAAGTTTCCTAATTTAACATTCTTAGAGAAAGTACATGGTGTGGGTGGGTAATGGGTAAACAAATGTATAAACACGTTCTCAGCCTCCAGAGACAAAAATAAACACCAGAAAAAAATATTCTGACTGAAAATTTCCCTACTTGTTACTTACCAAGATGATGAGTGGTGGCATCTGTTTCCTGTATAAGTAAATGTCTTGCACCAGCAGGAATTTCAAACATCTTAACGTACCCTATATTGAGGTATTTGAAAAGATAGTTATGGATTAATATGCCACAAACAGGGTGGGGTTGTCTTAGGTTTTTAAATAAATCTTATTTCCTGAAAGCAGGGTGTATTAAACAAAATGAAGCGAATCCAGCATTATTCCCATTCCCATTTCTTTGCCAGGTGATGGAACATAACAGGGACAAAGGGCTTTGGGCCAGAAGAAAGATGCCTGAAGTATCACCAACAGACTTGGCTTCAGACTAAGATGGGCTTTGAGGGCCATGTGCTCCACAGAGAGCACAGAACCTCCTGCCTGGCAGTGCCTGATGGTGACACATGACTGCAGCACTGCAGGGACACAGCAGCTGGCTGACATCAGCAGCACAAGTCCACAGCTCTCCAGCAAGGAGCAGGGAAGCCCTCTCCCATGCATGCACAGGCCTTGGCATCAGCAGCTTTAACTGCTCACTGCACAGAAGTCTTATTTTCAAATTATAAACACATCTGGAAGTAAGTCCAGATTGTTTGTTGGAATTAATGATGCTGCAAATGATTTGTAATTGTCCTGGTACTTTCCATGTAAAATAAGAGACCAAGAAAAAACACCCTGAGTTCCCCAGGACAAACCCCCCTGGATGTACTGACCTTGCTTTTTTGGTACTCTTGAAAATGTTCTTTTCACCACTTTGCAGTGGGAATTATCTCCTCCACAGACACCACACTTATCTTCCTGCTTCGTGGAACCTATGACCCTGTCACACCCAACTTTCTGTGCACAAAGAGAGAAACAGTCATTCTTATTTATCCACTTTTCAATTCAAAGGAGCCTTCACTCTACATATCAACCCCGAGATTCTGCTTCAGCAAAGTAGCACACCTCATAGTATTCTCCTGGAAGATCAACACCTTAACAGATTTTAATACTTCCAGTTCCTATAATAGCTGTCAGCTGGCTGATTATATTTTCATATTACGCTTCACAGTGGTTCTCTTACTGAAGGAAAGCAGCATGGTTAAGGAAAAACTCTTAAACCTCAGCTTATCTTAAGACAGATACTTAAATTCCAGGAGAATCTAGGCACCTATATGGGGATAAGCACCTCCACCAGTGTTTTGCTAGTCAGATACTAATTCCTGTGAAAGATGACCTGCAGCAGATCCCAACTTAGAGGAACTGTCATTGATTTTTTAAAAATAGCATGATCAAATACCAAGAGAATGCACATCAGCCATATCCTAACACCACTTTCCTTGAAAGCTGCTGTGCATTCCTATTTCATTGTACATTCCACCCCCACTAAGCAGGGAGAGCTTTCCTTGAAAGCTAATTGTAATAGTTCATCTTAAAATGCTGCATGAAATATTACTTGTGTAGGTAGGTGCTTTTGGAATCAAGTCATGTGCATGGCAACTGTGAATACCACACATAATATTGTGACAATAATCCTAATGAAATCTCCTTATTGCCCAGAGTGTTGTTATACTTAGTCCTGCTCGGAGAGAAGCACTCAAGGTAGAGTTTGAGTTGTTTTCACAATGCTGAGCTCTGCAGGAGCCCCCAGAACTCACGAGGCAGTCTCCCCTCACGCAGATGCTGTAAGCATCCTTGTAGGAGCAGCGGGTCCCGTCGTGCACCATCCTCTTCATGTACACCACATCCCCTGTCTCCTTGGATTCGCAGTACAGGTGGCACCTCTCCTTGGCTGAAAAACAGAACGACCCAAATGGTGCATGTTCAGCTCTCAGTTTAGTTGCTGATGCTGTGAGCAGCTCTTTCAGTAGTGTTGGCTCTCCCTTCTTCCTTGCACACATCACAGAGCCCAGCGTGGTGCCCATAAATCATTGATGCTTATCCCCTTTGAAAAATTCTGTGATCTCTTGGAAGATGCTGAATCATAAAGCATCCATGTGTCACCATTAGGAGACAGGCTTAAAAATAACAGATCATTGACTTTGAGGGGGGATCTATTTAATCTTTTGCAGATGATGCAATCTGGCAGAGCTCTCCTCAGTTGCATGGCTACCTGTGAGAGATACTGGTTTCTCCTGCACTTCACTTAAATTAAAAAAAAAAAAAAATCAAATTAATTTTCCCATTAAAAGCAGCTGTTTGACACTGAGTGAACCTGGCATCCAAAATTTCTTCAGAGACAGCTGGGCCATAGCATTTCATCCTAACCACAAAGTTAATTTTCCCTCATGGTTGTACTTGTATTTATGATAATTTAAACCATTAAACAAGATGAGATGTCAAAAAGATTCAGGCAAACCCCTTTTTTTTTACTGCTAACACATGCACAAACAGCCAGACAAGTGGTATTTTCTCTAATCTGTTCCAAAGAGCTAAGAACAAAAAATAAAGCTGAAAATGACTAGTCAGTGGCTGAATAAAGTTGTATTCCAGTAGTGCATTTCATTTTATCCATGTCTCTTGCTGTCCTCAGCCCCATAATAGGATTCACTATGCTTTCCTTGGCACTGAAGAGCAGATGGCCTTTCTGCTAGATGAAACAAATATTCTGCTACTTTAACATGATTAAAAGTTGGAATGCTTTTCCCACCATTTAAAACAATAACGACCTTTCCATTGTAGCAGTTCAACAGAAATAAATCTTCACAGGCCCTTTGCATTCTTCCCCTGTACAGTTCCATGACTTCTGCCCTCTTTTTATAAACTCCTTGTTATTGCTGTTGATGTCCTCAAGGCCACTGGGTATTGGTACATCAGAGACCTTTGTTACTGCTCCCAAACCATGCAGAGAAGCCATGCTGAAAATCCAGGGTCTAGTCTATTAAAACAGGTACTTTTTTTGGTGCAAACCCTTAATAGGAGACTATTAAGATCATAATAACGACAGACCTAATGTGTATATTAGAAACATGAAGCTGTGCACAGGATAGATGTGTACACAGCACCCCTGGGTATGCAGCCACCCCCACCCCACACACTCACTGTGTGATTAAATGAAAATATCAGCAGGTCTGCCTGGGTGCCAGCAGCTCTGCACAAGGGCTTTATTTTAGAGATGGTTCTGCTCCCACTGCTCCATGGAACAGTAAATGTGTAAGTGCTGTTAAATTAGACCCTGCTATTGCAAAGAATTATTTCCTTCCTGTTCACTGGTGCTGGGCACAGTAGAGGGGCAGGAGCACGGATGTGATGGTGTGCCTGCCCAGCCCCTGCTCTCTGAGCCCTTCTCATTTAGCTGAGGCTGGGAGCTCATGGCCAGAGTCACGCCCTGCTGCCCTGGCAGATGCACAGGGAGATGCAGGAGCCTGTGAGCACAGCAGGGTGAGGACGTGGGGGCTCAGAGGAGCCAGGCCATGGCACAACGGGGCATGGGACGCTCAAGGACACACTGGGGTGCACCCCAGCTCAGTGGCTTTTCTCTGCCCACAGCATGAGGCACTCCTGTCTGTTCTTATGCCCTGCACAATGTGTCAGACACGTCCAGCTGAGCTGCCTGTGAAGTGTATGGATTTATGTCACTTCTGAGCCACAACTGCATTATCCTCACAAGTACGTCCCTGATATGCCTTATCCTTACAAAAGGGAGTTCTGAATAGATTAGAGTTCAAGCATAAGCTTGTCTCTGGCCTTATTTTCACACAAAAGCTGTTCCCTCTAATAACCCTGCGCAGGTAAATGTAACTCTCAAGGTGTCTGCAGTTATACCATAGTTATATTAGAAACCAGCAGTGCCCAGGGATCAGTGCTCAGACATCAATGAGCTGGTTTCTGACCCAGAACCCATTGAATTTAATTGAAAAAAAATCTGATTTTTTTTTTCACTGGTCTTTGCAGCAGACTGCTCCAAAGGCTAAAGCATAAGCAAAGGTCCTGCAAGCCACAGCATTCATCCTTTCACCCTGTGCCAGCAAAGCTATTTTATGAAATTAAGCTGTGAGGCTGTGTCTGTGCCTTTGAAAATCCCAGACTGACAGACTGACCAAGATGGCATGAAAAGAATGAGGGAACTCTGAGAACTGTTTGGGAAGAAAGTCAGGCAAATTAATTATAAGGAATTTGCTATTAATTCCTGGCAGAATATCCTCTCATTGGAATGCAAAATGATTCACCCAAAGTGACCCTTCCCTCCCAGCGATGGCAGCTGGGCTGAGGATGGGCTGGGTGCTCAGAACCTGCCCCTTGCCAGGCCAACCCAGCCCTCAAGAATTTGTCATTTAAGTAAGGTGTTAGGGTTTTAACCAGTGAGCAGCTCACTCTGCTCATTCAACAAGCTGAGACTCATTGCCCTCTGCCCCCTTGTTAGGTAAAACAGCTCAGTGTGTTTTCTGGCAAGAGCAGACACGGCCCAAATCAAGCAGCTGCTCTTGCACCGACAGTTAAGCTGAGGCATTAACAGGAACAGGAACATTTTTGTTCTAGGAGGTGATCTCTGTCAACCTTGCTGGTTTGAGAGCCAGCACCCATCCAAACCAACAGCTGCCTCCAACAGTGCCAGCAGCATTTGGAGGAAGACACAGGAACAAACTGGAAACTTTTCTCAGAATATTCTCATGGTTCCTCCTACACTGCAGCTTGGGGACTTCCAAAATCATTACTGGAACCTGGTGTTTAATGGCTCTTAATGGACTGCAGAACTGTCAAGAATTTTTCTAAATAATTTCTAAAACTTTCTGGCATCACCAATCTTCTGTGGCAGTGAATTTCAAGATAATTAGATGCTTTGTACTAAGCCTTTCCTCTTATTTGTTTTAAATCTGCCACCTGATAATTTTATTTGATGTTCCCAGGCTCGTGTTATGAGAAACTCAATAATCATTCCACGTTCAGTCTCTTTGGGCCACTCACAACTCTGTAACTCTATCTTTTTAATCTAAATCTTTGCTTTTCCAGGGTGAAAAGTCCTGGTTTATCCAAACTCTCCTCATCGAGAAGTCATTATTTATGTTTGCTTTATTCTGGCCTGAGCTCAGCTGTGGGTTTTTTAGCAGCCTGGGCAGCAGTGAGATGGGCACAGCTCATGGCTGAGTATTTAAAGTGCAGGCACAACGTGCAGGTACATGGGGGCAGGTCAGTGCTCTCCATCTCTCCCTTCACAGTCACTGAACTGATCTTTTCCTGAAGCTATTCCCAGCCTTGCTTTTCAGAGCCCACCATTCACACACACACAAACACACGCCAGTTTTTACCCCCATATCCATTACTGGCATTCATTAACACCAAACTTCCTTTGCCTTGTGTCACTTAGTGTCACAAGGTCCTTCTGCAGCTCTCAGAGTGGGACATCCTCCCATGCAAAATAATTCTCTTTTATCTCATGGTAAATCCATTTAACAGCTGGCATTGGGGAGCAGTGTTTGAAGTTTTTTGAAAATCCAAGTGCATTGTATAAATTGAGTCACTCATACTCACTGATCCCTTCAAACACCTCCTAACAGATTTAGGAGGAATAATTTCCTGGGAAGCATAATTTCCTGGGAAGAAGTTTTACCCCTCCCTATATAATTTTTATTCATATTTTGCAACTCATTTTAGTTTTGGCAGGAGAGGGGCTGCTCACCATCAACATGTTCATAGGGGAGCCAGTGGTGTTTGGTGTTCTGGTACTCAAAGTAGGGGTCCCACTGCCGGCACTGCTCCTCTCTGAAATCCTCCAAGTCCTTGGGGCAGTCCTGGGTGTTGCACAGCTGGAATTCATAGCTTGGCCCCACACACGTGCGGCCTCCGTTGGCAGGACTGAGACAGGCAGAGAAACCCACGGTTAGTTTTGCTACTATTTCATTAATCAAGTGTCTATTAAATCTTTTGTGGAGACATTTGTTTCCCACTCATGTCAGTAGGCACTTGGTGAACGCAGGGCTGCATTTCTGATCCGTAGAATACATATTTCCTTTCAAAACCTGCTGTCACTATTTAGCTGTTAAAAAGCAACTTCTGCAAGTAGAGGTTTAAACTACTTGATAAAGGGAAGAAAAGCTGTTTTCTTGGTGTAGCCAGGAAAGGAAAGCACAGCAGAACTCATTCACATTCAGCCCACGTGCAGCAGCAAAGGCAGCCCAGCCCAGCCCAGTGTGTGCCCACACACAGTGTGCACCAGATCCCTGGCAGATCTGGCAGTGCAGGGCTCAGGATTGGAGCTGGGTTTTCATCCTCTTCCAGGAAACACAGAAAACGTTTTCAATAGCACGTTAGGCTTTTCCTACATGCAAATAGGTTTTACAACTAAAGCTGTGCCCACAATTATAAAGGTCACTTCTCTGTTGCCAAAGTAATAAAGGCTGAAAAGAGAACTGGCAAATGTTTTCTTAACAGAACAATTTCCATTGGAAAATGCTGCTTCATAAAACTGAATTTAAAAAAAACCCAAATCAATTATAAAATGGTTTTTTATACTAGACAAGTTCAATTGCTTTATCAACAAACCAAGAAATTAAAAGTTAAAAATACTCTCTCTGTTAAAATCATTTAATTCCAAAAATTGTTTTAGTCCTTGCTGTTAGGATCTTGACATTTTATGATACCACACTAAGATAGCAATAATTACACATTTCCGATCATATGTATATACCAATCTTTATTAACTATACTTTGCTTCCACTGTTACTGAAATGGAATCATTCTACATTATCTAGATGACCCCTATGTAAGTTATTAAAGCAAGACAATTCAAAATTCCTAAAAGTAACTCTGGGGTAAGTTCTGATCTCAGGAGCTTTGTTCCAACTTGGAATAAAAACAGTTTGAAAATATTTTAAGACCTTCTTGTTGAAATATCCTAAAAGGTGGATTAAAGAAAACTTTTTAAAAGGTTTAAAAAAATCCAGTAAATCACTGCTATTATTTCATACTCACATTTTAAAATGAGATACATAGGACCCTAAACTTTTACTTATGCTTTGCACAGCACTGTATTAGCCCTTATAACTGCATAACCAGTTTAATGGGTGGCTAAACTGAGAAATAAAGATGATTCATGACTTGCTAAGGGTGCCAAAAGTAGAATTTCTGACAACTTATGCTATAGGTCATTTAACAAGCACCACTCAGCATCCTTTGCTGCACTGCTGCACTGGCCATGCACTGAGGATCCTCCCCGTGCAGCTCTGCACATCAGAGGAGCCCACACCAGTGGGGTGTCACTTACTGTGGGTTGTCACACTGCCGGGTCCTGTACTTCACCCCGGTGCCACACGTGCGGGAACAAGAGCCAAACTTGCTCCATGCCCCCCAGTGTCCATCCTGCTTCAGGATGTCTGGTGTGAGCCAGATGCAGTGACCTTTAAAGCAATGCTGAAAGACAGAATCAGATGTCAGAATGATTGGATGATTAACTTGCATCAGAGGAGAAGCTGTTGTACCACACATTTTAATTTTCGGCACAAGTTCTGGATTGTTTTCACCTCTCCTGTAGAAAGTAGAGGGTTGTGCTGCCAGATTGTGCCCATGATCCCAAACTCACTCAGATTTTACAACCTTACATTTGTAAGTACACACATCTGTGCATGCAGGTTTCAAGTCTACCAAGTTTGTTAAACTGTTCTGTGTTACATTTCCTCATCACCTGTCTGCAGCAGGGAAAGGAAGGAAAATGGCAGAATCCCAGATCTTGGAGGCTAACAGTAACATCCTCCACTCCTCTCCAGGCAGCACTGTCAGGAGCTCTGGCCATAGCACCATCCTGCCCAGCCACTCCCAAATCCACACACATATTCCCATAATAAATGCAATCAGCAAAGTGTCATGGAATTAAAGCAAGCTCACATTGTATACATTAATGCTATTCATTAAAAACTTTTGCAGTGTCTCCCTGGAGACCTCATGGTAAGCCTGACCAAAAAACCAGGAGGCATTCCTTAGGGACAGCCCTGGACAGTCCCACAGCTGCAGAGTTCATCACACCTACCACACTTTCTCCTTTCTTTTATCTGGTTTTTAATACAGTCATTCTACAGCAGCTGAAACACAGAATTTGCTACATTCCCCAAACTATTAAGAGATTTATTTTATTTCTTTAAGAGCCTTCATAGCTCCAGTACTAATCACCTCTACTGTCATCTCCTGTTAAAGAAACCGGTCAATGCCTTTCCACCAATTTCTCCAGTCCCTAATCATGGAATTTTTTCTCAGCTGAAGTCACAAAGAATTCTTCTCAAGGATCACAAGATTCTGGCCCATTTCAGTACTATTTCTGCTTTCATAAAAGTCTACTGATGAAGTGTGGGTGCTGGAAAATATATTCCAGCAAACAAACGACTTTGCATGAGGCTGTCACAGTTTGTCTGCGTTAACGGTTACTGCCGGGATGAGAGCTCTGGCGCAGGAGCACAGATGGCTGCAACAACAAGTGAAATCAGTCACTTACTTTCCTTAACATTCAAGTCAACAACAACATTTTACACAGCTTAACAAGCCCTGGAACGCAGGAATTTGGCAGGCTGCACAAGACAAGCATATGGCTAAATGCATGCTGCCAGCAAAAACAAAATCAGAAGATATATAACAGGAGAGCGTTCTTGAGCATAGAGCGATTAGTGATCTGGAAGGCAAATCTAAAAGTGAAGGATAATCATTAATAATGCTGAATTTCAAGAGAGAATCATTAGAATGGTGACAAGGCACAGCTTACTGGTTCACTAATCTGCTCACTGACTGGCTCCTTATTCATGCAATTTATTTTGGGGCTGATTTGCTTGGACAAGGAGTAGAAGAGAGAGTAGAAATTAGGTTTCAACTATTTTTTTTCTTTCCCATGACTTCAGATATTCAAAGTCAAAACCTATTGAAATAGATGAGTTACCACAAAGCCAATTATACCAATCCAGCTCCAGAGCTGTAATGGGCAGATTTTTCTTAGATGTTTGACAGAACAAGAGATAATTCAGCAAAGCATGAAAGAAATGCAAAATGCTAATATGTCCTTTGCTTTTTTTGGTTTAGAAGCTCAGGGCTGTACCCTTCAGGGACTGTTTACTTATGGCTTTAGGAGGTTTGTTTGAACAAACAGTTTGAGTCGTGGGGCCCTGCGCTGCCAGGGGACCATTCAGCAATGTGGGGGAAGCTGGCAATGTCTCAGCTTGTCAATAGACATTTCAGCTGGGCTTGGAAGCAGATGTGAAGTGACAGCTCCTGATCTGTGCTTGCTCACCCATCCTTTTATCAGGCTGCTGCATCTCTCAGGTGTAAGTTCCACAGCAGTGACCAAATCCATTTCAGGTGCCATTTAGCCTACCTTCATTGTGTGATGATCCAGAATCCAGTGCTTGGACTCATGGGGGAGAGGGAGAGACATGTGATGGCACTGTGTTTCCCAGCCTCTTTTCCCTGTTTTAGTCAGGAATAGCAGGATGCAGGTTTGCAACAACCTCTAATAAACCCCTTCTCTGACATTGAGACTGGTCCCTGAACTGGAAGGCAAACATGGAATAGTGTTATTGACTTTGCTGTGTAAAGAGAAGAGCAGCACTGATTTTTAGTGCAGAAGCTGGTCAGATGCTGATTGTTGGGAAGCTGGGGCAGAGCTATTAGGAGAGAAGCATTTGTCTAAAATGAGTCATCCCCAGCTCTGCCTTTTTTTTTGTGGATAAAAAGAATGGAGCCTACAGAAACAAAATGATTCACTAATGAATCTTACTCTGTGCAGATCCGTGCAAGAAAATGCATGAGAAGGTAAAACCAGAGACAGAGCAATCTCCAGTGTAATAAAGGAAGTTAAAGCCAAACTTTCCTATTGCTACTACATTAACTACATAATGAGGTGGAAAAGAGCCAATTTCAAGCACTATTCCCTTCATAAACAGGGGGTTTCACTTAAAGAATGAAGCATATTAAAGCAATTTTTTTTAATGAGAAAAAAATGGGTAAATGCAAATTGTTTTCTTAGTTGAAGATGACTTCTTGCAGTCTCGCCTATTTTTCTGGCAAACAGGGCTGTCCAAAACAAGTGCAATTTCCAGGAGAGGGAGCTTAAATTTCTTGCAGTAAAACATTCCACTGCTGTTTTCAGCAGTTCTTTGAAACAACTGCTGTGGATGCCAAAAAAAGAGCCAGTGTGTTCCTGTGGGCTTAACACATCTGCAAGTCAATTTTCCAAGAAAAGACTTGAAGATCTTCTGTGGGTATCTATAACTATTTTATATTGGGCAGCAGTGGGCACCTCTCTGATCTTCTCACCTGATGCTCCAGTATCTACCAAGTAACCCCTCCTACTGCACCAAGGCTGGGGGTCTCAGTTCTCCTCACTGTCCTGGGGTCCCATCAGGAGGGGGTTACTGATTTATTTGCATTCCCCATCACACGCAGGCTGGCCCGCTCTGCTCCATCTGTTTGAAATAATTAGTTGCAAGGGATGAACTGAAAGTTCCAACACTGAGGACTACTCTGAGGCAGTAAAAGTTTCTTCAGTGGAGAAGCAAGTATTCCCGTTTCTGTGGTGACTAACACAGCACACACTCACCCATCTGTCTCCTGTCTCCAAGAGAAGCTGAGGTCAGCTTTCTCAGTGGGAAATTAACTGGATTGCTTTGAGTACACATTAGTGTTTTCAGAACCCTCTTTTCTTGGTCCATCTTTCTTCTCAAAAATATCTATTTATTTCAATATTTAATCATTCCCTTCCTTTCCTGACAGAATAAAAAACCATTCCAAGTTTTACTCAGATCATCTCATTAGCACAGTGCAAGCAAAGAGAAGACCTGCTAGGTTTGTGCTGGATCCTTGGCACAGAAGCCAAATCCAAGTGCAACATCAGCTTGGTTGGCAGGGGCAGCTACCAGGCTCTTAACCTCTCCCGAAGAAAAGAAAAAAAAGGAGGCTCAGGTGCTGCAAACCTTGATGTTAGTCACTGCAGCAAGCAGATGGACTCAAACATGTGATCTCCCTGCATGACTGACTCTGGGTTTTATTTCTACCCTGTGGAGAGCAGTTAGCTACTTCAGCCGACATAAATGTCTCCCCAGAAGAGTAATATTTTTAAAAAATGGAATAACAAAAACTGATGATAGATTTCTGAACTTTGCCTGGATTCAGAAGCCTGAGGCTAATGGTAGAGCTGACAGAATTGTATACAAGTAAATAAATTATCAGCTGACAGCATATATTTTCTTTCAATCTACAGAATGCCGGGCAGAGTTAAGCTTTGCACAGTTATGTCTTGCCTGCATGGTTTACTACAGCAATTTATGGAGTGTCTGTGACTGCACAGTAAGACTCTGAACTTCCAAATGCTTAACTTTACACACCAGAGTTATTTTGTGGAAGGTAATGTGACCATTGCTGTATCATCAAAGCCTCACAAAACTGATAGAAACTTCCCTCTTGCTGTTGAAAACTCAATCTGGTTTTAAAAAAATCAAGCTGAGAGCAGTATATATTATTCTATTTCCTTTAGGATTCTGTCAAAATAGTAGTTTTCATTTCTGACTGGGAAGGTCCAGGAGAATATGTTATTTTTTAATCTTTAAACCCAGCAAATTATTAGTTTGCTGCCAATTAACATAATGGTTGCTCAGTATCTTCATTTGCACAAGAAGACTTATTAAGAAGTCTTCAAAATGACAGAACATTACTCTTTGGGCAACTTAGTTCAAATGACCACAGGCACAGAAGAGCTCACAAACATTTACATAAATATATATACTTATCTGTACACATACATACACACGTGTAGACAGCATGAGAAAGCCTCATCTTCCCTTTCAAAGGGCCATGTCTGGGTCCAGGACACAACCTGGGCAGACACATGCCCCTTCCCATCCTGCCTGCCAAAAACATGCTCCAGAGTCACATCTCCCACATGGTTGTTCTTGCCCCTTGGCCATCAGTTAGGAAGGAGGCAGCTGGACTGGATTCTCCTCCATGGCATCTTGCTGGATTTGGGGTCAGTTATCAGTTATGTGAACACCAGCCCCAGGTGAGAGCGCCCACGCACCACGCGCCGTGTTCGCCTCCCCAGCACCACTCTCATTTCTGGCATCCTGTCCCCTCAGCTGCAGCAAAGCCAGGATGTTTCTGTGACACATCAGCAGTGTTGTGATTGGTTTGAGCTTAAAATAGGCCCTGGGAATTAGTGGTATGAAATCAGGAAAACTGCAAGTCTCTAAAGTGGGAAACAAATGAATCTTTCTCAATCAACATTTTTAATTGCTTATGTTTCTGTACTTTTCTTTTCTGGCATGATTCCAAAGAAAATAGGAGATCATGTTTGAAATTATTTTCCATTTTTCTTAAGTGCTGATGAGGTATCCTGGGAGATGAACCTGAAAGGAAGCTGCCCCACAGCAACTGAGTCCCAGCTTTGGGCAATAAATGCATTTTACAGCCCTGTGCATTCAGGCAAGAGCCTCTGGTATCATCCCAGTTGGTGAGGTGAGTGAACAGGGGAAGGCAAAATCAAGGGCAGGGATGAAAAGGAAAGGAACAGACGTAAAAGCATTGATCTGATGTACCTGTATTAAAAACACCAACATCTAATAAACACACCGGTCAAATGCTGAGTTCAGATACATAAAGTCAGCTATATAACCTCCAGAACTCACACTATTTTAAAAAACCCAAACCATTTAGTTCAGACTGCTGAGTCTTATCTAATAAAATGGTTTTCATTTTTCATCATTTTCTCAGGTTCTTCTGGAAGGTGGCAGCAAGTTTATTTATCAAAAAACTGGGACAGCTCCCTTGAGAATAAAACCCTATCATCTACTGAAACTTCAGAATGTGCACATACTCTCTTGCATCTCTGCAGAGCTCAAAAGCCTGGCTGTCTGCACAGCTTGCTGAAGCCTTGGATCCCAAGTTCCAGTCCAAAGAAAATTTTTACAGCTGAGTTGCATAATATCCTGACAAACTGTTTATAATGGAAGCACTGACAGATCCTTAACTGTAGGGTTACAAATTCCTTTTTTCTCCTCATTTCTGTTCAAATACTAATATGAATGAATAGCTCAGGGAAGAGGGTGATGCAACAAAATGGAATATAACTTTTTTTTTTTTCAGTTGGGGGTCATGAATATTTTTAATATAAAAATCAAGATAAAAGTGTATCCAAATAAATTGTCTAAAATTTTGGATTATAACCTATTTTTTAATTTATTTTTTTTTTAATAAGAAACAAAGCTTTTGTAACAGGAATGATTTAAAGAAAAGAAAACCAGAAAGGAGTAGTTTGAATAGAGCGTGACTTCTTGGGGAATTAATTTAACATAACTTTTTCATAAAAAAAGGCTTTTCAAACCATAACAGCAGCTGCTAATATGGTTCATTTATCGCATAAATGATGTCATACACTGGGTTGTAAAAAAACCTTTCCAAGTAGCGACATCTTCCTCTCCCCCTCAGTCACTGCATCCAAAGCCCAGGGATGCCAGACTTTTTCCATCAGACTTCAAAGGAGTTGGAGTTCAGGCCCACTGTGAGCAGAGCGCGCTCTCCGCGGAGGAAGGCTGGGGCTGGGAGCGGCTCCAGCGCGGTGGCTGCGCGGCCGGAGCTCTCTGAGCCTCTGCCACCCCACACCACTCCCCGTGCCTCCCTGGGCTCTCATCAAACCTGCAAATCCACCTCCACAGACCTGCCCTTCTCTGCTCACAGCCCCTCTGTGCTGTCGTCTGGGTTCTGTCCAGCTGGCACTCAGCTCCCACATCCCTCCTTTCCCTCTGGGAAGCTCCAGCGGCCGTGGCTTGGCTGTTTCTCCGGCTCCCACTGCTCTCTGCAAGGGGAGGCCAGGCAGCACCAGGGCAACATTGCTGGTCCAAGCACAACACCCTGACCTCAAAAGAACGTAGGAGAGCGGAAATTTCCCCATTTTTGGCTTTGCCACAGAGACTTGCCTGCGATAGATACTGCCAGGACTTGATTGAGGACGGAGTTTAATGGTCCCAGAGTGGCCATGCAGGACACGCCAGCCCTCACCCCATGTCCTCCCCTCACAGTGCTCACAATCACAGAATATTCTGAGTTGGATGGAACCAACCTTGTGGATGGATCCACAAGGATCATCAAACTCAACTCTTGAGTGGATGGCCCCTACAGGGATCAAGCCCATGTGCTATTAGCACCATGCTCCAACCAGCTGAGCTAATGCTCAGCACTCACTTGCACTCAGGAGTTTGCCCCACATCTTAGCAAACCTCAGGCACTCCAGACAGGTTCTTCTCTTGTTCCTCTTGATTTTGAGGGGAGCGTCCCCAGCTGCACACAAACACACGTGAACACACACGGGGTGTGGGGGCACGGGGCACCAGCTCTCACCTTCCCTGGTGCACACATGGTCCCGTCCAGCGGAGGCCCTTTCTTTGTCTTGCAGAAATAGGGGTTCTCGGGGTGGCTACACCACAGCTGCTTGCAGGGATCAAATGTACGGAACTGGAACACACAAAAAAAAATCAGAGTGGATGATGCTTTGAGAGAGCTCCCACCGGAAACTGCAACAGAAGCTGCAGATGGGGGGGTTCCTTTCCCAGGTTTGAAATGGCAGCTGTTAGTGCTGATCCCTCAGGAGCACCGTGATGTCTGTGGATTGAATATTTGAGCATACAGAATCATGACTCTGAGGCGAGATCCCATCTGCATGAGATGGACTAAAGTCAAGCAAAAATAGCTCTACACAAGTGACCAACCAGCTTCCTCGGGCAGTGAGGCACACGCTGCCTTTTCTGACAGCTTCTCCAAATGGGGCTGCTTCATTTGGCAAACAAAGCAAAAAATCCTTATGCACCCATGGGAGATGGAAATGAGCTGCTCAGACTTTAGCTCAACTGTTGTAATCCCCTTCTTAGGGGGATGGAAATTTGAGATCAGGTCCCCAGTCCAATGAATAAATCAGCAGTTTACCTACAATGCAAAGGCTTCTACAAGAGAGGATGGGAACCACCCACCACTAAACATAGTAAATCACGATATCTGGTCATGCTTTTGGGTATTGTGAACAAAGCAGAATAGAAAGCCTCCATCTCCCAGGATGGCTGTAACAAAAGATTCTCTTTGGCTGGGACATTCTTCCAAGGCAGCATCAGAGGGAATTGTGTAAAGACACAACACTACAGCTCATGCTGTAAAGGTTCTCATCCATTATCTAGGGACACTGCTTAGCACATATATTCCTGCAGATGGGAATGAAAGCAGAAATGTTACGTGTCAGCAGCTGTCAGCAGCTGAAAACATCTCTTTCCATTTAATATTTAGTTCTACTTGAGGAGCTGGAGGTGGGAGACACAGCCCTGCTTCAGAAGACTCCATTTTCTGAGGCCAGTCCACTGAGAATAGCACTAATCTTGCCTTGCTTTAAACTTAGACTTTGCCTCTTGTTTTCCTCATACCCAAGAGCCAACCGTGTCATCAAGAGCTGTTACAGGTTGCTTTACTCGCTGTGATGCCTATTTTCTCTTGCAAGGTATCAAAATGTATCACACTTTCCATAAAATTGGATCATAAAAGCATGCTGCCCTGTGCTAGCACTATGAGACGTGGCAGCAAATCCATCTCCTTCACATCCGGGTGGGAGTTTTGTAGCAAAATAACCAGCTGCCAGCAGGAGGAGGCTCAAAAACACAGCAAGTTTGTTTGCTTGACAAATACAGATATTTATGAAACTACACAATAATTACGTCTGTAATTCCAGTTAAAAAAACCCAAAAACCAAGAGATATTTAAAATAACATGAATGTCAACATTCAGTTGTTAATCCTTGCTTACAGATAAGAAGGCACAACATCTTTCCTTGTGGGCTTCACTATGCTGTCCCTTTTAAGGACATTTCAGAGACACTTAGACCACTCCTGGATGAGAAATAGCAGAAGCTGAAGTTAAGTACTCACAGCTGTGCACATCATGTATCCCAGACCGAAGTCAAACCGGCACTGCTCATTCATGGAGTAGTGAATCCCTGGCAGCTGTGGGAGGGAGGGCCAGTCGTGTTCGAAGGGATCATCCCGCAGACAATCGTAGGAGCTGCAACAGGCAGAAATGACAGGAACAGATGGGGCTGTGAGGCTTGCACAGTGTTTGTGGTTTCATTGCCTTTTTGTTCCAAACAAAACAGAGCCTACAGTTTCTCAGATCCTGGTCCTGAAGAGCAGCTAATATTGCAATTACGCTCACATTCACTTCGGCATGTCGTATCTACCTTCAATGGATCCTACACATCTTTTTTTGAAGCCCTTCCATTGTAATTTCCATTTAGCTTGCAGGTAAATTCCTATCAGTGTCCAGGCCCCTTATGTGAAAAGAATCAAAGGAAGAACCCACATGAGACCAGGAAGAAAAGAAAGTTTAATTAATTTTCCATTTGCGGAATGTCTTGCTGCCTGCAGCTGTCTCTCAAATGAGGTTTCAAAAGCAGAGGCCAGGGTAACCAGCCCAGAATACCACTTAGTGAGCTTAGTTTCCCTGTGTCCTCCCTGAGAAGCAGTGATTCATTTACAGACTTCACTCGGGTTTGCTCCCTCTCTCTGCTTATCCTGATCGCTCCCAACTCCATCCATAGTTTAAACTAAGTTTTCTTTCTGTGTGACCAATGTGGAAGTTTCTCCTCTGCTCCTAAGGAGTGAGGATAGCCTCGAGAATTACATCTGACCAAACCATGCCAGTACAAAGGACTGATGCCAGTACCACCAAATGGTTAACACAGTGTAAGAATTGGTTGATTCACAACACCAGCACAGTCCACAGGATCTCTGAAATGTCTCCCAGTTATTTAACAGACATGAGGACACCATACACATGCCTATCCTGGCAATCATTAAGGTTGCCTTGAAGTTACCAACAGCTGAAAGCAGAATTTTGAGGTTAGATTTACTTCAAAGGAAATCATCATTCTGCTTTGTTATAAGACATTTTATAAATAGTTGTATTTAAAAGAACATAAAGCAGCCCTCTAGGCCAGATGATTTTTATTTAATGGCTAAAGCTCTGGAGGATCTTGCTAATTGAAACAATCACACTTCCCTCACAATGTTTTTATTCCTTATTGCCACACCTAAGATATCTATGATAATAAAAATACTGACAAAAAGGCTGACTCATGTTTACTTCATGTATTTTGCTGCACTTTTCCCCCTCTCATTTTCAGCTTTTGCTGGTTATGGTAGTAGTTTCCCCATATTTTTTGTACAACTTCCACATAATAAGGGGAGGGTTTTTCTGTAAGGAGCAAAATAAAGGTCATAAACAACAGAATTTGTCAGGGAGCTCCACACCAGTCTAATGCCTGAAGTGTCAGGTCCAAAAAGGAAGACAAGGGGCATGGATGAAGCTGTTTAAACAGCTTTTGCATTTAAGGTACTGAAAGAAAAATTAACAACTGAAGAACTTGTTCTGGAACCATGTGTGCTCTTCAGGTATCTACTAAAGTCAAGAAAAGCCCTGAGCACTTAAAGGGCAGATTTTCCTCTCTAGACAGCACCATCTTGTCACTGACAGGCATCACAAGCAACAAATGGCAAGACAGACACAACACTGCTGGGTAGCCAAGGCAGCGCTCAGCTAGAGGTTAGAGTAGGGAGGGAGGAAAGTTAGCAATGACATTCATAACAGTGCCTTCCACCATCCCTGAGGGGACAGCAAACACACCCTCAGTGTCCAGAAAACGAACAGACACAAGTGGAACGAGAATAACTTAGAGTGGGCTGGCATCGAGGCGAGGGCGCGGCGCGGAACCGTTCCCACGCGCTCCGCGCCGTGGGCAGTACTCACTGGAGGTAGCGGTTCAGCTCCTGCTGGCTGCAGCGGGACCAGTGGAAGCGGTGGAAGGCAGCCTGCACCAGGGGGGCCATGATGCTGCCCAGCCGGACCTCGTCCCCACAGCGGTTGCCTTGGCCGTCGTGCTCCATTCCTAACCTGCCCCGCACACAGAGACACGGCGGTGACGTCGCGGGTGGGCTCCGAGCGCTGCCCCTCCCCGTGACACCAGGGGCTGGTGCCAGCAAGGCTCTGAAGTCCCACGGCCCTTGTTCACATGGGCAAAGTCATGGGGAGCAAGACAGGGTGGGGATGGAGCTAAAGAGCTGGTCTGGAGTAACTGCCACATGGAAGGATTGGCCTGGAGAGTGCTTTGGTGTCATTGGCCTAATCCACTTTCGAAAAAAACCTAAAAATATCTTTTGTGGGCTTTGTGCACATGCACATTTGTGAATCACGACAGCTAAATGTGAACCTATCCCTGAATTACTGATCCTGCCCACCCTCCAGGAATACCAACAGAAATGTTCCCAGGCTCTAATCTAGTGCTATTCAGGGCTTTATATAACTTCTAAAAAAATCACACCTTAGCTTGATTCAAAGTATTTTGCAACTGCAGACTTTTTTGCATGGAAATAAAGAAAGGCACCACACAGAAAGCTAGTTCAGACAAGCTGCTGCTGTTGCCCAGGAGCAATCCCACATTGTTTAAATGTAAAGCAGCCTGGAAAGTGGTGGATGCTTTCTAGAAAATTACCTCAAATTACAGATAGTTTAAAATTTCTTTTTGGATTTATTATGAATATATTTGATCCTTTCCTTTGTTAGGATCTTATATTGCACTTTTAATAAGCACTATTGGACTAACATGGGCAATATCTGTCCATAGTTAAACCAAATTAACAGATTGGGTCTGAATATGACTTGAGGGATTACAAACTTCCTGCAGTGGTGTCTTTTTTAAAGCCCATGCTGTGTTCTTTTCATTCCTAATTCAAAAATTCTGGAATCAAATACTATCTGAGTCTCAAATAGGTGTCTCTGTCTAACTAAGACATGTTTGTGGAGATTTCAATAAATTCTGGCACTTTATTGTTTAAAAAAAGAGAAAGGGCCTGCTGGCTTTCTTAGGCAAAACAGAATAGATGGAAACTGTTCAGAAAAAGCCTTCTGGTAACTGTTATTCTACCAAAGAGAAAATGGGAAATCAGTGGGAGTTCTCTGGAGGGAAAACAGGAAAACTAAAAAGATCTGGGAAAAACCAAAGGTCTGACAACTGCTGCCCAGGCATAGGTTCAAATCACGTCAACAGGTAAAATTGCATTTTTCATATAAGAAATATAAAACAGTTGTAACTGCAGTGCTTGGCACCTCACTTCTATACTTTATTGTATACTGTATTGTTTCCTTTATCAGCAGTAACATATACAGATTATGGGCTTATTTAGTATGGATTGCTTACAAGCATACTGTGTTCCACTGACTCAGTGAATTCATATTTCTTGATTATGGGCACTTTACATTTCCACCAGGAGACTACAATACATCATTCAACCTAGTCCCACAGCAGCCCTGGAAGATATCTTGGTATTAGTTCTTTTTTCCCATCTGAAAATCCCAAAATATAAAGCTTACTTAAGATCATAAAAAAAGCTTTGTGAGAGCTGAGACCTGAAACCAGAGCTAACCCTAAATATTATTTCTTAACATCAATTGCATCTGTCCAATATCATCAGCATTTTTCTGCACCAAAAGCCATTTAAGGCACAACACAGATGCCCAGTTGTACTCACACATGTCCAGTTTCATGAGCCACCACAAATGCAGATGAAAAACCATCTTCGTGGTTGAGAGTGCAGCTTCGGACAGGATGGCACATCCCAGTGACAGGAGCATAGCCTGTGAGAAACAGCAAGGGTTTCAGAAAATCAACAAGCACAGAAAAAATCAACGTGGTGGGAAGCTCTAGGGTGAGCCCTGTCCTTTGTTATGACACAAGCATAGCTGAAGTGGTCCTCTCAAGACCTCTGCCCCCAAACATTTAACCATGTTCTCCTTCATCTGTGAAACAGGTGAAACCAACCTTGAACAAGTGAAAACTTCCTGGCTCACCAAGAAAATTCTTGTCACCTCTTGGTCTGCCCTGCAATTGCCTCTTCTAAGTGCATAAGACAACAGAGGCAAAGGACACCACGTGCTGCTGCACGGAGGAGCCCAGTACCAGCCCTAAGGGAGCAAAGCCCCAGCCCTGTGCTGACAGCAGTTCTGGCCAACTCAAAATGAATGGGAAAGCTCTGAGATTTCTCCCCTCTGGTGAAAAACCTGATCTCACAGGAGGCAGAGTTCTAAAAAATGGAAAAAGAGGACAGCACTTGGCCCTGCTGTTCCAGACCTCTCCATAACCACATATCTTGCAAATAGTCTGTAACACAGCAACAGCTTTGGAACTTTTTAAACACAAAATCTATTTTTTAATCTTTGGGCATTTCCAGGACTGTTTACATATGTATCCCATTTTCTTTGCTTCAGTAAGAACACAGCAGTGATGTAACAGTGAGAAAGGATCAAATAACAAGTAAAGCAGTTACAACTGAAAATGGCCCAACACAGAGCTCTTGGGGAAAGAAAACACTGAGCACAGCCCAGCAAAAGAGATACAATTAAACTTTACATGACTAGCATGGTTTGGTAATAAATGCAAATGCAAAACAAACCCAGACACACACCTTGCATGCCTGATGGACCAAAATCCTGCCTGGTGAGGAAGATGGCATGGTCGTGATACTCGGCGTGCCCAGTGTCGGGTTTCTGCTGCAGGTAGGCCCAGCGACACACGTTCTCCAGGCTTTGTGAGGGGTTCCCAATCTCTATCAGACTCATAGACTGCAGTCACACGGGGAAAAAAAAAAGACACACCAAGAGTTATTTATTAAAAGCGTGGGCAATTTTTTTCCCAACTTTTTCAGGCACTTGACTGGACATCCCATTTCCATTACAAGTTTGTTCTTAATTAAGAGATACTTACACTTCAGAAACAAATTTTACAGGATCAAGAAAGCAAGAAAATAGCTAAAGTTCATGGTTAGATTGTGATTTCTGCATTTAATGAGATCTAAGACATAACAAAATTTAAAAACAGACAAGTAATAAAAAGATGGGTTTTCAATGACAAAACTGATACTGGGTGGTGCACTTATTTTTCCTATGCCCCCCTGGCATAGAAATCATCTTTAGAAGATGATTTCTAGAAATCTAGAAGAAGATTTCATAGGAATCATCATTTTATCATCTCTTTACCATCACTTCCAGTCTGGATATACAGTTCCTGATGGAGCCCATGTTCCTTTTGGAACCACAACAGTCTCAACCAGGAGAGACTGACCCACTGTGGGGAAGATCAATGCCTAATGGCCAAGAAAAGCCTATCACAACAACTGCAGAGAGCCAGCATCCTGTCCTGTTCATCACTGCTTTTGTCATGAAACGGAGCTGTTTAGTTCGTTCTGTCAGACCTTGGCACACTCCTGGACGCTCTGTTGGTGTAAAACCAAGTGTGCTTTTTCAGCTGTGCTTGACTCATTACTTCCAGAAATGGACTTTCTCAGTGACTGTCTTTAAAATTGCGTTTTCTTTATCCCATTATTCATCTGAAGATCATTCAGAAGGTAGAACACAACTTCCCACTGAGGGATGCCATTCTCCATGTGAACCACAGGTTACATGGGTGGTGAACTGACATGGCTTGGCTGGCTCCAGTGAGCTGATGTGTTAGGTGGGGTGCAAAGAACAGCTTTCTTGAGCAAGGAAGAGAAAGGCATTTTAAAATCCAACTATTACATTTGCCTCTTTTTTTTTTCTTTTCTTTTTTTTCAGTAGTATTTTCTTAGGAGTTCCCAGCTAATTCTGCTGTAATACTGTACACTGCTATGACTTTAGAAAGCTTATTGTATGTGGGATACTGTAAAATGTATGACTAACTGACCTGTCTCAGGACTTCCAGGATTTGTAAGAACTACAGATGTGAACCCTGGCTTTTCATTTGCAAAAATTATATTGCCATGACAACACTGTAATCATAACAAAGCCCACTACAGTTTAGATGCTATACTGTACTGCAAGCATTTGTCATTCCAAAATACTTAACGTAGAGCAAAACTTAGTCTAGGCCAAAAATAAGAGAGAAGTAATACAATTCATGTTTAAATACAGATGTATTTGACGTGTCCTCTAATTGAATGCATGATGGAGTACACAGAGTATTGACTACATGAAAAAGAAAATCCTCAAAGGGTTGTGGAAGAACAACTGGAATTGATAAAAGAAGTGTCTGCCAAACTGAGGTCTGATTTTGGCAAAACTAAGATATTACAATTCTGCAAATGTTCACAAAAACAAATTTATAAACCAAATAGAGGCACAGTTTGGATTCTGATACCACTGTGAAATGAAAAAGTTGTAATATAATCTTGTGCTGGATCACACTGCTTCCAGTCATAATTCCCTTGGAAAATGAACTAATAACTGTATTTAAAATGGTGGGACAGTTGTGGTGCCTTTATTGAATCGTTGTATATTTATAAGAACATACTTAAACAAATTTTGAGTCACTATACAGGGCAAAATCCTGACTCTTCAAGAAAAATCCTAGTCTGTTAAACAGGGTTTGACTGTTGCTGAGGTCTTTAATAACATCCATCAGTGGTAAAACAAAAACAAAAAAGCAAACAAACACAAACTTATCTATGTCACCTTCACTCTTATTTCTCTAAAACAGCACAAAAAAGATAAATTCCTTCAAGGAGCTCAATAAAAGAATCTGACTGCAAGACTCAAAAGCAAAGAATGCTGTAAAATGAAGTTGAGAAGTCTCTAGTTTTCTAGTATTTTCTGATGTTTGCTAATACTTCTTTATTTCATAATGACCTCCTTGTGTACATTCTACCAAATGAAAAATTGCATCATTTAAGACACAATGATCAGAAAACAATGAAAACACACACCCTATCAACATATGCTTTGTTTAAGGGTATCCAATTATTTGAAAAGGAGTCTTGAATTTGCATGATCAGCAAAAAGGCATAGAAAATAAAATGTCAATTATTTGCTAATAACCACTGCTTTATAGCTGTCCTCTGTCATCTCTTCCCTGCCTGCTAAACCAAACCCTTGTCGGTGGAGTCCATCACAAAAGCAGAATATTTGTCTCTGAATGAACCAAGAGAGCAGGTTTCAGCACTGCTCTGATTAACATCGAGTCTGCCAGGGGCCAGAGCAGTGTGGCACAGCAAAGCAGCAGCTCCCGTGGCTCAGGCACTGCCCTGGCATCTGCCATGAGTCAACAACTCTCTTGCTGTATTCTGAGCCCATTCCAAGAGCAAAACCACAGACTCAGTCCAAGAGAACCTCAATGATTACTTATCAAAACACTGATTTTAGAGTTTGTCTTCGAGCAAATGAAGTTGGACCAACTGGTCAGTGTGGAGCATTGTGGGGTTTTTGCATCCAACACAACAGGGAGAAAGAAAAAAACCCCTTTCACATAAAAGGGGAAACTTAGAACACACAAGTCCTATAAAAGATGTTTTAGCTGACCCAACTTTTTTGCCAATGACACAACTTTAACATCATAAAACCGAGCCTTACTGCTCTTTAAGTTGGGAAACAAGACATCCAGTAGGAAGTCAATTATTTTGAGTGTCCATGTGCTATGAATGTAAGTAGCAAGTCTGTAAGTGAGGAGGACTTCAAAGAGTGAGAGGAAAAACTGAATCTGTCTGCTGAGTACTCCAAGTCCACTGAGCACTCAAATCATCTGGTCACTAATCCCTTGTCTTTCCTCACTGTAATGCAGCAGCCTGAAAAGAGAAACCCACTTGATGCCTAGCAAATTTTCACCTGTACACCCACGTTCTGCAGTTTGCCAAAGACTTTCAGATCAGAAAGGCTCCAACAGTGCTAACAGCAAATATTGCATGGCCAGGGAACCACCAGTGAGTCACGCTCACTGTGCTGTGCAACTGCACTGCCTGAGACTGAAGAACCACGAACACCATGGTCCTCTCCTCACAGCAGGCAATGGTATGGCCAGGGAAGGGAATTAGAGGCAGTGTTCCCTCCAAAGAACCTCCAAGGCTCCAGTGGTCTTTGGATCAAAGACTTCCTAAGCCAGGCATGCCATTATATAGAATTTTATCCACTTTTTCCAGCTGCTTTGCCTTTACAGATAAATGCTGCTGTCCTGAAGAAAGGAGCTTAGGAGATCACGGCACCAGGCAGAGCTTGTTAGTTGACAGGGCAGATGTCATATGTTTTACAAGGATGTTGTCCAAAAATTACTATTGTAGAGATATCAGATAACACTTAATAATATTTTCTTTTGGAAGTCAACGTGGGCTTTCACCAGAGCCAAACCCTTTATTAAGTGGACAAAGCAAATGAGAAAGAGGAAAAGAGATGAGCTGTGTGCTGTAATAAGGGCTGAAAGGTAAAATCCCTCTTTGTCACACAGCAAACAGGGGAAGTTGGGGGCCAGCAGGCTGCACATGGAGAAGAGGTGTAGGTGTTACTCTTGGCCAGCAAAGGGCTCACACTGCCAGGAACTCACAGGTCCTGCAGCTGGCTGGGAGCGCCGACCTGGCTGGGAAGGACCTCTTTCCAAGCAGGACAGCAGGCCTGTGGAGAGCATTACTCAGCTGATCAGCAGGAAAACTGCCAATGGAAAGAGAAACTTTCCTTCTCACAGCAAGAAAGGCAAAAAATCTGTGAACTGCTGATGGAAACAGAATGAGATGTTGGCCAAGGAGTGGAAAGGGCTCAGCTGGGAAAACATCTCCCAGGCAAGGAGACACCACAGAGGGTGATGAGGACAGTCTGCCCTACAGAACTAGCTGAGGCCTTTTCTCTGGGAAACTCAACATCTACCAATGCTGCACACTTTCCTTCCTTTTTTTGTTTCCGTCTTCATTTCTTCTCCACTCCCTTCCTTCTTAGATGGAAGCAGAAAAAATAACCAAAAAATAACAACAACAAAAACGTAAATAAAAATAAAAGATGTCTGAGTTGCAACTACCATTCATACAAAGAGGCAAAGCAGAGCAGTAAGAAATGGTTGAAAGCCAGAGAGGTGTCTGACCTTTCTTTGCTCTCTGTCTTATCCTTTTGGAAGTTATCAGTTCTCTTATATAAACACACTGAAGAAGTCATTAATGAAGCTGTGGAAAGTCCTTCAAATACTTGTGGAGATTGTGGGGCAAGGAAGAAATATGTAATTTTTTTTTCTTTAACGATGTCAAAGTTATCTTAGAAGAAAACTGCAGATTTAGTCTATATTCTACCCAAGCCTTTCAAGAATGTTCAAGCTGCCAGCCCATGTGAAAGACACACTGGTGTCACACACGGAATGGCAGCTCCCCTTAAACAAATGTTTTATTTATCTGATATTTGGCATCACTGGATACAACTTCGCAAAGTGATGATGAGCAGGTACCTGGTGATAACAACATAAGAAATTTAAACTGGTCAGAAGCTTGGAACCTTTCCTAACTCATCCATTAGGTGGTGCTCCAAGAGAACCAACGGAGAAGGCTTTGCAGCTCTTCAGTAGCTCCAGGAGAAGCAGAAATATTCTAAACATGACAGGCTTCGAACCATAGTAGGAAAAGTTGGACCACAGCAGTGCACACGTTCAGGAAACAATTTAACATATGATTTTCCCTTCCTGAATGTGTAAAGTCTCTGCAAAACACACTGTTTACATTGCTTCTACTTGGCACTTCTGTTGCTCATTGGATATTGGATTAGAACTTCTATATTCTTCTCTCATCCTGAACCAGACAAACAAAAGATAAATAAATACAATTATTGAACTTCCATGGTAACCAAACTAACAAAAGTAGCTCATTCAGCAAACTGTCATTTTGCATTCAAAGGATTTGTAAATCTTTCTTATGGCAGCAGTTTGTAAACATTTTTCAGTATCTAATTCTGTATAAATGTAAGCAGATCAGGAGTACAAAGTACTGTTTATGCTATCAGCCAGCTCCACATTCTTCAAGGTCCCAACAAAACACACTGGGAAATTATAAACTCTGAGTCTAATATATAAATAAGGGAATTCAACAATTCACCCAGATAAAAAACAGGAGGGGCAGTATCTCTTCTCTTTATCCCCATAAGAAACATATGAAAACAGTGAAAAAATATGAACAGCTGCCAAAATGCTACATCATATGTAGGTCCTGGCCTTGCAACTCAGCCTGTGCAGAGCTGGTTACTGGATATGGCCAAATGCTGGGGTCAACAACTCCATCTTCAGACACATTTGTAAGGCCAGGGCTTGATTCCTGCTGATTCTTTCAGGTCTTCTGCATCTACCAATGTCAGTGGAAAAATAAGATACTCAACTCACATTTGTGACCTAGTACAAGGAGAGGCTGAAGGAGGCTCAGGACGATCTCAAAATATATAAATACCTATTGGGCAGGGAATAAAGATGACAGAGAGTCTTCTCAGTGGTATCCAGAGAAAGGAGAAGAGGCAATGGGCAAGAAAAAAAAAGCCTTTAGGATTGTTACTGAAGTTTTACCATAAAACTTCAAACATTGCAAGGGTTGTCCAGAGAGGTTATGGAGTCTCTGGAAATATGCAAAACCAAGCTGAACAAAGTCCTGAACAATGTGCTCCAGCTGACTTTGCTCTGAGCAGGGCAATTGGACTAGATGATGTCCAGAGGTCCATTCCAAGCACAGCTATTCCATGGCCCTAATGTGCAGCTAACAACATCCTTGCACTGCCAGGCACAGGTGCTCTCAGACAGAGTCTTTGCACCTTCCTGGGAGCGGCAGAGGTAAGTGGAGGTGCTTATCCCTTTCCCTCCAGGGAAACAGCAGGGTCAACAGCAAAATAGTAAGGACAAACACCAGATTTAAGAAATAAACCTGATTTGTGCTTCCAAGTCTGCCTTATGGGAAACAGAGATCAAGAAGAACCTGACTCAACCTGAACCACCACTTCCATCTTGGCTGAACCAAGAACATCTCTCCTGCTTGCATCAAGCTTAGACATGAAAAGGTCAGATGGCAGAGATAAAGAGAGAATCATGCTATGAAAATATCAAAGGTAAAGCCCTGTCCCAAATGAAGGCAGCAGGAGCTCTGCTAATATATCAGACATACAAAATTGAAAAGTCCTTCTCAGTTGATCAGTCCTGTCCTATGAGGTTGCAGGCATCCACCCCACAGCACCTTCTTCCTGAACTGCTACCTAAAAGTCATGCAGGTTTTCTTCCCCCCTCTAAGCTATTTGAGAGGCTCTCTGCAGTGGTAGTCAGGTTCCTCTTTCACTCTGACCAAGCTAACACATGGTCAGAGTCCAACCACTTGTTGTGATGCCGACACTGGTTTACAGCTTATGTGGGTTTTCTCTCCCTGCTGGTTGCATTTCCAGATGCCACGGAGCAGAGCCAGCATCCCTCAGCCCATCCCACCCTGCTCCAGGCTGAATACACTCGGGCTGTGCATGGTGCCAAAGGAGAGCTCGGGGGTGTCCTGCACTGCCACACTCACATTTCCCAAGAAATAACCCTCACAAATCCTCAGGTGGCTGCATTTATTGAAACCTCTGTAGTCTCTGCAAAACTTGTTCCAAGTGTTTTTTCATTAATCACTGTATTAATTACATCCATCCCAGCTAACCTGTGCTTTCCTCTGTGCTGTGCAAGGGCAGCTCATCTGCACACAGAGTCACCATTGTCAGTGGACAGAGCGTGGGGCTGCAGCCAGGAATTTATGAGGTCTTATCCCCAGCCTGCCAGTGGCCTTCCGTGTGGCCTTGGAAAATAACACTTAACATCTTTGTTTTTTTAGCTGTAAAATGGGAATAATAATCTTTATTCATTCACCTCAAAGAGGCGATGAGAGGATTTTATGCAGTGCTCACTATTTAAATGTTTCCAAACAAATTTCAGAATAACCAGTCAGGGTTTTTAAATGCATGCTCAGCTCATCTCTTGCAACCTCCTCTGCACTTGGTGCTCGTGGTTGCTTTCCTTGTTTCCCTGAGTATTCTAGAGCTAGCTGTATTACAGGGCTGTTGCAACCAAAATAGGTCTAAGTGGAATAATTCGCACAAACATTGAATTATATTAATCTCAAATATATCCTCAGTTGCCAAAATTTGGAACCAATCTTCCTACTACTGAAGTCAAAAAGGCAGAAGCGAGCCCGCTCAGCTCTTTCCCATTTGAAGAAAAATGCACTGCATGTATCCTGTTTACTTATTTGCAGTATCCCATCCCATCAAAAAAGCCAGTGATTTTGGAAGTCAATGCCAAGAAAATGCAGAGAACTGCATTGTGGCTTCTGAAGCCAACACAGATATGGAGCTTTGCAGAACACATTTTTCTATCCTAATGATGGAATTGATAATTGAGTGGGCAGCAGGAAGGCACAGCTGAAGCCTTCGCATCAGTCTGTGGTACATAATTTGTAGGAAGTACTAAGAGAAAAGTGGGGAGTCAGGGAAGGGCTGGCAGCTCCTGCAAAGTCCTGCAAATCTGTACCAGCCCAGCCACACTCTGCCTGCTCCCCAAACACACCACCCAGCCAGAGCCCAAGCCCGGTGCTCTTGGCAGGGCTCAACCTGCCACCCCTCAAAGTCCCGAGGTGATAACTCACACAAAGTGCTAATTCAGTAAAACCATGTCAGATCTTTTGAATTTGTCCCTGAAGTAATTTCAGTATGTGATCACTAAGGAATATCTTCCATTTTTCATCTTACCCAGGCAATTAATTCTATTCCTGAAATTACTGAAACTTCTGCACGTACAGTTGCCTGTGTTTGAGAATATTAAAATATAAGTACGTTCGAAAGAGTGGAGTACCTTCAAGCAAGAACCAGTGAAAGGTTGGTTGCTATGCAACTCAAGTATTGTCCATATTATACTTATCAACAGATGACATATTGTATAAAATAATTGTCTGAAAAACCCACAATACAGTAGAAGGCTGCTCAGGGGTGGAGAATTGGCAATAGCTGAGAGTGCTGTCATAAACCTGACGTTGATGGTACATACTTCATCAATTACAGAACAGTAATGTAATTATTATGATTATTTAAATGGCACCCTTGATAATATATATAAATTGCCTGCAGTGAAGCAAATGAATCTGAAGATATTAGCTCCATGCTTTCAAAAGAAATGCTTACTCAAACAAGACTGGGATAACATTTTCATGTTGTGAAGCCAACCACACTGCTTCATTCATGCACTGCCTTAACTTGTACACATACCCTACTTAATACTATGTATTTTGAATATATAGTTACCTAAAAAATGTTAGTCCTTGTGTGTGGGACAGTAAAATATCCAAGGCTTTGTTCTAATTCCTCAGAACAGGTTCAGAAAATAAGAACTATACGCTTCTTCTCTCTGCTTTTCCACTGCTAAAGTATCCCAAACCTTTAAAGAAAAATCTCCTCACCTTCCTAATCCCTGGTACTAGTCCTCTGATCAGGAATTTTAAAAACATGAACAGAAAAGGATGTATTCTTATACAGCCATGGTATGCAGGTTTCTATACCATAAAGCAGAGGAGCTCTGGAATGATAACTTTAATACATGCTTTTTGCTATTTTTAGAAAGCTATAGATTGTCTTTCATATAAACTAGAATCAGATATGGAAATACAAGAGAAATTGTCTTTGGGGAAAGCTTGTGATAGCAGAATTATTCCACTGAAACCAGCAGGACAACTCAGAAGCTATAGCATTGTCCACTGCAGGTTGTGGAAGTAGAATCCAGAAGCAGAATATCCACAAGCAGATTACACAGACCTGCAAATGCTACTTCTGTGATGTGGCCAAAGACCTGCCAAAAAATGATGGCTTCTGTCTTCCGCCTCAGCTCTCCTGTCTAAAGAATATGAAACTGGTAACTTTCAAATTATAAACTGACAAAGCTTTGCTCTTCACAAGAAAACAAAGATCCTTAAGATGGAATGATGACTGCTGTAGCCACTATCTGCCATCTGGAACCTGGCAGAAATAACCAGAGCTCACACTGAGGTAGATCTATAGGGCTAAAGATTAATAATACTGAACACATAACAATTATGAAACACCCATGAACTAAGGACTGCAAAGTGACTAGCCCAGGTACTAATTCTGCTGGCTTCCACCAGTATTGCAACATCAGGTTTGTATGAGATTCATAAGTCAATTTGCAATCAAATTTTTGCCATTACAGCAATTACAAGGATATTTCAACCATTTTGTAATTCAATGTTAACTACACGCTCCATGAACTTTCAATCACAAAATGGCAAATATGACCTTTTTTTACATTTACTTTAGGACATACATCTGATTAAGCTTATCCAAACTGCATAACTATGTCGTCATCATCATCATCATCACTGCAGGAAAAGCAGAGATGGATTGGTGTGTTTTGTTCTCAGATGAGGAACCTCCAACAGAAAAATTTAACCTGTATCCAGGTAATCAGTCTCCTGCAGAGTCCAGACTAAACTTGAGAGCTCCCTCATTTGCACCAGGAAGGAAAATTCTCAGCTGGTATTGAGCAGGATAAGCTGGTGAATGCCAGTGGAGCTTCACCATGTGCACTGGCTCTTTGCCAGCATTCCAGCAACTTCCATGAACAGACATGGATCATCCAGAATCCAGGTTTACTACACGAACATGGAAATCCCAGCACTCCAGTCACAGGAAGGTGCATTAGACATTAACACTCTGCTCTGAGCAGCTGGGCCTGATGCTGCATTGGAGAGCACTAAAATCACATGTCCTTAACCAAAGCAGTTATCAACATACTTGAAATGTCCTGTTCTTGTTCCCATGGAATGACTTGGCACTAGCAGGACACAGGTACTGAACAGATCAATGCTTTTGAAACCCATTTAACATTTTGTCCCTCTTTATCCAAGTTTTGTCTGTGGAGCAACCCCTTCCACAGAAACTGAGAGAAAGAGCACTTGATATTTTTAATTACAGATTTGATCTGCAGAGCTCTTGCCTTCTGGCCCCTATTCCACAGAACACCCATTTAACTTTAAGCACACGTGTAGCTCCCCTGATAATAAGCACAAGTATAAATGAGTTCTTAGAAAGCGGCCGTAGACCTCAGCATCTTGCAGAACTGACCTTGTGTTTACTGTTACTTACATACAGTTGAACCAGAACACAGTTGTGTTTTCTTTAGGAACTAAAATGTTCTCTATGTTTCACGGACTATTCCAAACAAATGTGAAAAGACAGACTGCCAGAGCTAAGCAGTAACTTCAAATGACAAAGGGAAAACCCAGAAGAAATTGAAATTATTTGAAATGTAAAGTGTAAATGATAAACAGATATATATAAAAATGAAAGTTCTTTATATTCACAGACTAGTAAGGATAATATATATGGATTAAAATACAAAACAAATACATGGCCCAAGTAACTGCACTGTTCATAAAAGAATGAAGTCTATAGATATTGATATCATCCGTTTAAATTAACCTTTCCTTACCTTGCCGTAGCTCAGCAGGATTATCCTCACCAAGACAACGTTAATGTGAGCACCCAGGGACTCATCATGATAAATTTCATTAACCTGCAAAAGAGTTCAGTGCTTTAACAATGGTAACTATGAAGGCAGTGATACAGCCAGTACCTTTTATGCTCTGTCATTAGGCCAGACACCACTTTGTGATCATATTTAAAACATGAAAAACTCCACTAATGAGAGAGGGAATGGGTTTTTTTCCAAACTCTGCTGTAATCTCCTAACAGGCCATAATTTAGGGAATCATTTAAAATAAATATAGAGAGAGATAGATATACATATAGATGATATAGACATATAGAGAGACTTGAGATTAACAGGTATATAAGTGCCAGCCCAATTGCACTTGGAGGTATCATGGTGCACCCACACCATGCAGCTGAGCTGACCCACTGGAACCTGGAGCATGGCAATCCAGGCAAAATCCCAAATATTCCTCTGCTGAGCAGGACCATGCATAGGGAAGGGGAAGAGTGAGCAGAGAGACAGGACCTCTCTCCCAAGAGCCATTCACCAGATCAGCTCAGCTGCACCCTGTAACTCTTCCATCTGGGACCCATCATATCACACTCTGCCAAAAGGATGTGGCTCCTCCAAAAAGCTGGTCAGGCACATGAGCTGGCTTTATTGTGTGTCAAAACTCATCAGTGTTAAACTTTGCAAGCAGAACAAAAGCTACAAAATGCCAGCAAGTTAAAATTGTCTTTTTTTTTTTTTTTTTTTTTTTTTTAATACCAGAGCTACATAACTGAACACACACATGGGGAAATCACCCCAGGAACACTGAAAAGAAAACTGTAAATATTTAGAGTACAGAATGAAATGTGGATGAATAACAATTACTTAGGAAACACTGCTACAGGCAAGCTGGGCAAATATTAACTGTTAACGAGGCTGATTTAAGTATTCAGTGATGAAGACTGCATGAGACTTGGCCAAATGGCAGGGGTTTAGCTTTACAAATTAGAAGAGGCAGATGAGATCCCTGCAAGGCAAGTTCCTTCCCTAAAACCTCGTTCCCTTGGTAAAGGTTGCACCAAACTGAACTATTTTGCTGGATGGACCTAGATTTCATTTATTCCTGCAAACTAGATTCATTACTTCAAGGTAATAAATAACTTTCAGGGAATCTTTCATTTTAAACATGGTAAATAATGTCCTGCTACTTCAATCAGCCCCAGTTTTAATGGCCCATATTTTATCTCTTCAAAAACCATTAAAATTAAATACATCAGTGTAGTTTTTGCTAAGCAATCCCCACTGACATTTTATAGTGAATTTTAATTTGTTTCATCAGTATTTTTTGACAGAAGAGCCTTATTTTATGCCTGGTAGACATCCAAATTTTCAACAGTCCTGAGTGTCCTGCTGAACCGCAGCTCCAGGAGGAGGTTCACACCCTGCAGGGCACCTGGGGAACATTCTGGGGGATGCCTGGGATGCAGGCTCATTGCTGGTTGATGTGCAAGCAGATCCTTGGATAAGGATGGTGGATGAGGAGCCCATGGCTATGAGTGGCCTCAGGGGCTTCTGTTTTCCTTGCGGGGTAGAAGGAGCTGATTATGTTCAAATCTGCTTTGTAAACAACCCCTCTGGAAATCAGATCATCTCTTTGCATGTTTAAATAAGACTTTAGAAGACTAACTTTATATTCTGAAATTTTAAAAATGCTCTTATTTTTACTTTGAGGACCATTGCTCAGCACAGATTATAAAGAGATAAGACATAAACACATTTTGCTTTACAAAAATTCTTTCACCCAGGAAAAAGACCCTTGAACACTGTCAAGGGAGGCAGGGATATTGATTTGCCTCCCTCTTTGTGTGATGAGAAGAGAGTACTCACATCAAGGATATGAGGTTGAAATAAGCTGCAAATTACCTGTACATGAAATGAGTATTAAACAAAAACTGCTGTGTATAGAGGACAGTAAACACAGCATGTAAATAAGTATTTAATTAGTTCATAAGGCATAATCCAAATTGGTGCACACCACTCTCTCATTAACTTCCAGAATTTAACCTAAGCCTCTTTTAACAATCGTTGAGTAACCGAACAACTGTATCGCTGTTGTGTGCCAAAGGGAAACTTGGCTTGAAAACATTGATGGAACAGAATTAAAACACTGTTTGACTATTCATGCAAATGACATCTAACAAACAAACTGTGAATGAACAGAAAAGCACAAGCACTGTAAAAAGCTGCTTGGTTCTCTTGGGATCCTGGATTTTCTGCAAGACAGCAAGCCAATTCAAAGCTCTGGGCCTTGGTTTCATTAGTTAGGGTGAGTCCAAGCCCTCTTCACCCAGCATCTTCCTCTGACCTAAACTGTGGTTAGCTAGGAGTGTCTTACTGCTCATGAATAACATGCTGAAATAGATGCTTTTCCTTTTTTTCAGCACAATCTAAATCACACCTATTTGTTTCAGGAGTCTGTTAGAGATACAAGATCTGAGCAAACGTTGTGCTTTCAGAGGTTCATGAAAATGCACACACTGAAAGGCCCAACAGATTCTCAGATTCTCCACATTTCCACCTCTTATTTCAACAGGAAAGCAGAGTCAACCTAATGCAGCTCAATATATAGGGCAGAAGATGACCAACCAGCCTGTGCAATCAGAAAGCTCCAGGCTTGAGAGCAGCTCACAACTTTGAAACTTAGTGTTTGAAAGCAGAGATAGCCAGACAATGGAGATACATGTTCAGATGCCTGTGCAATAAATACACACAGCTCTGGAAAAGACTGCAAGTACTTTTCCAGCACTGCATCTTCACGTACTTCAGCAGGACATCCTGGTTCATATCAACAGAAGAAAAGCCAGAGTCAATCTCCTGTGGTTCTTAGATCAGTAAGTCTAAAATTAAGTTGCTGCATGGGAGAAAAAAAGTACACAGAGACCATCCCATAATCACAGCTCCTGAACTGAAGGCAGTGAATGAATTAAGTCTTGTTAGATGTCCTACAGTGATTCAGCATTTATAGAGGGTGCTGAAGAAAGCTGGGTAAACCTCAAAGAATTCAAAGCACAGTGAAACACTGTAAAGACACTTTCATCAAGCTATTGTAGTTCGCTAACTATTTTGGGATACCTTTGGTTTCTTTTTCTGGGATATTTCAAAGGAAAACATACATTTCTATTTAAAGTTTCTGTGTAGAAATCAGGCTAGCACAGATTGGTGCTACAAAAGAAAAACAAAGAATTTATTTACTTTTTTTTTCATCTGTCCCTCTATGCTAATTTTATAATTCTTCTGCCTTGAGCAAGTTTCAACTCAGCACAGTAAGACAGAATACATAAAAAAGCTAAAGGCAAGGCAAGCACCAGTGAGGTGCCCCATGCTTTGTAAAAGAAGCACTGGAAAGTTTTGATTACTGAGCAAAGCACTGCCTGATCCTAAAAAGGAATTTTGAAGCTCCTGTAACACAAATGGTAATCAACAGCCTAGAGTTCTGCTAGTCTTGGTGCAGAGCAGGTTACCTGCTGATAGAGCTGGCAGGAATTTTAGGCAAAGTCAGGTGGTTCCCTGGATCTCTAATTAAACCAACGCACCATAGGAGAATAATCTGCGTATTTTGGCAAATCATCAGCAAACTCATTCATGCAGTTTGAAGGAGTCCCCAGCCTTGCAGAGTTTGTTATATCTGCTATGCAAAAGGCAGATCATTTCATCACAACACAGCTCCTGGACCACAAACCATCGGGTTCTTCCCGAGGCAGCTCCATGGATTGCTCCTCACGCCTGGGTGAGCGCCACTGCCCCGGGCTCCCGAGCACACACCCCTGCTGGACATTTCACAGCTTCAACCTCGGGCTACATCAGTGTCAAACAGCCCTGACCCAGCACCAGAGGCCATCAGAGGGCACATCTGACCCTTTGGAGAGGGCACAAACCAAGAGTCATCTGGTTTTGCAGCCACCACAGTTTGCTGATCCATCCAAGCTGATTAGCCCACTCTTTGATCACCCAGCATCCTTACACAACTACTGCTGCAGGAGCTACTGATGGCTACGTGCTCCCAGGCAGAGCTGGGACCATGTGTGGATCTCTGCCAGAAAAGCTGGAGAGCATCAGCTCCTTCCCTGTGGGATGGCAGAGCTCCTGGCAAGCCACTGTTAGAGCCCAGCCCGAGATGCAGCTCATTCATCAGCTCATAATTATCTGCAGCAAAGCCTCGGTGCCTGGTGGGCATCCAGTGATTGTCTATTTCTGTAAGAAACGTCTGGTTTGAATTACAGGATAGGAACCAGAAATGTTATGGTGGATACTGAGCACAAACTTCTGTAATCTGACTCTCCCAAAAGCGTTTCCCTCTCACTTTATTTTTCTGTGGTCCCACTTCAAACACCACTGTGCTCTTCGATTTTCATCACCTTCTTTATGCTTTTGAAGATCCCAAATGAGCATTTCTGACATTCCCAAAGCTTTATCTAAATCCCACAGGAATAACATTACATCAGTTCCTCTGGTGGATGTACTATGGTCACACAGAAAGTCATACAGCAAAATCAAGGACTCCTAGTCTCCCTTTCTAGTCCTTACAAGGCATTTCCTCATTTCCTCAGAGAGGAACTCTCTTTTTTTCCTGAATTCTTTATTGAGCATCACAAGGAAAAAAAGAAGAATGAAAGCACTCAACACACATGAAACTTAAAGGTCAAACTGTGATCCCACATTTGGAAAACATCTATCATTCTGCTCAAAACCACATACACCGGGCAGTTTTAGAAGAGCTTGGCAATGTCCATTTTGAACCAGAGATAAGAATCTCACATTTTCTATGCAAATATGAGTCCAAGTCCTGATTTACCTTCCCTGGTGTCAGAGTCAGTAGGTGTTACCAAGTCCAAGTTAGCTGCTTCTGATCAAAATGAAAAACATTCCCCAGCAGATGTGCTGGCAAGGCACTAGGTAGCTTCATGTTACGGGCCTCTATCTCATCTTCAACTGTAACACTGGCTTTAGAAAGGTCATAGACTTTGTTTTCTGACTTCATGACTAATTTATTTTTCTTAGTTCCTCCCGCAGGCTCTTGGAACTTCTCATTCCTGCTCATAAACCACTGCTGTGAGAAGTTTCTCTAAACACTGTAAATTACCTTTGCACCAATGGACTCAGTATTTTTCTGAATTACTGTCTCAAGATCATGTTAATAAAATCAACATCATAAAATAATTAAGCAGACTGATTTATCACTTTACTACAAGGGACAGGGGTGTGGTGTCAAAGTAATAAATATGGTGACCTCTTCAGATTTGAGGGGTTTGGTAAAGAAAACCACCGAGAATTTGAAAGCTGACCCTAATTATCCACACTCCATCACACAAACCACACTGTCACAACTCAGAAGTCCCTGGCTGAAACCTTTGTGCCTAAAGCTCATGTTGGTATTTGGAGTAAAGAAAAAAAATCTATCTTTGAACAGTACCTACCCTCTACCTTGAGGACAGTACAAAAACCTGTGTGCTAGGGCAGCAAGGCACATTCCAGGTACCAATAATGAGCAATGCACACCTAATTGACACTGGCAATAAAATCCCTGTTGAAAATGAGCACAACCTGTAAGAGTTCTGAGAGGGTCTTTCCTGCAGGAGCCCCTGAATGCCCAAGCACAACTACAGCTTCCACTGTAGGGTGGCAATCAAGATAATGAACAAAAATAACCTCATGTAGGCCTCTTCAGACACTGTTCGCACCAGTCACAGCTACTGGTTTGTAATGAACAGTCAAAATGTGGAGTTAACTCACATACATATATTTAAACTTTCAAACAAGCTGTAATTCAGCTACGGACAGCTGAAGTCCCTCAGATGAATAGATCTGGACTTACATTCGTTATTTGTGAAACTTCTTAGAGTTAGTTCAAATTTAAAGTGCCCATATTAAAATAAACTGATTTTAAATAATGAGCATTGGAGCTTATGAATTATTTAATTTTCAAAAATTCAGTCAAATTCTACATTATTGAACTATCCTTGCTGCCTAAAAGAAATGCTTTTTTAGTTTAAAAACCATGATTCTGAAGACAGGGAGCACCATTATTTCAATGTATTCAATCATCACTTTCTTTTTAGCAGCTTGAATTAGACATGCTTTCAGGTTTTTATCCAACTGTCAGTTAGAAACCGATGGCATTTCTGCCCTTTTCTCTCATTAGGGACTTGCTGTTCTGTACCTGCAAATCTTCATCCCTCATCAGGCAGAGATACGAGAGCAGAAATCTCATCTATAATAGTAGTATCATGTACATCCTATTAAAGAGGACAGATAACACATTCAGCAGCGCCTCAGGGCCACAATTTCAAAGACATGTGTAGTGCTGAAAGATGCAGGTGAAAGACTCCAGGGACTTTCCAAAGCCCCCAGCTGCATAACTCTCATTGATTTCAGTTATTCAAATGAAAAGTTGTTTAATGTATTTGTTCTGGAGTTGAAGTTTCACTTGAAGGCTGGGGGATATATAATCCCATGAGCTAATTTTTAATACTGATTCTCACTGATTTCAAAGGCAAGTAAATGACTAAATACTCAGATAAATCTAGCCCAGAGTGAGGCATAATTCTTATTTAGGGTCTATCTCCCTTTGAAATAAGAGCAATTAGGCACTTAGCTACTTTGAGAACATGGGCTTTAGTATCATAAATATTTTGGCCATATATCTATTACATGAATACATATAAATATTTTAATAACAGCCATTTTACAGTAAAGGAATTGAAAATCATTTAAAGATTTTTACCCCAGAAAATTGCTTAATCCTGGAAACTACTTTTAAGAGGGTTATGAAACAGTGAATTTCAGCACCAACAACACCCATTTCAATGGGCGAGCCCTTTAGGTTAGAAAAGCTCTTTAAGATCATTAAGTCCAACCATGAACCCCAGCACTGCCAAGGTCACCACTAAATCACACCCTCCAAGTGCCACATGCAAATATCTTCTAAACACCTCCAGGGATGGTGACTGCATCACTTCCCTGGGCAGCCTGTTCCAATGCTTGACAACCATGAAGAGATTTTTCCAAATATTCAATCTAAGCATCTCCTGGAGCAACCTGAGGCCATGTCCAGAACCCACTGGAGAGCCTTCTAGCCCTCCAACAGATCAACACTCCCATCTACCTTGGTGTCACTGGCACACGAACTGAGGATTCACTCAATTCCCTAATCCAGATCACTGGTATTGAGCACTGCTGGACCTGGGGAATACCACTTTGGACTGGCCACCAGCTGGATTTGGTTCCATTTAGCACCACCTTTTGGATTTGACCACCCAGCCAGTTTTTTATCCTCTGATCAGTGCGCCTATCCAAGCCATTCAGCTCAATGACATCCATTCAGTTCCTTTCTTCTCCTCCCAGAGCATCCTGCAGTGAAAACCTTTTCTTTCCCAAGCAACAAGGTAATTGTACAACACCACTTCTTGCCTTTTCTAGTATTTCCCAAACAATTGTACAAGCAGATACAATTACTGGGGGGTTGAGATGCTTTCTTGCTGAAATTGAATTACCTCCTATGTTCTTGAGTAACTACAGAACTACAAGATTCCACCCAAATATCTCTCCTCTGTGGAAACGCTCCTGCATGCTATAAATACAAAGTTAATTTGTGCAATGTGTGGGCTCACGCTTGGAAATGCAGAGGACTTTGCAGGCCAATATCCTTCCCAGGAAAAAACACAGCATGAAGTGCAAATGAAAATGGTGCAAGCGAGAGGCAGCCGAGGGTCTCCAAAGAGAAAACCATGGCATCTTTTCCAAAGGTGACTGAATGCCCCCATGGTGCTGAGCAGAGAAAAGAGAGGAGGTCAAGAGAAACCAGAGTTTTGTCAGAGGAAATGACTGGAGGATGAAAAAGGGGAGGCATGATGCCGAGCTCACTGCAGTGGAACGGCTGGCGCACAGTCAGACGATACGTGGCTGCAGCCCAACGTGTTAAAAATCCTCTGGCATCTATCACCATTTGTTTGGGAGTGACTTCATTTCCAAACTTTGGGATAAATATTAGCACAGCTATTCAAGATAGCCAGGACACCCAGCCCCTGTTTTTTCTCACTTCATGGCTTTTAGGTGTGGACTGTAACACATCACTTAAGCTGCACAAAACAGATTTTACTGAATTTACAGTCATTGCACTGGGCTTGGAAAAAAATATATTGTTTTGATTGGGTTGGTGGTAGGGTTCCACCCAAGATCCCTGGGAAAAGTTAGTTAAGGACAACTGCTCACACCATCACACACAAAGAGATCAAGCACAGTGGGAGAAGCAGCCATGCTGGGAGTTGCTTCTGGGAAAGTAATGTCTTGCCACAGGAGGGACAATTCACCTAAGATTTATTTCATTTTTGGAACCTCAGAAATTCAACTATTTGGTGACCTGTTTTATCTCCAGTAAATATCTTCACTATTATTTTATTTTGTTACCATGCATTCTTGATTTTATGCTTACTATCTAGCTACCATACAAAGCTAATTGATTCTATGCCTTGTTACCACAGGAAGGTAATTGATTACATCCTAAATCCAGCAGGGTACACACCATCTGATGGTTATGAGAGGATCTCCAATTAGATTTAAAAATACAGCTGGAATTGTTTGTAGCTGTCTTCTTTTTCAGTGACCTTGGACCTACACATCTCATCAGAGACACGCTGCGTACATGTGACCCCTAACAGCCAGGGACCCCAAGGCCTTTTAGAGTGGGCTCATTTTCTAAACAAAAACCCCCAACCACTCAGAGGTAGAAGAGAAGGCAATGGGGGAGTCACTGCGAATCTCAGGAAAGGAGACCAAAGCCATGTTCTACACAGAATTACACCTTGCACCCATCCAGCAGTGAGGGCAAGAGCCGGAGTTCCCTGTTGAGAGGAAGGAGAGTTCTGCATTGTGCTGTCCTTGGCACAGTGCAGGTCCCCAGCACCACCATCTGCAGTAACAAACCCCTCCTGCCTCTCTGTGCTGGAGCTGAAGACAGGACTGGTTACCATCACCGCCCCTCTGCTGAAACCCAGACTCTAGAAACCAGCTGAGTTTTGAGGGAAAGAACAGGACAATGATGACTGCCAGCAACTATCCAGAGCCTTTCAAGAGGCCTTGGGGATTTCAAGCAGCTCCTCGAGTTTGGGCACAAGGCATGGGACACATCCTCAGTCCCCAAAAGACATGTTTCTACCTCAGAGCTCTCAACAGAACAATTGCTGCCTATGCCAAGAGCTGCTGTGCCCTGTGGGGATGGTTACACAGGCTGCACTTTCTAAACCACTTGCAGAGACAGGCTGCTGAAGAGTTGTTATTTCTTGCAATTTGTGTCTTGGTTTGGCTTGCTAAAATTAGGAAAAAGTATATTCCAGAGCTGGAACATTTATGGCTTCTTTACCATTACTGTATATTTTAATTCTTAAAAATAGATTTAAGTGACATGATAAGTAAAGAGTCCTGTTTAATCTATTTTGGCCTGTTTGCCACATTCCTGGTTTGGCCTGTTTGACTTGTTAATTTAGAGATGCATAAAACCATCTGTTTCACTGTAGACTTTGTTTTAAGCCTCAGAGGAAACAAACCACACAAATAAATTAAATTCACTATGTCATTTCTGTTAGAATATATGCATTTACAGCCATCAGAGCAGACACCAAGTACCCCATAACTCTAATGTCAGAGCAGGTTTTTAACTATTTAGAATGCTGTTATAAAAAGTCATAACTGAATTTATATCACACAAGGGATTTTCTTAAATTGTATTCCACCTCTCATTTAAAATGAAAAACAGGGATATTCTGCACATTGCTAAAAGAACGTAATAAAGAAAGAAAAAACCCAAGCTTCATAATTAAAAAAATACATCTTGGAAAAATTACATCCCAGACAAATCTACCTAATAGCCTGGATTTCTGCCTCTGTGGTTTGCAAAGTGAAAGGAGTCATCCACAGGCTCATCCTCTTGACACAACTGTAAACTTCAGCAGTCAGACTCCATTTGTCAAAAACAGAGCAGACCTACAATTTTTTACTCAACTCTATTTTACTAAGAATACACATTCACTGAGGCCAAAGCTTTTCCAGAAGCATATTTTATTGAGAAAAGACTCCTGTTCCAGACGAGAAGGAGAAGGAAGAAAGTCACCCCCAAATGAGTTGCCTATGAGGGGGGCTACCACTTACTTCTATTTCTTTAGCAAAAGAATATAATATATTTTGATTTTTATATGTACTAAGGATGGTTTTTCAAGTCTTCGTTCTTTTCCAAAAAATAGTGTCCTTGCTTACTGTCTGGGGTATTAGAGGGCTGCTGCATTGATATTTAGAAATAAAAAGTGATTCTTTCAAACACAATATTCCCTAGTGTCTCCTTTCATCACTCCTGCACCATATAGTCTGTTACACAGACTATGGTTATGAAGATTAAATATTTAACTAAGGAAACCTAAAGATGTCAGTCATGGAGTAGATACTAAATCAATTTAAGAAAGCTCAGTGTTACACTGCATAACATTTTACTGCAGCATGAACAAGGAGCAGGGAGGTGGCCTGGGACCCAAAGTGGCTGTTGAGAAATCAGAGAATTCAGCAGAGTAGTTTTAAAAATGTAAAAGCCAGTTGTAATTTCTGTTAGAACCCTATTTGAAGACAGCTCTCCAAACCGTGTTCCTCAGCAGGAAGCTTAGGTTAAGGGAATATACAGCTGAAACATAATGACTTCCAAAAACCTGAGCCCCTGACCTTGTGTCCCACCCACCAAAGCACATAAGAAGGACTTTGAACATTTTAACAGTCCCACACTCAGCTTCTGTCTTGGCTCCTTTCTCTTTTTTTTCTTTTGCTTCTCCCCTATTGGATTTTCTGAAAGTGGCCTGGATTTCCCTCCTGGAGTTATTTTATCTCCTGCCACGAGCAAAATCTGTTACGTCCTATTCAAATGGCTTACCCAGCCTACATTCCCAGCCCTTTCAGAGCCTTCCCACCGGGCAGCGAGCAGGGCTGTACTCACAATGTTCATCAAGGTCAGCAGGTACTTCTGAACGTGTTCTTTCCCATGGAACTGAACAACGGAGTCATCGACCCCCAGGAGCACTTCGATGTTGTAGTCGTCCTCCGCGGCGTGCCTCCGGCGGCGCTGCCCCCAGCGCTGCAGCTGCTCCTCAGCGAGGCCCAGGGCGCTGCCCAGAGCGTCCAAGGCAGTGAGGTTGGAGCCTGGGATCAAGCACACAAACGAGTTACCAGCCAGGAGAGGTCCAGGTTTCAGCTCAGATTCATTTGAAGCAGCAGCACTTGTTGTGTTGTGAGTGTTGCATAACAGAGTTAGATCCACAAAATGCCAATTACAAACTACCTAAATGAGAGAGAAACGTGACCCAAAATGTTTTTGGTTTTTGTTTAGCCAAAGTAAAAGCAATACTTTCTACAAAGTAATACTGCATAATAAATACAGGCCCCAAAGAGCAGCAAGTCATACCAATGTTTTGATGAGAAGAATGGAGCTGTTTGCAGTAAAATATTTGTTGCTTAAAAGTACTTCTAACAGAAATACACTGTCCCAGGGATCCTGTGCTACCCAGTGTAGCCCCTATTTAAAACAATTAAAGATAGACACGTGGTTCAAAATCTGATCTTGCTGCCCACAGATTCCTATTTCAAGGTAGGTGCAGTTGCCTTTGGCCATCCATTCAGGTAACACCAAAGCAGTTCCCTCAGCCTCAACCCTTTAGCTCCTTTCTGAGTTGCACACATGCAATCCAACAGTAGTGAAATGGATCCTATTTATCATTACAGCTCAGCACCACATTTTAGATATGAGATTAATAAATTTTTAGCTACATCCACAATTTTTTTAACAGCTTTTCATCCTTCATTCCAAATTTTCCATGTCACTTTGCATTACTGCATGTCACAGACCAGCCACCAGGCACAACAGTTGTCTCCTTCATTACTAATGATTTCTAACAGTTCCTGTGATATGAAAAGCATGTTCCCTGACAGGATGGACATGCTTAATGTGGCACTTACCTACTAAAAATTAACATGAAAATATGGAATTTTGACATTTCAGCCCACAGAATAACAATGATTATCATTCATATCATTATTACCATTTGCATTACAAGAGACTGGAATCACCACTGAGAACCTCTTGATTTTAGGAAAGTCAGGAAGTTTTCAGAGAGGTCAGCAAAAGTACAGAGAGTGCTTTGGGTTGAGTAAAGGTCCCAATGCTTCATTCACAGAAATATAATGGGAAGCAAAGGGAGGAAGCCCAAGCCATCACCTTCAAACCAGAAATGAAAAACAGCTCTTGGAAACGTTACAAAAGTGGATTCTCCATTTCCATTTATTGAAGTTTTCACATCAAAAGTGGCTGCTTGGGAAGGGAATGAGTCACCAGATCACTGGGCTCATTACAAGAACATCTGTGCTCTTGCCTGAACCTTGCTGCCTCAGGCTGCTGTGTCAGCAGGTCCTGGGCAGTGTGCAGCCTGAGCAGAGTCCCCTCAACTCCCCACTGAGGTGACAACAACCCACTGGCCTGCACAGCCTCTGCCTGCCAGGAGGAACACACACCAGGCATCCCCAGTCCCCACGGAGCACACAAGTTACCAGCCAGGAGAAGCTGTGCCTTGTGTGGTGAGAAGCTGGTCTCTGTTCTCCTTGAAGAGACCTCCAGGCAAAGGACAGCCCCTGAAAGACACAGCTTCCTGCCAGTTTCCAGCAAGCTTCAAGGACACACCTGTCCTGAGTGCCCCAGCTGCAGGGATCTCCTCTGCACTGCACTGGCAGGGCTCCCCTTGCTCAGTGGACAGAGAGAAGGTGCCACGTGGTGGTCAAACACCCCCACGGGGCCCCACTGTCCTTCTCCCCAAACAGCAGCAGTTAATGTAGCTAACAAGCACAACCACTCTATTCTCATTGCCAGCCTCAGGGCTCCCAGCAGCTTCTGCTCCTGGGGCCACAAGCTTTTACAATTATTCTGGTCAGAATCCATGATTCAGCATGAGAATTCGTTGCTCACGCAGAGCCCAGCCGGCACTCCCAGGTGTGCCATGGAGGGCGAATGAGCCTGGCCTGGCAGCGCTGGAGGCAGCTCCTCACTGGGCTCCAGCCCTGCCAAGAAGCCAGCTCCAGCCCTGCCTCATGGATTAATCCACTAGAAAACTTCAGTGTTAAAATTTCCTTGCTAGTGCTCAGGAGTAATGACCAAGCCATCACTATGGGATCATGGGGCAATCATATATTCATGATCTATAAGACAAATCACAGTTACTGTAAAATATGACCATAAATCTTAAAAGCTCTGTAGAAAAGTAAGCCTAGGCTGGCAGGGGCTGCAGGTCAAGTCTTCTCTCTGCTGTGCATGAAAAGCTAAAGCAATCAGCAGCAAGGCAAAGCTATCAGAGCTGCTACTGCAGAACAGCAGTGCTGGGCAGGGGGAGAGCCTGAGCCATGCACTGGGGTTGTGGACAGCAAGCTCTGCTGACTGGGGGGCTGTTTTTTGGGTGTGTGATTGACTGTCAAGGTATCTTGAGCTTTTGTGCTTTCATTTCTCTCCCTTATGTGTCAAACTAACTCCTGACATGGTAACTTTATTCCTGCTGTGAGTAAATCAGCCAGAGGCAAAATGTGATCCTACCATCCTGCAGCAAAAACTGCCTGTCCTCCCTGTTTGCTGCTCACTTCATCACTGTCACACTGTAGTCCCTACAGTCCTGCCAACTCCTAAGAAAAGTTATCAGGAGGTTCCGTGGAAGTCATCTCACTCCCACTAGGTGCCAACCAACCACTTTAAATTTTCTTGGGAGCATAAAAATTCCACACATACACAATTACCTTCACCCCTCAGCTGTTCCCCTCAGGACAATACGCCCAGTGCTGGGTACTGGCACCTCTGAGGCACCAACCCCATGTGCTTCCCAGCAGAGGGAAAGCCACAGTGGCTCCAGCTGGTGCTGGAACCACCCCAAGACCAGAAACAGCTTAAAACATTCACAACAGTAGCTGCAAGATTCCTGGTTCATATCCCAACTTCCCACCCAGTGCTCTTTCCCAGAGGCTGTCCCTGGGCAGGCAGGGATGCCTCCACACACGCCTGACCACAAACCCCACAGAGTCCTCCTCCAGTGCTGCTCTGCCTCTCAGGCTCTTGCATGATGAATTGCTGGATTTGCTGGACCATGCAATGTTATTCCCACGTTGGATTTGCTCCTAAATGGCAGTTACATCCAAGTGAAATTAATACCCATATCTTAGGAAAGAGGAAGAGAAGCAAAGTTCCATATGTAGTAAATGAAATATTTGTGGTGTTTTGGCATCTCAACTTTCCTTAGTTAACGTCAGCAACTTTGCTGTATCATTGTACTGCTAACAATGTGCTAGAAAAGCTCAAGAGAAAGAACAAAGAACTAAATAAGACACCAAATTCGTCTTTCACATTTTCCACATTACATTCCTTCTGATCACCCCTGCACTTTGCACACTAACATGACAAAAGTAATCTCACACTGCACTGTTTTACTAAATCATCCCAAGACCTCTCCCTCAGATGTCAATTTTCAGCAACTTTTGCCAAATCAGCCACTAATCATTGGTGCCAACTTTGTTTTCCATCTCCCAAGAGGAGACACTTGGCATTTGCAGAGCCTCACACCAGCCTGTGTTGAAACCCTCTTGCTCCTGCTAGGAAAAATTCACATTTGTGAAAATTAACCACTCACAGAGAAGCTTCTATTTCTCTCTTTTGCTGCTCATTCTGAACAAATCAAATGACAGCAGCACTCTAGTGGTTCAATGAAAAATCCCTCAAATGCTCTCTTTTTTTCTAAAACCAGCTAAAAACCTCAGTGATATTTCAATAATTTTCTCCTACCACTGTAGACCATCTTCCAGAGAAGAAATAAAAAGTGCCCAAATTGTCAAATAGTGTTGCCTTTGCACATCTTCAGAAGAATTCTCCATCTGCAACAGTTTGGGATGACACCACCTTATTTTCTGGGAATTTTTGCCTTGCTCATGAATGTTTGATATCAAGTTCTTCATGGAAACCCAATTACATGACATCTCCTGATTCTGCCTCACCCATCATGGCAGGCAAAGCTCAAACAGATACTCTGAGTTACTGAAGCATGAACACACTCCCTGCCATAAAAACTCCCTCTCCCTGTATTTTCTGTCACTCCCTTTAGGACATCCACCAAATCCACTGGCTCATGATCTTGTTTGGTTTTTTCATGACTCCTTTCAAAAAGGCTCAGGAAAATATGACTGCACTTTATGAAACAACTGGACTTTACCAGCCTTAGGGTTCCCCAATCTCACAGCAGCAATATTGTCCTAATAAAGCAGTTTCTAATATTTTATCTCCTCCTTCTGATAGGGAGAAGGGAACTTTCTGGCAAGCCCAGAGCAGAGGCCAGGATGAGCAGCTGGGAGACTGAACTGTGTGTCATGTTCACAGCCATCATCTGCAGCTTGTCAGCACAGCAATGGGCTGGAATTTCATTTCAAACCGGAGTGTGCAGCATTCAGACCAGGCAGGCACCATTGAAATGCAGCTGGTTTGCTTTTGTGGACACTTCATCTGTCAGCGTGGGAGCAGACGAACGCCTGAGCCGACTGCTGAGCACCTTCTCTGCAGCCACACGAGGATCAGCACTGCTGATCTGCTGCTTTGCTGCTCATCTCCATTCCTGGGACACATTGCTGAAGGAACTCCCAGCTTCCCATGCCTTGCTGCAAACCAGCAGCTTTTGTGTTGCTGTTTTTATGTTTTTCACCCCGGTGACTCGGGCACCTGTGAAGCACAGCTGGAGCCTGCTCTGCTGAGGTGGCAAACACATCTGTGACAGCACAGGAGCCCGGGGCACCCTGCCCTGCTCAGCTGCACCACAGCTGGTGGCAGTGCCACTCCAAGCCTGGGACTACAATCCCTGCCCAGGCATGAGCCCATCCATCCCTCGGTGCTGCAAATGCAGGAGGAACAGGCTCCTCCCTGGCAGGGAAGCAGAAGGAGAAGCAGGCAGGGTGGGCTTGCTTTAGCTCTCAGCTTCCCACTGCTTGAGTACATCTGCACCTCTGGAAAAGCACCAAACCTTGCTGACAGCTTGACAGAAAACTGCTCTTTTGGGAATTGCACCTTAAATCATGAGCCATCCTTCTGCAGCGCTCCCTGCCACTTGCATCCTGTGGGCTTCTCTTGTGTCAGTCCTCTGTGATCAACTGACTCCCTAATTAGCCTCCAATTAGCCTGTTCATGCATTTTACCAAAACCCTCATTTTTCTTCCATGGTAAATTGAATCCCAGCCCATGGAGGTTGGAGTCAACAATGAAGAGTCATCAACCTTGGATTTTATCCCCTAGTGATTTATTCTCCTGTTTTTATGTTCCTCCATTTGGGGTTTTGTTTTTCATTACAGTTGCACACAACCATGTTGTGTTACGGTCATTTCTTGATCAATAGTTTCTCTGATTTTTTATTTCTTTAAAAACTTATTTCTGATGGTTTTACAGCCATGCTCACCTTCCTCTGCTTTCTGCTTTGTTTTCCAAATGTCCTCTACTTGTCTTTCTTCTCCCCCCTAACCATCCTGCTCAGCTACATTGGTGTTTCATAATTTATAAATCCTTTTCCCATACTGCAGTCTGAATTTGGACCCTTCTGCTATAGATCACTCATAAGAAAACTGGGTAAAGCCAGCAGGGAATTAAAATGGGAGAGAGCTTCTGTGAGGTGAAAGCAAATTGAAAACAGCCTAAACAAGAGGAAATCCATGGAGTGAACTTGGTACATGATACCAAGTCAGCCCTGTTTAAAAGACATCTCCAGGAGGACACTGCCTCAGCACAATTTTAACTTGGAGCTCAATTTTTATGGGATTCTTGTGATTTCTTGAATCACAGGTTAACAATGGCTGCTACTTGGTGAATCCTTAACCAAGAGCAACCACTGCAGCAAAATTCTCTTAAGGAGTAGGATCAAATTCCTCCTCTCACACATTTTTACATAAACCAAAAGTAAAACCACACTAACAAACTAAAGACTGGGTATGCACCAGGCATCCTCTCCAACTTTACAAATCATTGTCCTGTCCTGATGTGCAAAGAAGGAGCCATTTAAAAGGAAGATTTTAGGCTGTGTGCTTTGCTGACCACATGATCTCATCACAAGCTCCCTGCCTCCGAGTTATGGCAATGCTGTTTCTGGTCAAATCACATTTTAACACAGAGCCTGCTCCACCTTTCATCTGGCCAGGGGGAGTTTGCCACGGCTGTTGGGGTAAGTTGGGCTGGGCTCTCCAAAAATAGGTCTCAGGCTGCAGCTGCATGAAGGCCAGCTGATAGAGCAGCTGAATTCCGGCTGGAATCATCTGGTCCTGCACTTGAAGTCAGGAGTCAAGTACTTAACAGTATTTCATAGACAGAAGTTGTTGTAAACTCCTTGGGGCAGAACTATTCTCCCCCATTTGTAGAGTGAATGCACACTCTTGCAAATACCCAGGCACAAGCAATGTTCCTTTTTTTCTTGTCACCTTTGCAAGAGCACAGTGACTTTGAAACTTGCAACATGCTCAAGTACCTGCCTGAATCATGAAATCACAAAATTGTTTGGATTGGAAGGGACCTTAAAGCTCATCTCATTCCACCCCCCTGCCATGGCAGGGACACCTTCCACTATCCCAGGTTGCTCTAAGCCCTGTCCAACCTGGCCTTGGACACTTCCAGGGATGGTGCAGCCATAGCTGCTCTGGGCATCCTGTGCCAGGACCTCATCACCCTCACAGGGAACATTTTTTTAATATGCTATCTAAACCTAGATCAGAGACTCAAAGATGAACCTACCAGAGTTGGAAAAAAAAAAAAAAAAAAGTCTTTCCAACGGATAAACCAATTAGTGCAGTGAAAATGGCCAGGTGGACACAGTAGCAAGTGGCCAGGCCAGAGGCACTAAGAATATCCACGGCTAGGTGTTGCCAGGGAGATTTTTTCTGGCTTATCACAAGAGAAAAGATATCACAATAATAAAAAGAGAAGTTGAAAACTAAATTGATCTCATCAGGGCCAGAGTCACACAAAGAATAACATAAAGATGAGAGATAATTGCACTGTTAGAAGATTAAATGAGAGCAAGGTAATAGAATACCCAAGGCTCAAACTTTTTTTTTTCAAATGGTGAAACATAGTGCGTTAAAATTTTAACTTTCGTCTTACAACATAGTCAAAAAGGGGAAATGAAAGAAATGGCAAACCAGCCAGGAAACCAGTCTGTGTGACCTGGTTGAAATGAAGCTCTCTGGGATCCAAACACAAAATTTTTCCAACAGCAAAACTTATCCTTTGGAAAATTTTCAGCTATCAGCCTTACTAATGCAAACACAGGTTTCACAATTTAGCACCAAATAATGCATGAGCAAGAAGTCCAAACTCAGTGCTTAAAAGTAAGCTCAAAAAAGGGCAAAGAAAGCTACTCTAGAAAACTAATTTGGAAGCCAACTTTTAAGTTTCACTGACTTAATTGATTGCATCTGAGAAGTGCTGTCTGGCAAATATTTTGGCAAGTCATTGTAAGCTGGCCTGTATTGCAGAGCCTGTGACTTGCAAAACAAGGTGCCTGATTTACCACCCCCACCCACTCCAAGAGCCCACATCTGGCCTGGGACAAGGGCTCCATCCCTCCCAAGCCCTGGAGTGCCCACGGTGCCTGGGCAGAGCAGGCTTTGCTCTGCATTGCTCACAGAGAGCCACAAAGGGAGCTCAGCGAGCTCAGTCTCATTTGCAGCTAATGCATAATTAATTGAACTGCAGAGTTCAGCCACAGCTCCACACAGGCACTGGGCACGGAGCCACAGCTCCACAGAGTTCTGCGAGCCCCAAAGGCCCCACCTGAAGCCCCAAAGGCAAAGGATCAGGAGCTGACCACAACTCGCTTTTCCCAGCCAGGCTTTAACCAAGTGTTCCTGGGCTGTGTGAGTCCAAGCCTGCCACCAAGATGCTCGGATGTCCAATCCATATTCCAAGCATGATTAAATTACAGCAAATTAGCACATTAAGTAAGCTGCCAAGCTGACCCCATGGCTTTGTAGGTGACATGTCTAACAATCCCACTTGCATTTTTAACAGAATGAAATGCCAAGCCGTGGCACAGGACCTGAATAACAAAAGATTACATGGGAAGGCAGTTGTCTTTCCATAAGCCAAGTATTCCCTAAGAAAGGGAAATGAAGTTTAATTACAGTTCAAGAAAATAACATTAAAAAGCACACAGGTAACAGAAGTCAAATTCCTAGCCAGGGCAAGAAGGTGAGGCGAGGGAGAAAAAGCAAAGAAATACATAAAATAAACGTACATAATTGGAAATACTACTGAAAAATAATGACTGAAGGAAATATGTATCTTTCCTATGCTTTTTAGCCGTAACCTCAAGTCTTGTCTTTTGGCAACATTTCAAAGTAGAATTATTCCATCCCTTTTAAGGGGCAGCACTTTTCTCAGTTATAAAATCTCACAAACATGTAAATTATACAATTGAATGTTCTCAATGTCAAGTAGAATATAAAACTCATCAGTGTAAACAATGTACAGCAAAAATGACTATGCAAACAGCTCCTGTTTCCTACATAATCATAATGATCTTTTAATTAGACAAAGTAAACAGTCTGCTCATTTCACCTTGTGAAGAAAAGCATAGGAAGAAGTCTTCCCAAATTCTAAGGTAAAAAAGCAATATTGGTGCCTTTTGCAATATCAGTGAGTTCAGTCGAATTCTTGCACATTTCAAAAAATGTTGCCATAAACCAGCAGTCAGACAGACAAAAGAAAAGAGGGTAAATTGAATACTACAAGAAGAAAACCTCATCCAGACAGCCTGAGCAAAGGCAGGGCAACACACGACGCCTTGGTTACTTCTGCTGGCAGGATTTGACACTGAGCAAGAAGGAGTTATTTTACCTATGTTTTGAAAATATCCTTGTTTGCTAAATCTGCCTGGACCTTCTGCACTAACAAATGAAGCTGCAATTGATTAGAGACTGCAGGAAAGACAAAACTCACTTGGAGGATGCAGGAGTTTCTTAAACTTCAAAATACAGTAAAAAACCCTGAAAGAGAGAATCAGCCTCTGCTGTAGTGAAAGCGCAGCAGGTTTAGTCCCAAGGCATTTCAAAATCAAGGGCAAAGGCTTCTTTTGTTATTTGTACAAGAGCTCTCAATCTGTCAGGCCCTACAAAAGGCAAACTGTGAAATGCTGCCCCTCTGTTGCGGTGGGTGGGTGGGAGATGGGTCCTGGCAATGACAGCAGAGAAGAGATGCTTTAAATGGGCAGTCCTCTTCATGAGCATGGACTGGGGCTGGAGAGAGGGCAAAAGAGGGTAGGGAGGAAGGAAAGAAGATGAATGGGTGTGAGGATAACAAAACCCTCTGCATAAAAGGCAAATTTAGAGGCAGAAATTGTGAGGACACAAATGCAAAAGAGGAAAGTGAAAAGAAATCACTGTTGGTTTTGCCACTGCAGCTCCCCACTGGCCCTAGGAAAGGAAAGCCAGGGCTTCCTCCCACATCCCACTCCCCAGCCCTGAAAGCTGTGTCCTGGGAACAGCCCCTGAGCTTCAGGGAACACAGGGGCAAATGTCAAGGTATGCCAGGCAAACCATCTCCCCAGCACCTGCAGGCAGGGCTTTAATGTTCCTTTCTCAAGATAAATTTAGCATTAATATCTGGGAGCTTTAGAGGGATTAGAACAGGTCAGCATGCATTTATTTCATTTTCTGGCAGGTCCAAAATATTTTTAATTCCTTTCAGGTCAAATGGACTTGAATACTGAACTTTTTTTAATGTGAACAAACAAAACATTTCAGTTCATCTGAAATCAAGTTTTACTCATTTGATATGAAATCAAGCACTTCAAGTCTCAATGCAGAGAATTTAAAATTATAAGATATCTCAAGGGAAAGAAGGGAGATGGTTTGTTTGGAATGCACTGCCATGAAACCCCTCTACATTTTCAGGATTTTTCCTTTTTTATCGATGTTGAAGTTCAGTGAAAAATTCTGGATTTTTTATCACCAATAAAAATTTCACCCAGTTCAACTGTAAGTGCCAAGACTAAAAGGAGTTTCCATTTCCTCTTTCCACCATCTACCTCCCTTCCTCCGAAGGAACTATCATCATTTCAGGACCTCTGTATTTTTGTTGGGTTACTCACATATTATTGATAAACAAGCTGTACTCAGCACTGACTGGCTTGCCCTTCGAATTGGCTTGTAGCCTAATCAAACCCAGGTCATTTTTCTGCTAAGTGAGATGCAGTTGGTAGGATGTAGTGCTCCTTGGCAGGCAGCAGACAACTGTCCTATAGGGACAAATCAGACCCACCTCAAAATAAAAGCCTTTCAAGAATTAGGTAGCAAGGAATTTATCTCCTGAATTAAAGATATCATCTTTGTGCAAATAAGGCTTAAAGTGGTCAGAAACTGCATTTGTATTCCCTTTGCAGTGTGCTATAAAATTGCTTTAACAGTAATGACTGCTCTGCTCTTTCTACAGAGAATGAAATTAGACTTTGAAAACCAAATGCACAATGGCCAGTGAGAAGGGCTGGGAAGCCTCTTACTTATATATACACATACATATATCTATATATACACACACGGACACACACATATAGATACACTTACAAGTAATAATGCTAAAGTAAGAGAACTGTGTATTTTTAAAAAGGTGGCTGGAGGGTTGATGGATGGACAACCCTCTTGATATCTAACATTTCTATTAGAAATGTTTTTAAATTAAATCAAACATTAGAAAACTATCAGAAACAACAGAAAATTGAGATATTAAGTTTTTTTTAAACTCAAATTTTCTTTAAATGGTTTTAACCCAATTGGAAGCTAAGAGGACTAGACAAGTCAACGGATGTTAGAGAAAAAGTGGATGCTGTTAAGGATAAAAGTAGACAGCTGTTCCAAAGCTCCAAGGAGTTTTTGCTGCTGGAACTGGAACAGTATTTAAAGACCATTTAGCCTCCAGCCTGTTACTTTTGCATTGTAACAAATGGAAATGTTAAAGCCAACACCAAAAAAAAACCTCCTTTCAAATTTCCTTAAAAAGCAGTTTCTAATGTAACCAAGAAGTTTACTGAGAGCACTGCTGACATACATGATAAAGGCTTCCAGTAATTAACACATTCTCTCTAAAACTAGTAAAAACAGAGTCACTCCAGATCTGAGCTCCTACAATGAATTTTGGGTTTTACCTGAATACTGGACTGGATTAGTTGAACTCTGTCACCTGTTTCCACCTGGTTAAGAACTGGCTAACCAAGGCACTCCTAGTTTACCTGATTGTAAAGATACCTGTGATCAGCTGAACAAAAATCACAGGGGAAAAAAACCAGGAATACAAAAACCTTCCACAAATCATCAGCTGCCACACGACAGTTTATGTTCCATTTTGGGAATCGAGAGGTAAAAAGATGACCCTGAGTATATTCATCTTCTTTATTCTTCCAAAAACCTAAATGTTTAGGTAATAGATCATACAGACTCTGATAATACTAATTATTAATGCATTGTGCTAACAGAAGTAATAACGTGGTTCCCTCATCTGAAGTCAGAATAGACTCCATCCACTTTCAGCTCTTGCTGAGCAAGAGAATATTATTTCTTCAGTGTTTCAACATAGAAATCCTTTCTACTTTCCCATTACTCCAAAAACAAAAGTTTACAAAGATAAACAGCAAAGTTAACACTAACTGAACTTACTTTAAAGGAATAAAGTGACATTTGTAGCAAAGGGGAAGCAAGGCTGGAGGGAAAAGTAACATTTTTTTGGCAGCTGAAGAAGGCACATGTTGGGTGTCAGGGTCTGTCTCTTCACCAGATTTTTGTTCCCCAAGAGCAACTTCCTGCCTGTCTCCTCAGCAACAGCAGCCCCACAAATACAGTCCCCTTCAGTTCACCTATTGCACCTGTTCAGCCAGATCTGAGACCACAAATCAGTGCTGAAAAAGAATGTTTTCGAAAGTCATACAAAACAGCATTTACTTGTCCAACAACAGTGCTACTCAGTTATGAAATAAGACATGAAAGTACCACAGTCAATAAAGACTCCTCTTTGCTGTGGTGCCCTGGAAGCCCCCATGAGTCCTCAACAATTACTTTGGACGTGCAGGACTCTGAATGATCTTGTGCAGTGTGGGAGCTGGACATGTATTTATTGAAGTTGACACTAATCAATACCCATCACTTTCTCACCAGTTTCGACTTTATTAGAAAAATGATATCGACAGCTGCTACTGCCCCAGTGAGCCTCAGAAGAAAGCTGAGGGTTGATGGCATCCAGCTGCTCCCATTGCCTGGTTCTCCAGGCTCTCCAGTGAGCTCCAGGCTGCCTTTCATTGCAAAGCTTTCCATTCGACCTTTCCTATATTTCTCTTAGGATCAGAGAATTTTAATATATTTCTTTTTCGCTCTTTCAAATCTATTTCTGGCTAATCTTTTCTAAAATTTCTGAAGCATTCGGAAAGGTTTCTTACATTCTGGTTTTAGTCCAAGGTGCCTTGGTTACAAATACTGCAGTGCAGCTGGGCAACTCTTACATTTTGCTGAATAACTGGTTCACAAAAAACAAAGTTGTGATTGTTTTGTAATTGTTTTCAAATCAAATCACAGGGGGTTTTAGGGATTATTAAAAAGAAGTTAAATAATGGAGTAAGGACCCACATTTCATTTTGGTGAAAATATATTTTACAACATGAAAGTGCCCAACTAGCTCAGGCTACAGCAGAGAGGGGGACACGCAATCACAGAATAGTTTTGGATGCAAAGAACTTTTAAATGTCATCTAGTCCAACCCCCCTGTGATGGGCAGAGACATCATCAATTAGCACCAAGTTGCTCAAAACCTCATCCAGACTGACCTTGAGTTGTTTCCCAGGATGGGGCATCTACCACTTCTCTGGGACACTCAACCTTGCCAGCACAGGGGTGTTCATCTCCCAGTGACAGGAGCCAGATCTGCCCTGTGAGGCTCAGAGATGGCAAAGCTAGTCCATGCCTTAGGTCTTGAAGGTATAATGTGAATTAAAGGAGTTCAGGAAAAGAGACAAAGGGCTGCACCTTGCCAAAGGACTGGAACCTTTGGGAATTCAACCAGGAATAAGAGGGAAATCCTCAACCCTCCCAGTGAAAGCTTGATTTTTTTTTTTTTTTTGCAGAGACTGCCTCATTTTAAGCTTTGAGCTTTTAGCCTTGACCTTGACTTCTTGACCATTTGAATGGGAGATTGTTCTCCAACTTTAGAAACGGATCTTAGCCTAGCTAAAAAATCAGAAAATACCAATTCTGAACAAGCAGCTTGTGGAGGGAGAGGAGAGGGGAGGAACCCACACCAGATAAACCCAACTGCAATGAAAACAATTACAATATGAAAAGAGGAGAAACAAAGCAGTTTGTGAAGGGAAAAACCTTTAAAAGTTTTTGGGGTTTTTTCCCTCACAAAGTGAGAGTGTCAAACTGAGGTATGAAATCAGGGCAGCAACCACTGCCCATTGCATGGGTTTTAGCTGTCTCTTCTGACTAAATGTCAGCTCTGCAGCAAGGTTCTTATGTTTGGGGGAGATAAATATTCTTGGACAATTCCACTAAAATTATGGTTTAAAAATTCATCTGGAAAGCCAAGCAATGCTGTGGGAGACAAAAGAGGACACCAGTATTTGGATCACCTAAAGTACAAGGAAAGTCAGCAAAGAACAAATTGTCTGAAGCATTATTATGCTGCCAGGATTATATCCTAACGTCACAAATTTCAGATCCATTTGAAGTCTCACAACAGAGAAACTAAAGCAACCGATTGAACTTCCTTGTGAAAAGATTTTTAAAAACCCAAAACCTATAGAGTACAGCATGTGGTCTTGCCTATATGTCCCAAATTCACCCAGGGAAACCAACTCCTCTTGCAGAACCCCTCAGTTGCCATTAGTCAGGGAAAATAGAGGGCAGAAAAAAGTACTTTCTCATCCAGCTGCGAAAGCAGCTCCTGTCTCTTTGTTTCCCAGCCTTCCACACATGGATCTAGCTCAATCCAGACATCACTTACAGCTATCAACCTCAGCAAGGCCAAAACATGCCCAGGGGCTTGTGAGCAACCTCCCACCCTGCTGGTGTCAGCACTTAACTTCAACAGGGACAAGTTTCCACCTTCTCTCTCCTTGCAACTCAGAATAACCTCCAGAAAACCAAACCCCTTCCCCAAAGACAAGTCATGGCAAAACCCCAACAGGTTCTGTAGACAACTATCTGAGCAAGGAAAGGTTCATGCCAAAAAGCATGTGGGAGAGGGAAGAAGGGTTGTTTAGGTTTGGAGAGAAGATTGTTTTGTTTGGCAGATACTTGTAGAGTATGACCATGGAGCCAGAGGGTTTTGGGAAGAGGCATTTTAATGTGCTTTCAAGTGCTGGACCACTGATGGAAAGAAACACTGATGAAGAACTGCAGGAAACGAGGCTGGCAGGGCCAAACTGAGCCATTTGATGTACGTGGGACCAGCACAGCTCAGCTGGCACCAGCACAGCCTTCTTCCAACCCCTGCCTTCCTGACACACGTTACCTTGGAATAATGCCCATGGAAGCAATACCAACTCTCAGCCTTTGAAGTTGTCCCAGATTTATGGATGCATGGGAAAGCAAGAGGCCAAGACAAGAGCAGATGCCCCAGGAGCTTCCCAGTGCTTCCTCTTGGCACCTTGTGAGGGAAGGGAAAGAGGCTGGGAAGGCACATCCAGGGACTGAACATGTACCAGGGCAGGTAACACAGGGCCAGGGCTTGCAGCAGGCTCTGACCTCTGCTCTGGCACCACAGCTCCTGCCAGACCTGCTCCCACTGGGACTCCTGCAGGGCAGGGAGTGCCCCTCACCATGCTGGGATTTCCAGCCCAGGCTGGGCATTCTGTACGGCCATCATGTAAAGCAGCTGATAGCATCAGGCCACTTTCTCCCTGGGGCCAAATGCTTTCCAAAACTTCTGTAAATCTCTTAACGTGAAGCTACCACAGCTCCATAATTATGGATGTAGCAGAAGGAGTAGACAAGCTGAATTAGGCTTCCAATTGCATGTCTAATTTATGTACAACTGCAGCAATTATAGATGCAAATTAAATAACTGTGCAGAAAATGGGTTTTATTAGCCATAACTAAAACCCAATAAAACTCAGTAACTTATGCACATCTCCATACTGAATATGCCTCTTCAGAATGTCAATTGGAAATGTGAGAAAAGACCAGGATTTTCTATTTCCTAATCTGAACAAAAGGAAAAAAAGTATGAACTATCAGAGCATGTCTTTCTACCACAACAAAACAAACAGGAGACCTAATTGGCAATTTCAGAGCAACACATTGTTTTACAGCCAGCAGTTCTATGAAGCTTTTAAACACATTATTTATACTCAGCCTTTCATGCCTGACATGGCTGAGAAAAGTCTCATCTAATAAAACCATATGCTAAGTGGAACTCAGTTGCACAAGAGGCCTGTTCTGACTGCCTGGCAGGCTGGGATTTAAAAGTTTAAACTCTAAGCTGAGGAACACTGTGCTTGACTTTGCAGCATTTCTGAGATTTGGGAAGGTGGGGGCTTCTTAACATCACATCAACTGGGTCCAAGGCTGTGAAAAGCCTCTCTGGATGTTTTAATGCTGAAACCTCTCAAATCTTCTGTCATTCAGACTTAGCATGAGAGCTGTCATATCTAAGGAGCCAGCGCTTACCTGTCAATTTGTTTAAAAGCAATAAAAAAATTGTTCCCATTAAATCAAGGTTAATCTTCCTGCACAGTTCTTACACAATTCCCTGCTATGTGTGATTAAACCATATAAATATAACAAAAACACCTGGACAAAAGTTTATATACACCACAGTATGTCTGCACTGTTTGTTTGCATCATTCCTTGTTTTGCAGGGGACAGGGGATTTTCCTGGCTGGCTGCATTACACACATGGAAATTGGTGTATTCCCAGTTGTTGGAACTGGGAATGACCACTGGCCTCACCTCAGGATCCCAGGGGGGCTCCTGTACGTCCACTGCAGGTCAGAGCAGACGATCAAAGCACAGCCAGGATCTCCACCTACAGCAGAGGTAATTCCCACACCCATCCATCCTTCCCCATCTGGCTGTAGGCAGAGGCTTAGAAAGGCTCTGTTCTCCCAGGACACACATCCCAGGTGGGGTGGTATTCCCATGTCCCTTTCCAGGGCACTCTGGCAGCCACAGACAGGGCCAGGAGGAGACACAAACACCCAGCTCCTGGCAGGGACGGGCAGCAGACACAAGGAGTGGAGCAGGCAGAGTGCCACGGTCCCTTGGTCCCCTTGTCCCCAGACTCCACTGAACGTGGCTTCCACTGGCACCCTCCTCTCCCACAGATATCCATGAGCACTCTCCATGTCCTCATCTGTCCCACTCCATGATGGATCTCTTCCAACACAGCATCTCCTCCAGTGCACACAGCAACACAGGAGGCATTTAGCACAGAAGATTAGCAGAACTTTGTTGTTCCTATGCCACTTCCCAATGGACCTGGTCCTGGGTTCACTGTCCTACCAGTCACGAGCTTCTCCTGCCAGGCCACAGCATGGACACTCATTCTGGATGCAGAAACTTCAACATTTAAATATACCACAAGCACTGACTTCCCCTTATCTCTTGTGGCAGTTATATCCTCAAACAACTCCAGCAAATTACTTAAACATGACTTCCCCTGCCTGAATGTCTGCCAGGTAGTCTTAATTAAACTGTGCATTCCCACATACACTCTCCACAACACCCTAAGGGAGGTTTCCAAGATTTCCTCATTTTGTGTATTCCCTTGAATCATCTATCATTAAACAGCAATAATGATAAGTAAAATGAAAAAGACAAGAATAGTTTTGTATCTACAGAAAGATAATGCACCAAAAATAACTAACTAGAAGTCAGTTATTAAAGGGGTCACTGTGCCTTTCCCAAACACAGATCCTGAGATGCTGGAACTTCCCTACAGCTACTGAAGAATAAAGTTTTCAAACCTCATGGTGATGAACACAGAGTAAAATCCATATACAGGTTCAGATCAGGTCTTACCATAAGAAGGATAATCTAAGTTGCTAAAAGAGAAGAAGGACCAACAATACTGATCTTTTCTTATAATTCAAATAGGAGAAGAATTTACATGGAATCATCTTCAGCTTTCTTAACCAAGAGATTAATATCTAACACATTATCATTTGACAATTAATTTTTTATGCTGCAGTTCTAGATGCAGATGTTACAGATTCCATTAAAAGCTTTAAAAACCCCAACCCTTACTGAGCCCACTGCTCTCCCAAACCTGGTCCCTCCTCTTATATCAATGTTAGATCTGCAGGAGCATCCTGAGGCCACCAACTGCAAAGAGCTCTGCAACAGAGCAGAGGGCAGGCAGGGCTCAGCACAGCCAGCCTTGGCACTCCAAGCAAACACCTTCTCTTCGAGGTGAACTGCTCTGGAAATGGAGATTTCATAACTCTGGGATCAGCCAAAGGACAGAGAATGAACCACACTCTCCAAAGCTCCAGCTGACAGCCACATCAGTGGGGCTGTAACACAGCAGGAGCAGCATGCTGGGCCCCAGGAGCCTGTGGCAGTGTGTGACATCCAGAGAAGGTGAGTAAGGTAATGTAAGGCACAGGTTTACTAATCCTGTGGAGAAAAAAATCAGTTTAAGGAGATTTAGGATTTACACTTATCCCATGCCTGATTTAAAAAGATATTTTAAGGTATCATGCATTTGTTTCTAGATGTATTTTGTAGCTGACCCATTTCCCTTCATAATTAATTGGGGTCTTATTTTACTCCAGGATCAAGATACAAAGGGAAAAATGACGTGGGTTGCACCTGGACTGACGTAACAAGATTGCTTAAATTCTGGGTACAAGGCTGTTGTTGCCAATGAGTGGAGGAGGAGAGAAATCACCTTGATTTTGTGACCCAAGCTTGACTTCACATAGATCAGTGCTCAAAGAAATGCTCTATTTCCAACAGTACAGTGAAATCTGGCAGCATTTCATAGCAATGCATATGGAAGTCCACAATGTCATCCCTGCAAAGTCATCTTTCAAAGTCACCCACAGCTGCATCATTCCATCAAAAATTCCTCCACTGCAACCTAGACCAGGTTATGTCAGGCTCACGAAAACACAGCTGGGATGTTACAGTGGAAAATGAATATTTAAAAAAAAGAAAAAAACACAGTAAAAACAACTCACACCAACCTTTTAATTAAAACCAATGCTTTAATAATTCAAGAAACTACCTGCTCCTACCCCTGCTGCTGATGGTCAGTTGGCTGAGAACACTGATATGGGGTGGAGGGTTAGGATGCTGGGAAAGGAGATGAAGCAAATGATGGAAAAATTGGAGGAGGAGAGTTACACACATCAGCAAACTTTGCCTCCTTAAAATAGATGAAAAAAACACAGGATATGGAGCAAAGGATCTAAGAAGAGGACAGTTACAGTCATTCACAGTGCTCTAGAGAGCAGGAGACTCTGTGAGATAAATTACTTATACCACAGGAAATACACAGGTCCATCCATTTCAGATTTGGACCTTGCATGTGCAACTGGTGTGAAACCACAGACAAGACTTGCCATTGACACCCGTGGTTTGTGGGCTGTGCTTCCAGCACAGGGGCAGGACACAGACACTGCAGCCAGCAGACCTGCTGGGATGCTCTGGCTGCCAGACATCATTGTCTTGCACTGCATACAGTGCATCCGTGTTAAAATTTAATGAAGACCTGGGTACAGCTATCAATAAAGATGGACCAAAGTGAGTGCTATGTGCAGGAGGTCTCTGTGCAGCTGAGGAGAAGAGTCACTTTCAGGCTTGCAGGCAGAACACCACACATGGGGACTTTGCTGGTGCAGCATCCCCAAGAGCCAGCACATCACCAGCCATCGATCCCTGCCAGGTTATGCAAGGTCTAGAGCACACTGCCTACCGAAACCTGAAAAAGTAGAGATCCTTTTAGTGCTTAACTTGAGATTTTGTTAAGATCCACTTAATCTGTCCTCTTAAAGTACATTTAATAAAGCAAAATTAATCAATAACACCATCATTAAATTGCATTACTTTGCATAAGTAATTTGGGACAATACATTAAGTAAATGAATGAATAATCCTTGAAATCTACATTCAGTAGGACAACAGCTTTAATAGCAAATCTCTGCTGGAAGGAAAACCAGCTATTCAGATGACTAAATCTACAAGGCAATTTAGAAAAAAAAAATCAGTTTCGTACTGGAAGCAAGTGGATTAACTTTAACAGACACCAGCATAGCAATTTATAGTTATTACAATTTTTTTGACAACATAAATCTCCAATTTCAGCAGCCAGAGTAGGTGAAGCTTTAAGAACAAAGAGCTCATTGATTCAGTATGTCTGTGCAGTTTAATTCTGAGAAATCGATCATTGTGCATTTCCTCCAACACTTTTTTTTTTGTAGCATCCTCCTAAAAAATTTATTATTATTGCTTATTGCTAAAATAGAAATGGTGATTCCACCACTCGCAGCCCTAGTAAATCATAGCTTAATGCTGCATGGCTGCCCTGCTTATATAAAGGGATAGCTCAGTTTATTATGAAAAAAAATTGTTATTAAATGTTGTGTTTATAATTGGTGGCTATTATTTTAAGAAATCTGTTTTCTTTTACTATAGTTCCCTTGCCCCACCTATATCGTGTCAAGCTCTTGGAATCACCTCTAAGGGAAAGGGTCACTTTTGGTTTATGAAGTATCCCCAGGCAAAAGCCAGAAGCTATAAACATGAATTTTTCATTATATTAATTGTCCTAGTTTAACTATGCTACATGACTCTTCAGGATAACCGATACAGAATTTTAATTGTGTGTGAAATATTCAGTCTTCATAAGCCTCCTTCCTAACCTTTTTTATACTGGAGGGAGCTTCTGCCAACAAACACTGCCTCTTAGCTAATGCTCAACTTTCTCTGTAATTCACTTTCCTGACCTTTTATTTTGACATTTTCACCTCATATATTAATTTCTGCCTGCACTGAATACCGCAGCATTATAATTACTTACATATAAACCTTTCATCACATCTTTCTTTGGATTTTGTTAGAAAATGCTGTATATCAAATAACAGCAAATTTCACGATAATCAGCTGGCCTTTCAGCAGAACAGGGAGATGGCAGCAGGAGGAGGTGATCCCACCTAAGAGCTTTTTCTGCCTCCAAGGCTGGGTCAGAAGAGTCTTCTACTTTGAGACAGCAACATGGGGCACCCAAAAAGAAGAACCAGCCTTTCCAGACCTCCCACAGGCCCTGTGGATCCCCCCAGCCTTGTTCTTGCTCAGATTTAGGGCAGCAGTACATTAAGCAGGACACTGAGCACCCTTCCAAGCACATCCCAGGATCCCCCACTGCCTCATTCAACCTTCAGACAAGATTGAGGTTTACCCTTCTCATCCTGCTCCCTCCATTAATGGGTATTACTGGTAATCTAAGCCACATTTTCCATATTAAAAAAAAAATTTAAAAAATAAATAAATAAAAAAAGGGAAAAAACAAACAAATGAACCAAACCAAAGAACACAAACAAAACAAAACAAAACACCAACCAAAGAACCCATGCAGGTTTTATTGTATATTTTGTCTACAGCAGATTCACACACCATTGCAAACAGGCAAAGTGCAGTGGCACACTGTATGTGGTCACATTCCATTAAGTGTTTTTCTCACCTGGTTTCCACACTAGAAACAAGGAACCTGCACAAGACATGATTCAGGTCTTTAGCAAGAAGGTGTCCATTGGACCTGACACCTCCTAAATCCAGCCCAGTACCTTCTGAGGCTCTTCCACAGTAAAGACAGCACAGGGCAAACAGATCTTTGTGCCTCCTGCAGGGATCACTCATCCCCAGCAGAGCCTGCCCTGCCTCACCCCACGAGAGGGGACCTGTCCAGATGGCAACAGGCACAGGGTTCAGCAGCTGTTCCCCATGGTATTTCTGACTCTCCAGGATACAGATGTGATCCTCCAAAATGTCCAGGTGACTGCAATATCCCACAGTGACTTCCACACGCCCTCGTGGATTTCAGCCCTCCTCTATCTTGCTGCTCCTCTTCCCAGCACAGTGTGTCAAGCATCTTTCCAGGGACAGGCCAATGCTGGGATGACAACCCATGAAAAGCAAGAGCAGGATTTAATTTCTCAAAACTCCAGCCTAACTTTTTTCTACTTCTGTTCCATCAGATATCATAAAAAGTGTTTAAATTCATTCCCTGGCAGCTGCCTTTAGAAAGTCTCTTGGATGTGACTGCTTTAAATACAATTCCAGACTTTTTTAGGTTTTTCATCTTTTACTTGCACTGAAGGAATTGTAGGACCTTCACAGCTGTCACAAACTTTTGATACGTAGACAGAAGAGATTTTCAAATAACATGTGCAGGCAGCACAGATGTTCTTGCATTGTTCTTCCAGCTCCATACAGCCAAGGCCCTTAGTTCTGTTATTTACCATGGAGACCAGTGAAAAACTAATCCAAATATGTGGGTGAATTGAAGTAACCTTGTCAATAGTTCTGAGTGGTGGCTATGGGCTCAGCTGAGCAAGAGAGACAGAAAAACATGCCAAAGCCATTTCAAATATCATGCAGTGTGAGCTGCAGGCACACTGGAACTCTGCATCAGTGGAAAATCCCCATAATTCTGCTATCCAGCCTTTTATTTTACTAGGTAATAAAAAATGTAACTCAAAATGTTTGCAGACAGGACCAGCTGGGTATCCTTTAGGTAAAGGTCTAAGTCATCTTCTAGTATCCTGAGCATTAAACAGACTTGAGATTCCAGGAGATGTGCAGGATAAAATGGCACAGCAGAGAACAAGAAAGGTGCAACAGATTATGTTTGTGCTGCCACATATTAAATACATTGTCTGGAGTAGAAAATCATGTAGGAGCAACACCACAGATACTATTGGGCTGCTCAGCCTTTCCTATAAGGCATTTCATATTCTCTTCCTTCCCCTTATAGAGGTCCATCTTGTAGCACAGAGTTTAGTGTCAGTTCAAACTTCCACTCCAAAATCTGAAAGCACATTTTCAACTCCAGACAATAATGAGAGATTTTCCCACTAACTAAGAATGCCACAGTTTCGTCCTCATCTTTGCAAGATAACCAAAATGCAACCAAGAGCATAAACATTACTGAGCAGACATCATCTGTGCCAGAGATAATGTTGTTGCTGAGAGGACTGCGAGGTATTTATCCTGTATTTTTGCTTTCCAAGACCACCAGAGCAGTGTTTTATCAGTACACTTGGAGATGTCATTAGCTCAACCAACATGCAGCTTCATTGGTCTCAAAATCAAAAGAGAAGTCAGCCCAAAACCCCAAACAGAGTTTTTGCTTTTGACTTGCTAGGAAGGAGCAGACAGCTCACAATCACTGTCCCACTATTTTTAAATACCATTTCAAATCTCTCTGAGCAGATTATTTCAAAGCTTGATCCCATCTCACCACAGAGTGATGCTCTTGTGGAACTCCTGGTAATGGGAAAAGAGCAGGCAGCACAATGGCTATTTATCAGAGCACATTGTAGGAGAGAAGTCTGTGCCCATAAAAGCACAGCCAGGTCCCTTGGGCCTGTCCAGACACCAGCACTGCTATTTAATCGCTGGAAGCTGGAGGAACATTCAGAATCCTGGAATGCAAGTCAGTAAATTGAACAAGTTTCTTTCTTCTTTAACCCATTCCAAGGAATTTTCAGCAAAGTTCTGGAACCCAGATAGTATGGATGCTTTATGCCCGGCACAACCAAATGGTAAGAAACTTTCCCAGGCTTGGTAAAGGGAGTATGAAGTCACTTGTATTGGGGTTTGCTATGTGTGTTGAGTGAGTACCTGCACAGTCTGGGGGATGTTTCAGATGGCTGCAGTCATCTTATTGTGAAGGATACAGTATGTCCTGCCTGAAGTTACACAACTGAATCATTAAAAATAACATCCTGCACTGAGAAGATAGATGCAAATCTGTTTTTTAACTTAAAATTCTAAATTAAAAAAAAAATCTTCCTTTGTATTTTTGTGTCTTTACTTGCTAGGATTTCTCTGACTTTAATCTCAATGTTGGGTATACCTCATTTTTGTTCCTCCTAAATTAGGGATAATTTCATAATCTAAAATTTGTCATCTTTTTAGATTACCCCCAATTGTAATTTCAATATACATGGTCATTTTTGGCAATATGCTATTACCCATCAAAAATTACTCTGATTCTTTTCTATCAAGATTAGGAGTAACTGAAGGCAGATAAATTGGTGTTAAGGAAAACAAAGGTTAAACTCATCAAACTTATAATGCAGAAAGATGCTGTCTGCATGGCTAATCAGACACTATTTAAAACCAGGAATATATCCTGTGCTATCCCAAACCCATATATTAACTAAAAATTGGCCGAGTAATAACATAAGCATTTTGTTTTATTTAGTGTAGGAACGGCCCCCAGTTAAGTGCAGTAACAGAGATTGTATTCTGCAGAGAGGGTCATGAGCCCTGGGAGAGGCACACACAGAGCCAGCACCATAAAGCAAAACTGTCTGCAAGAAAGTTTGTTAATCTCTGCTATGGGACATTTCCATTAAAACATGTTTCATAAAGCCACAGGTTCCTTCTGCCAAACCCAGGCAGCGAGACCGACCCGTCAGCAAGCAGAGCCACGGAAGACCTCAGTCTCTGTTTAATGAGCATTTCAACAAAACCTGCATTTACCCAAAGACCTACAGCAATTCATGTTCTGCACCATTTCCCAAGCCAGATACCTGAATCCAAACCTATGAGCCAACAAACTTTTCTTTAGTTTGCTATATAAGCAGGGAATAAATTCTTCTAAAACCTGAGTACTCATGTAGCAGTTAGAGCATTCCAAAAGCAACTGGATTTTATATTCATAATAACATTCAAAAACGTCTTTAACACTGCCTTTATAGTAGGAGATCGCATAAGTTTAAGAGAAAAAATTGAGATAAGAATAAACAAGACAGAAGAGAAGGCTAAAGCCACTTATTACAAATACACAAAAGAAATATCACTACAACAACTCAAAATGACAGATTACTTTTCTTTCAGTAGACCCCAAAGGTCAGTGGATTTGAATGACTTTGGAAAAAAGGAACACATTAAGTCTGAAGCTGAAAATCCACTGCAGAGAACGTCTAGACAGCGAGTCTTGAATCTCACTCCTAAATCAACTGAGCTGCAGCTCAGCTGTCCCTGCCATGCTGGGTGAGGGAAAAGTCTTGGTGAGGAGCAGTCCCCAAAACCAGAAAGGTGAGCTCTGAGGGCCTGGATGCTGCCCTGAGAGCAGGGGACAGCCCATCCCTCCCTGCACAGAGTGAGCAGTACTGGATCAGGGTGGGTTTTTAAGGAGTCAGAAATGTTCTGCCTGAGCTTCCAGGTGGATTTAACAACCACATCTGCAGCAGCAGCACCAGGAACAGGAGTAGCAGCCAAATTTTTAATCTACAGCTCTCAAAACACTTACAAAAGAGACTTTTATTGTTACACTGTGGTACAGAGAGGGAAAATGCAGCTCTGGGAGGGGAAGTGACTGATGGAGAGCAGACAGTACCACCACAACACCCCACCTGCAGCCCTTTGCTCTCTGGAGGTGCCACCAGCTATTCTGCGCTTTAATAAAAGCAAATCTTCCAACTCTCATTCTTTTCAGGTATGCTTTGACCGCAGGCATAAGAAAACTCAACATCATCAGAAATTTAGTGTCTGTTTTTCCCCAAAGAAAAGAATATGAAACTCCTTTCACTAATTTCTGATTCCACTGTCTGTCTGGATCTCCTTCAAAGACTCAGCTACAACATTGGGTTGTATTTTGTACACCAGAGGGTAAAAGCTGTAAATTGATTCACTTTGGGTGCTGTCTTCTTCAAATATAATTTATCAGACTCAGCTCACTGTGAGGAATATCATGCAGGGGAGGAAGAGTGATAAATGCCACTAATGACTGGCCTGAGAACACAGAGGATGGAGCAGCGGGATAATGAATAGTGGGGGACTCCTACCTCCTGGTCATGGCTGCAGATCATTAGACAAAGATATTGTTTTATGCTACAACAGGTTCAGACACACTCCATTCTTTTGTCTAATCCATGGAAAACAGATTTAACTGAGAAACAGATATGCAAAAATTAAAAAATAACAGAGAAACTTCCTTTTTTTCTGCCTTTTTAAAATTTATTTCTCTCTTCCATTCATTCCTTCACTTATTTTTCCTCCTCTCCCACCCCAAATGTCCTTTTTTGTTGTTTTTGGGTTTTATTTCCCCCAGACAGAGACAGAAAGAAGTCATACCATCATGACTGTGCCTTAATCTTTGCCAGTCCTTGGTCTGACTCTGTCTAATTTCAGAAAAGATCCCAGAGCTAATAAACAATTAAACCACAGCAGAAAGCCACCTGGAAGATGTATTACAGAAAGAATTAAACAGAAAATTTTTTTACCTTTTCTTCTTTTTTGGCTAAGCAGACAAAAATTGCAAAAATATTTTGATCAGTCTGATGGCTTTGGGATTCACGGGGTGAGACTTATGAATTTGGTAGCAACCGCATGCAAATATCAGTAGTTTCATACAGCCATTCCACTGAGGAGAAAATTTAAAAAATATCTTGAAGAATAAATGGGGAGAGAAAGAGACGAAGGGGTGGTGCAGAAATGGAAATGTCAGAGAATGTCGCAGACAGAGAGTAGGTATGGGAATTACAGATCCAGAGCAAATCTGCTGGAGATGTTAAGAGCTGGCAAAAGATCAAAGTGATAAGAAGCAGGAATGGAAATAACCTTTAATTCTGTGCCTATAAGAGGATGTCAAGAAAACATTGCAGCAAAGGCCAGCCAAGGTAACATGGAAAGGGGCCTAGTCATGCGCTGGGAGCTCTGCTCATCTCAGTCCAAACCTCCAGCTTTTGTCCCACTTTAAAACCATTCTCCTAAAAACATAGCACAGAGAAGCTCTGAAACAAAGCTGAAATACATTGGGGGTATTTAGAAAACCAAGGCTGTAACTGCAGTTTTGTGACTCTTTGGACATCCCAGCTCTGTAAAGCTGCATTTTCGCCGCTCCTCTTCCAGACATGGAGATGAGGCAATTCCACTGCCCAAAAGTGCCATTTGTGGCACCATGTTTAATTAGGTGACAGAGCAGAGACAAAAATGACAAATGGGCCTTTGTTCCCAGCACTCTGTTCCCGTTCTGGAGACATTTGGATATCCACTGTACCCTTCCCTGAACGACTGCTCTGGCCTTACTAAGAAGAGAAGGAATGAGCAGATGTCTTCTCACTGGAAATCCCATCACTACTGCTTTCTCCAGAGCAGGTACAACCTGCCCAGGCGCTCCCAGTGCAGGTCCTACAGCCCAAACCCCCTTCTTGGAGGACACACAAGCTCAGCCAAACCCTTATCTATTTGCCCCCAAAGCTTTGCTGGAGCAAATTAATTAATATTTTCCTGAATGTCATCCCTGATCCAAATGTTTTTGTCTTTTGAACACCTGTTTATACCTTCTTCATCCTCATCCCAAAGTGATGCCAGGAAAGGGCTGAGGATATTACAGCTTGTTCCAAATCTAAAAACACCAGAGAAGTCTTAACTTCACCACAGTAACAAAACCAGCTTTGCACAACTTGAGATCCTGAAAAAACTTGGCTGAAACCTGGAGAACTGCTCAGCTTTTGAGCAGCATCCGAATTGAACCACAGGGAAAAACTGAGGTTCGTTCATCACTAATTAAGGGCTTAACTGACATTACCAATGCTTAGCATATGTTCCTCCCTATTAGCTTCCAAGAACAACAACAGGCACGCAAGATTATTTTGAGCTGGAGTTGAAATAAGGTGAAGCATACCTTAGGCCAACAAAGTTTTCCAGAAGGAACAAACATTTTGTTTACTCTGAAGTCAATTCTAAGACACAAAGTATTTACCCAACTTCAGCAAACACAGCCAGATCAGCCCAATTTCCAGCAAACTGAAGTCAGCTTTATTCTTAATTCTTCATTTCAGCAATTTCAGTTTGCTAATATAAACCTGAGTGGTGATAAACCATATGACATTAATGCTCATTACATTAAATTAGCACATTTTTTGAAGTTGCAAAGTTTTTCCATGGATAGTTGTACAGATTGTCTGGGTTACAACAGGGCTGATACCTTTTGTGTCTGCATGATGTTTTCTCTAATACATGTGGATATAATATCCAACATACAATATGTGCAATATATATTTGTGATGGGAACTACCCACCCTGAGCCCTACCAAAGACCTCAAAAAGGCTAAAGTGAAGCTCTGTGGAGCACAGAACTTACTCCACAGGAGAAGCTTAATTCTAAAATGGATTTCTTTCCATATTATGGTTTCAAACTACACAGTGCTCACTAACATCCTTATCTGCAGGCACATATGGAGTTCCAGAAAACTTGCTATGATGCTTTTATATTTAAAAGTTTATACGGTCAGAGGCTTGGATGTCATTATTCATGAGCAAATAAAATTTCAGAACTTCAAGGCACTATGGAAAATGTCAAAGGCAGTTCATCTCATTTTCATATAAGTTTTTACCCTCATCATTTCATCAGCATCAAGAATTAATTAATGTTATTGTTTGCTATACAGGGGGAAAAATATCACTTCTAAATTTAAAATGGAACACTCAATTAATAAAGCAGCATATTTATTTATTACATTTTAAAAATCAATCTGGCTCTTACTGAAGCCAGCAGAAAATACCATTGAGTCCACTGGGAAATGGGTCAGGCCTTCAAATATAGGCCAAAACAAGGTTTCCTGTAAAAGTAGAATAGGTTATACCACTGAAAGGCCTAAAGTCATCACATCCCAGCTCTCCTACAAATACTGGGTGGAGGGACAGGAGGTTTCTCCCATTTGGCTCTGGCTAGTTCAGTTCAGTGCAAGGGGAAGGGCTCACCCAGTGCTTTTGTAGCACAACCCAGACTTGGTACATGCACCTGAACTGAAAGCAAGTGAAAACATTGTCATTTTCTTCAGGGATCAAAATGTCCATCACTGAAAATTTCCATCTATTTATTTTTCTGTGTCCTGTCACATGACAGTTTAATACTTCAGGGCTGAACTCCTGCCAGCTCTCCCTTCCTACCAGCACTGGTAGCTTTTGCTAGAAAACCAGTATCACTGGCTTAAATAAACAGCTGGCAGCAGGGAGATTTCCACCCACTGTGAAAAGGTCAGACACATCCCAGACTATTTTTAGTGTGTATTTAGGGCCCATTCAGGCTTGATTTATGCCTTCTTTTAACTCAGAGAGTTCAGAATAATATAAAGTTGCAATACTTTAAGACTTGTTGAAGTCTAAATGCAAACCTAATGACCTTTCAGTGAGCCAAGATTGATTTCAGTATGATTAGAAATGAAAATTCATTTTCTTGCAATAAAGGATAGTTGACTTCATCATTATGTTAGAAATTAAACCAATTATTTTCTTAAAGCATTGCTAGTGTTTTACACTGTCTGGTGCAGTAGTTTTATCTATCAAAATCCAAACACAAGCTCATTAATTGGCATGTTCTCTGGCTCCAAGGGCTTTTTGGTGCCTAAAATGTCTTCAATAAGCCTGACTTCTCAAGCAAGCATGGATCAGCAATTTTTGAAAACAAGGCCCTTGCAAAAGTGTAAAAATTGTAACTTAGCAGGTACCTTCAAAAATGTAGGTCACCTGTTGAAGTCAGTGGAAAAATAATCAGGATGCTTGTTCTCTTCAAGCTACCCAAACTGGCTATGAAATTTGATTTCCCTACTATAGATTGCCAAAGTCAACTGTCTGTGTAAGAGATGCTCAGTTTCGATGTTGTTTCTACGTGGAAAGATGATGTGCTAAGAACAGCTGAAGGGGACTCAACTGCAAATACCCCCAGGGCAGAGCCCCCCATGAGAAGTGCTGTGAAGGGGCTTTCAGCACGATTTCAGGGGCTGGGGGGAGAAAAAGAGGCTGTGCAAAAGAAGCCCTCCCTCTCAGCAGGGCCTAGAAGATCAACTAGGAAATCTCTTTCTATTGAGGCATAAGAAAGTTTTGATTCTCATCAAACACATTTCAAAGTAATGTAGAACAGGGGGGAAAAAAAAAATAATCTTAGTTGTACTCTGTAGTGGGGAAGGTGGAGAAAAATTGGATTTAGTCCTTGAATAGCAACGGTCACACTAAGAATTTAGCAGTCACAAGCGACCATAATGAAGAGAACCAAAGCAGTTATTCACTATTCCTGGTCATCAGTTTGTGCGTTTAGCTCTCAGTGAAGATGATAGACAGATAGATAGATAGATAGATAGATAGATAGATAGATAGATAGATAGACAGACCAACAGGAAAGAGTCTTTCATACATCCAGAGCAACAAATGCCAACAACCTAAAAATCTGTCACTGGAGACTTTACCTGTCTCCCAGAAACTGTAATTGCTTTCTTAGTATCACTAATGAACTGAATCTCTGTAACCTACATTCAAGCTGTCAAATCTTGCATCCCACTAAGAGTCACAAAAGCCAGCATATCTCTTTGCTCTGCATAAAACATACACTATTTTCACTAATTAAACTGTGGGATATAGAGGCAATTTAACTGTCTATTCGTTTCTCAGACATATGTTGCTTTACTTGAAAATATTTTTTAACTGAAAAATCTAGGTTAACTTTAGAAAAACAACCATGAGAGCAGGTTGATAAATTTATATGATGGAATATAGATAAGATTTTTAAATAAAATAGAATTTCTAGCCATGAACAAAAAATGTTATTTATTAAATTTTGTTTTCCCATATCCACATGAATGTGCCAAACATCCTTCTACCACTGGCATCTTTACAGGTAAATACATTTGAAACATTTGGAAAGATACCTTCTTGCCCATATAAGCTCCTAGAATTCCTCAATATTAGCTCTGGGAATTAAGAAAGAAACTGATACTTTTAAACTCAGCAAATGAGATGGGGTGCTTTGCCTTTATTCCTTTCAGGAAAGTAATCATTTCTGCTCGACTTCTCTATCTTTTTGCTACATCCACAGTCTTTGCTCAGTAGCTCCAGGAAATTGGCCTTTGAGTTGAAATCCTGCACAAACTTTGTGCACCCACCCCAGTGAGAAACCTTTTGTATATTTCCACGTTTGTGTATTTGTTGCACATCCTCAAGAACCATCCACTCAGTACATCCAGTAGGAAGGTCAAGTCAGCTGTGTACAGTTTAGGAAAGTTTAGCTTCTCATGAGCTCCTTTCCATCCTGGAATCTGCTGTGCCAGAGGTCTGTCCTATAAAAACACTACACAGATGTAGTGGAATTTCCCTGACACACCCAGCTCATGGCTGTTGTTATCCTCACAACACCCCCTGAATCTCTCACACACCTTTCCCTGCAGACAACTCAAACTAGGTCACTATCCATGGGCTGAGTCATCGTGCCCAGCTGGAGCCTCTGATACAGCTGGCTGTTCAGGAATCTGCTCACCTGAGATTCTCTAAACAGTCAACAAAGATAAAAAGGCATCTCCTGACAGTGATTCAGAAAAAGACACCAACAAAGTGCTCTGAATCCTTTTCCAGAGGAAAGCAGTGATTGTCACCTAGATTTTTAGAAAATTATCAGGGCAAAGGAAAAACTCTGTGACTAAATATTTTAATGCACATCCTTTGATATTACATTTTGAAGAGCAACATTTTTTGAAATGAGGAAAATCAGTCAAAGAAGCCCAGACATTTATAATATGACATTTGCAATATCACTTATCCGTAGCATAACTAGAGATTATTTAGGCCTTCTCCAGCAGTCTGGTGCTAGAGAAGACCAATGATTTCACTGAGCTGTGGATGAATTCCCACTGGAGGTACTTCAGGAATCAATCACTGCCCAGCAATCCATCAGAAAACACTATGAATCATAGCAATGGGAAACAAAAATTGCAGATAATCCTTTCAGCTCTCTAATACCAAAAAATAGAAATCCCATCTTTAAATGCCATTTCTAAAGGACCAATGTCCAAGGGTTTCTCAGCTACAAAGGTTACTTACTGAAAATGCTTTAAAAATGCTCGTGTACCATTTCTAAAGCACCAATGTCCACGGGTTTGTCTCAGCTACAAAGGTTACTTACTGAAAATGCTTTAAAAATGCTCGTGTGACCCTAACGCTGAACCCCAGCCTTTATGTATTATGATGCAGATTTCTAGATCTTCACATACTCTTATTTCCATTGAACCTTCAACCTCTCCTGAATCATGTCTATGCATGGTTATTGCAAGAAGTAACCATGCATAGACATGATTCAGGAGAGGACAGTAAATGATTTTCCATGGAATATCCTTTATCACATATTGCGAAAGTTGAGAAGCGTGTTGGAAAGTGTTTAAGGAAGGGATACAAAGTGATGTGCTGGAGAAGCAAATTCCACTCTATCACACAAACCACAAAGATCTTCCTGTGCAGGTAAATATGTGCCGTAGCCATCTGGTTTGAAACATCAGCCTTGGATTTTTAAGATACTCAAATTCCATGATCTGCAGCTGGGCATTACAGTTGCTCAGTGTGTTCTGACTGTTTAAAGCACTCAGAAAAAGTGTCTCAAATGGACCAGTCAGAACACACGGGAAGTTCCAGCTCCAACCACTGGTTACTTGGTTCTCTCCTCTGTAAGATGTGGAAAAAACACTCTCTTCCTGTGGAGGGCTATAAAAACAGATTCATTAGTGGCTGTGAAACATCTACTTAGTGCATCAGAGAAAAACCCTGGAGAAAGTTCAGTCATCAGAGCAGGGACGAAGGGAAACCCTGGAGAGCAAACAGAAAACAAAATCCAAAGTATCTTCTCCCTGGAGAGCCTTTTTTACTCCGTCCATCAAGCACGGCCTGAGCAGCACTGCCAAAAGCCAGCCTGGCCCGAGCCTCCAGCGTAGCTCAGCCCTGGCAGACACCTGACACAAAAACCTTCAGCCCAAACCGGGAAGGCTTGGCAAATTTTTAGCAAAACTAAATCCGAGTTCAATAATAGGAAGCACCGTGTAAACTCAGCGATAGCTGACACTACCCACTCTGCTTACAACTCTGCCATGTCTCCAGATAAACCACCAGCTTCCAGCTGCCCACACGGAGATTCATTGAGGCGCCGCAGGAAAGAACCGCGCTGCTTTGTTCGGGGGAAAGTGTGAAATTTATCATATGCCTTTTATTTTTTGCTTTCCCTTTTCCCCTTACTTCAGACTGACAAGTGCAAATTAAAATTTCACACCCAGCCTCATACAGGGAGCATGAAATTCTGATTTAGAGGATTTAGGTAGATTTCTCCAGGATTATATGGATGGCAGCTGCCCAAGTCAGTGCCACTGGGCCTGTCCTGGCCAGCCTGCCCTGCCCTTGGGCTAAAACTTCTTGGTGCAAATGTTTAAAGAGAAGGCAATGCAGATGTAGCACTAAGAGAGCTACTGCATATGCATCTTCTTTATTATTGATAAAACTAAAACATTTTCATACTGGGAAGTACTCTCAGAGGGATTGAGGCTGTACCCTATGCAGAGATGTCTGGTTCTCGGTGTCACTGCAACAGAGCCACTTACAGGGCTCTGTTACAGATAACTGACTTACAGATAACCAGAAGATTCTCATATTTAAACACCTAAAACTTAATGCATTATTAACACTGAACACAGATTTTTTACTGTGCCATTTCTAGAAACAAGAAAGGATTTATTATTTTTTAGATAATATCTATCCTTTGAAGCTTATTGACATTTATGATGTAATAAATCATAATTTAAAGAATCAAAGACTGCAGTGAACTGATGAGCAAACCATTTAAAGAAGTAGGTTGGCTATATTAGCTAGGAATTCTCTGGCACCAGTTCCTGTTTTAGTTAGTATACACCACAGCACAGACATTCAATAAGCTACTTTTCTCCCCATTTTTTGAGATGATCTAGCACATGGAAAAGAAAAAGGTGGGACTAGAGTCAACTCTCAATTGCTGGTAGATATTTAGGGCAATCCAATAAACTCAATGTCCTTGAAGAGTTCTGGACCATCACCAGTGTAATTGAAAGAAGTTAATGACTCCAACTCTTAAATAGCCTCCATACGACAAGTCCTAGGAATCCAACACTCACATTATTAAGGGTTTGGTTGTCATTATCTTTGATTAACTCGGAAACCTTTTTCTAACTCAGAGTCAGGATGTGATGCCATTCCAACACCACACAGCCACAACACTTCTGGAAAAGCATCCCTTACAGAAAATAACTACACCCAGTGTCAAAACAGCACTGCAGGATTAACAGCGGCCTCAACTTTTGAACATTACTTTGTCCCAGTTTTGAATCCATAAAAAACAACTCTGCTCAGTCAGGATGTTTTAATCACTGAGACTTATTTGGGAATACAAATGTATGAATAAGAGTCATTCCTCCATCCAACACCACCAAACCACAGCAGAACATGAACTCTGCTCAAGGACACACTTTTACTCAGCTGAGGACTCTGCTGCCAAGCTGCCTACCCATTGCTATATTTTTCTTGTTTTCAGGGTGTGGAAATCTTTGTTCATTTAAAGGCATCCTTCTGGTTTATTGTCCTAGATCACTTACCCTCTGAGTGATAATTATCAGTACAAGCACCAGTGTGGTTACTGGGATAAAGGTGCCTTATCCCAAGCAGAGTTTGTCTTCCCACAGAACTAGGTTACACAACAACACCAGCGAGGTTGCATCATTTTAACTACAGGAGGTTACATTAGTACGATTTCTGTATTTACATAAAGATGAAGAAAAAAAATAATGATGTACAGGAACTAAAAAGTACATCTTGATTGAAAGATGGCTGAGACAACCTGATAACAGCTTATATGTCTACAAAACACTGGCACATGGAAGAGAAGGAATTTTTTTAAGAAAGTGGGGGAGGGTTAGCTACAAAGGATGGATTGTGAAAAATTATTAAACTTAGACCCAAGAAAACATTTTTAAGCAGTGAGATCATTTAGACTACAATGCAGGCTCCAAGTGCAAATTGTTGAATTTCTTCCTGTGGAATTCTGCTAAATGAGTTTGAACAATGCACAGGAGGGAGTGGTGGGACGGGGGCTTGGGACACACCAAAGGACCAGGGAGATCATTTCCGTAGCAGACAGAGGATACTGACACTGCTATACAAGTGACTGCAGGGATCTGGAATATCTGGCTTCTGCAGCTAAATGAACAATAAACAACTCACATTCTAACTGCATTTCTAGGGCTTTGCTTGCACTGAGAAATCATCCATCAATGGAAGGCAGAGCGGGACAGATGTGAGGAGAGCAGGGTGGGCTGTGAGCACTGCAGAGTGTCCCTCCACAGGGAATCCTGCATTTCTGTGGGTTACACAGAAATTAACTACATTTCCTGCCCGTTTGGCCAGAGGGAGATGCGCAGAATAAAAAGTAACAGCCTCTTAAAGATGAATAAAATTTGAGAATACCGCAGTTAAGAAACAGATTGGAAATATCAAATCAAAACAGGATTTGATTTTAATACAGGAAACCATTATCACACACTCAAAGCAAGGGCAAAAATACAGTCAGCACCAACTAATAGCAAGGCAAATGGCTTACACCAAACAGTCTCCATTTCATGTAGACAAAGGCTCATATGTATGAATTTGTCTAAGCAAGAATTTAGAGCCTTCGTGATACACGATTTGCACCAAATCCGTAACTTTATTTTTAAATTTTTTTCCTTCATGAATTAGATACTACTTGGAAAATTCAAACTACATTTCCATCCTGCTTTGATAAGAAAGGCTATAAAATCAAAATAGGCTCTGATTTTGGCCAAAATTTTTCTGTATTTTTCCAGAAGGGAAAAAAACAAAACCAGAAAGAGAAAAAAATAAGATATACCTTTGTGGGTGGCCTCCTGCAAAACTGGCAGAAGAAACCCACTGCTTTCCAGTTTCACTTCTATATTCAGACATGTTTGCATAACTTTTGCATTTGGAAAGGATCTTTCATATTTCAGGGAAAGATGGTTCTAGTAAGAAAAATTGTTTTTACCCAATAACAACTTCCTTTTGTCTTCTTCATTCTAAGTTTAGCAAAGAACGCTTCATCTCATTCAACAACACAATCCAAAACCCACTGAAACTTGATTCTTATCAACCACAATGCTAACAAAGCCCTTGGGAACAGTACATGCTAGAGACCAAGGCTTTGACATTATTTTGTTCATCCAGGTTTTCTCCTTCTTCTGCTCTTTATCTTCCCAGAAATTTCACCCAGGTGGAACTAGAGAACACAGTTTGCCTCACTTTTCTAAATGTCCAGATGCCTGACCAAGCTACTGGTGTTTTGAACCTCTTCTCCAAGGAAAAGCACTGGCCATAAGGTAATTAGATCTAGAAGACAAATAAATCTGGTACAGCTGCAAGATACTGGAACAAGTGAGCTACACACGTACCCAGTAAATTTGGGGTATTTTTCAACATTGTCTTACATGTTAAGAGCGTGCTCTGAAATCTCCTGAGCACGTGCAGCAAGCAGGATGTAACTGGTATGTACTGGGATTACGACACGTAGGTGGACCTGTGCTGCAGGACATGCAGCACACCGAGTCCCAGTCTTGCATATTAAATCCCACACAACTTGGATACTTCAGATTCACTCTGGTCAAAGCACACACAGATCCCTTTTTGGAAAATCCTGACAGAATGATGATCCACAGAGCCTGACAGATTTGTCCAAGTCCTATTAAAAAATCCATCAAAAAATCAGGTGACACTGAAATTTTTTCATGCAACTCAATCATTTAGCCATAAGCATATAGACTTCTTGCAAGATACAGCTAAATCAGCAAAGAACAACACTTCAGATTGGAAGGCAGATTGGAAGATTTGAGTATCTTGACACTGCCTAATTAAGCTATGCTGCTTTTCACACCAGAGCTGCCGGCAGAAGGTAAAACATATTGCAAGCATACAGCTCTCTGTACAACCAGACACTAAATGGCACTCCTGCCTTGCTTCCTCACTCCTCTCCGTGCCATCCCACCTTGCCTGCCCACCATGCTGGCAGGGAAGCACTGCACAGGGCATGCACCAGAGCTGCTCTTCCCCAGGGATCAGCGGAGCTGGGCTGCTGTCCTCATCCAGCCTCGGCTGGCAGGGACCGGGCACCACACGGCCAGACTCCAAGCACAGGAGTTTCCTCCTTGCAAAGGGCAAGAGCCTGGAGCAAAGGAAGCACCTGCAGCTGTGGAGTGTCTTCAGACCCCTCTGCAAAGGGAGAGCAGATTCCAGCTGGATTTCCACAGCAGCCTCCTCTTCCAGCCTGAGGTCAGCACTTCCAAGGGAAGGACATTCACCCCGAGCTCTTGGCAGTGTATCTGAAACATCCTGTTAAGCACTTTGTGGGTGTTTTTAAAAGCAAAACGTGAAATAAAATGAAGTCCAAGGGTTTACACTGTCATTAAGATGACTGTGAGAGGGAGAAACAAGAGGAGAGCAGCTAACAGGAATACAGAGGTCAGACCAGGAACTTCAAAGTCTGTAGGTGCCTTATTGATTCTCCCTTCAGATCCTGAAACCAATAAAATTATCTTCCTGAGATCCTTTCTATAAAGGCTGAAGACAGTGATTTCTCCTGGGTATCTGAACAACTTTAAGCTTGTTTTTAAAAACTTGAACTATTTACCTTTATTATGAAGGAAGTGAGAAAGGTATTTGCACATGACAATGACTTCTGGAAGAATGTGGAGGGACCAATACTGCAGAATGTTTTTGATGTTAGCCCAGGAAGTGTATTTCTATCCTTTTTAGCTATATCAGAATATGTGCTTTGCTTGCATTTAGTGGATATTTTGGAATTTGGGAAGCAAGGTTTTGTGTTTCAAGCCAAATTTGCCCATGAATGAGAAATTCTTCTAAATGCTAACATGATATCAAATTCTTCCAACAATTTCACTGTAAATTGGGAGAACAAAAAATGAGGCAGTAAAAGGCCTCATGCAACATGACATCTTGGCATGAAGTGGTCAGAGTACCAAGAGGGCATGATGGGCTCCATGGAAAATGTGAATGAGAAGCCTGAAAGACACTAATAAGTGGTCAGAGAGGATCAGAGAGGGCATGATGGGCTCCATGGAAAATGTGAATGAGAAGCCTGAAAGACACTAAGACATCTGGGAAACATAGGAATCACCAAGACATCACCCAGAGACCTAAATTAGAACAATTGTTATTAAAAAAATAAAGAAAAAAAAAAGTGGCTCACTGGCTCACCTGGACAAGGAAGAAAAGGAAAGAGAGTGGAAAGACCAATAACAGCAGAGTTGATGAGTCAAAATTTTTGACTTCTTGCTGCTACACTGTAAAGCTGAAATAATTTTGATGAATTGAAGAAACATACAGAAGCACAGCCCAATGTGAATTCAATCAATTATTGAAATCAGTTGAGAAGTTGTCAGAAAATTGCAGCAGAGGGATGAAAAGATACTTCCCCATGCACAAAAAGCAGTGAGTTTTGGAAAGTACTATAGGAAAAAAAGGCACTACACATTTCCTGAAAATTGGATTAAAAACAAAGTATGAATGGAATAATGAGATTGAGCACGGTGAAGTGCATATCTAAAGAGAGAGCTGTACAAAGGAAATTCAGAAAATTATTTCATTTTCTGAAGCACAAGGAGGAATGGAGGTGCAATTGTTACTGACAGAGTTTAACAAAATTAGACCCCACCTCTGAATGCATCTAACAAAGGCTGGAGGAAGGAGCACCTGACCAGGAGAGAGAAGAAAGTGCTCATTAAAACAAAAAGGAGCAGCACTGAAATCCCATGACAAATAACCTGGTCACTTATGATCTGGAAGTTTCTTATCTGGTTCATTAATGACAAATTGGCTGAACTGGTTGAAACTAATGATCTGTTGCTTGATATAAGGGAGGGTATCAACAAAGCAAAAGTGGGGAGGAAAAAAACCCATCTCCTGGTGGCTGAGATGTTAAAGGCAGGAAAAGATTTCCTGAATTCTGAGCAAATGAGATGAATGTGTATGACATTGTCACAAGTCTTTGTCTGTGTCCTAAATGCTGAAAACACATCTGCTGCAACTGGAAAGCAGCACAAAGCACACAGCCTCTGCAAGCTGCACAGTGGGAAACCAGGGAAAAATAAATATATTTTCAAAGGGGCTCTGATAATTTTTTATGAACAATGAAAGATGCTGCTGTCTCTCAACAGACATAAAAGGAATGTTAGAGAGCAAGCACTTGTGCAGTGTAACCTCATTAGGAATGCCTGGATCCTTTCCATCACGTCCATATATACACTCAATCATTAGCAATACACAGGTCATGTGTTCAATGCTCAGTTCTTAACATAACTTGAAGTTACAAAATCTCAAGGTAAATCATGAAACTAGAAGGTAGAAAATTAATCTAAACAGAAGCAAAGACACTTTGCAGTTCAGGCAAATTCAGACAGGCAGTTTCCCACAGCCTTGTACCGGGTCTGCCCCCAATAAACTCACTGGGAGTTTTTTCCATTAAAATCAGTGTGAACAGGATCAAGTGCATGGCTTGGCTGAACCCTATCCACTTGCCAACCAGTAATTTATTATTACAAAGACAGTTCCCAGAAAATGCATTCTCATAAGGTCTGTGAGAATTAGCTATCACATAGCACGCCTTGCCTATGGGGATTTTGAAGGACGCACTGTAATTTATTGGTTGGAGTTCAGTTCCATCTCACATTGCAAAGACTCCAAATTCTCCTTTAAAAAACTTCAAAAACCTGAAATAATCTTAAGGAAGAAATGTGGCTTCCTAGCAAAGGGGATTCTTTCTTCCAAAGGTTCTTGGAAACGCCTCTGCTGTCACTTCAGAGACAACCAGGCTTTCCAGCTGTCTGACCTGAGACCCACAAGGTCTGTAAATCCTACCAGTGCAATCAATCTGATCTGCAGCAAATCTCCAGATACCAGAGACAAACCAGTTTCCTTGCAAGGAACGCTCTGCCCTTTGCCAGTGCTTTTCTCCAGGGTTTCAGCAGCACAAAAGAACATCTAATTCTCTTCAGGACATCTGGTAAGAGGCCCCCATGTGGAACAGTGGGCAATCCATCATTATGGACCAGCAAACACCTCCTCAGAGATCTAAGGCCTAACTAATTCTGGCCATGTGCCCTTCCCACCCATGTCCCAGCACCATCACCAATGACCAGCAGAACAGAAGCACCAAGGGCCACCTCTGGCTCCCCAAAATCTGTTGGCACCTGGAATTAAAGGATAATAAGGGTTGCTACAACATTTTTGCAATCATCCCACCTCTATTCCACACCAAGCCACAAATACAAACCAGACCCACAGCCAAAAAACAGCAGCAATTAACCCCTTGGGGCTGGAATGTGATGTTACCACCAGTGGAGTAAACCAAACTTCCACTTAACTTTCAAGCCCAGATTTTATTCCAAAGCCTGTGTTTTCTTGTCTGTATTTTGCTGCTATGCTGTTGCCTGCACATTTTGCAGGCATGGTGGATTTTGCCAGTCTTCCAAAAATATTCTGCTTCAGTAATATATGACCTGCAGGTTATTATCTGAAATGCTACAATGGGTTGCCATGGAAATGTCAATACCATCCATTGCTCTGCACACATTTAATTGGGATATCCTAGAAAACTACCTGGAAATTTAGTAATTATATTCAAGTCGTCTTACAGTGACTCAAAATCAGATTTTCCCCTTTCCATAAATTTTACTCCATGGAAGTTGGAGCAGCTTTTTTGAGTTTCATAGGATATTTAATATCCTTAGCTGGAGCCTTTGGGTTGCTTTTTTGTAACCATTTCACAGTTTAACAAGTCTCCAGAGGCTCTTCTTAAAGAAAAACACAGCAAAAAATAATTCAGCTTGCCAGTAGAATATGAAGTTAACATGCATGATGTTCAGCCTGCTCTTTAGTCAACAATATCTTAAGAGGGACTGGGAAAAGGCTACATTGAACTGGCAAAAAGAACAGCCAGCAAGTCTGTGAACAAGGACTCAAGCAGAGATTTAATCTATGGCTTTGGACAATATATTATTTTAAGCTCAGGCCCCTGAAAGGTCTGATTTCCCAACCTCAAGAAATACTTTTTTTTATGTATTGAAGAAAAAAATCTGCTTTAAAAGCCACATAATAAATAGATACAAGCCCCAAATATCTAGGGTTTGGCATCCCCAGTTTCATTGTGAATAAAATGTAAGCGAGAGCTCTGTAAAACGAGATCCAAAATTCTGCCCTGCTCCACAGGGAAAAAGGCATGCACGACTGCAATGTGTTCATTACTATATATAACAGGGTCTCTCTAAAAATGGAAAACCCTAGAAAGAAAGAAACCCAGTATGATGAATGAACTCTGAACACTATGATCTAGCAAAGCTCAATTAGACAAACAGAATTGCTGCCCACTCAGCAACAACAAAACACAGCTCACAAGAGGTAATTTTCAGTGCTTGCTAATTTCATATATTTTAATAGTCAGGCAAGGGCAGCTTCTCATGTCACTGTTTAGATCCTGTTGCTACCACTCACACCAGATGCTTTCTCACGAAGTGACCTGGGTTTGCTGGTCTGTGGAAGAACAGCATTTCCAAAATGTCATGACTCCCCACATCCAAAGCCCCATTCAAAAACTTGCATCACTTAAAACCATACGACCCATTTATTCCTAAAATACTTCACAAAAGAAAAAAAAAAGAAAAAAAAAGAAAAAAAATATGAGACAGAAAAAAGAAAACAAATGGTTCATATTTCTGTAAAAGTTAAAATAAAGCCCTGCAGCAGCAAGGTAAACCTTCCCTGTTAAGCATGCAAGGTGGTTTTTGAGGGGGGTGCATTTGGGATGGGTGTTTTGGAGGCAGCTGCTTCAGGCACAAAACATTTTTTTGTGTCTCTCACCGTTCACAATCTGCAAACACCTCCAACAACTGCAATATGCCTCCACAAGTACCACAGGAAAAAAGATCTCCTTGACAAGCAAACAGACATGGTCACAAAGTGCACAGATATCTGATGAGATTACAAGTTTAAAAAATTCCTACAGGTGGCAGTTCATAGAAACCATCATTAGGCTTGTCTTTTCAGGTTACTTTTAGACTGAGCATGTCTTACGTGCAACTCACTCTTTGGGTAAAAGAATCCTTCCTCAAACGTTCTGTAAATAATCACTCCAATGTTTACAAAGCTATGATTGTTGAAGCAATGCTAAAATATTAGTGTTACCAGGAAAAAAAAAACCAGCCCACGTCTCTTAAAATTGACAGTCTGTAATGACCAAACCCTGCAAAAAGGAGCAGAGCCCAGGGAAATTAATTTTGATCCAAGGACAATTGTCTGGAGCCCAGCAGGGCTAAAGAAGGTGGTTCTGAGCACCGTGAGGCTCCTGCAGCAGGTCAGCAGCGAGGGATGGAGGGGCTGAGCAGCCAAGGAGCGCTGCTCCCAGCTCCTCCTCGCACCTGCTCCTGCGGGAATTCCGGCCGCCCTTCCCCACACACCCATCAGGCAGCGCTGCAAAAGGCTGCTGAGAAACCTCCCCTGGATGAGCTGCCTACCTGTGCAACTGTCAGCTCTGAAGTGGAAATAAAACCCTTCCCTAACCCCCTCACCATCCAGATTGTGATTAATAATTTTTCCCCTTGAAAGCAGCACACGTTGACGGGCAGCCGAGCCGAGCCAGATGGTCTGAGCACACACACAGAGCTGGAACAAGGAAGAGACTGCACAAAAACTCAGAGATAAAAGGAAGAGCAAAGATGCATCTCAGGCTTTTAATCAAAGAACCTGCTGACAAATGAGATACGCAGTATTTAACCCATTAACAAGCATTGCAGTTCCATGAGCTGAGCAATAATATAATATACAACGTTAAGAACCTGTTGGTCTGCAAGAGACTTCATCTTTTGCAGGGGAATGGGACAAGTGGACGGCAGAACCAGGTGCCACTCTCCCTTTCCAGAAATGCACCCAGTGGAGCACAGGGTCTCCATAGGCATTGAGAAAAGCCATGCAGTGATTCAATTGCTTGCCTCACCTCTGCTGGAACACCCAAGAGCTTCCAGCTGGTGGCTGCATCTCTTCCAGCAGTGAGACTCAGATAGCAACAGCTGGCAAGAGACTGTGGCCAGTGGGAGAGGGACTGTCATTAGCAGGGTGTTACACTGCTTTAAACCCATTACCAGACCATGCCTTTGCTCTCATTGCAATAGTAAAGTCTCAGTAATGGAGCACCAAGATGCAGGTGTGTGCAGGCAGTGTTGCAGAGATCAAGAAAATACCTCTGTATTAACAAACAGCCACTGTTTGGCTTGAAAATTCATCATGGTCCAAGCCAGTCCTGCTGACAGACTATTTGTAATCTAATATGCAAATGCTATGTAAAACAACTCCCAAGGTTTATATTCAAATGAGCAAAGACATTTAAATTCAAACTATTACCAGTAAGCATGTATGTGGGACTTTATGATCTACACAGTTTGGGACAAAATATTTAGAAAAATAATTATAAATCATTTGTAACATGATCGTTTAGAAAAAGCAGAGCTTGCACTCATAGTTTGCAGTAACAGTTTCTGTTACTGCGTTATCCCACTTACCCACTGTTTCAAAACAGTGTTTCTGCTCTATGGAAAAGCACAAATTTTCAAGAAGAAATTCATTCACTACTGTTACCAAACTGCAGATCCAAAGCAACTATAATCAAAAACTTTGCTGTTTTCCTCCTGGGCTAAGACATTCTTGCCTTTTAGAATTTCAGGAAAGCACAGGGGAAAAGAGCCTTGCACTAGCTGAAAGGAAAGTTAACACTGCTGTTGCTTGTTCTTCAAATGAAAGTTATTTTTACCTAAAAAGTCCAAGCAGCCCCAAGCACTGCTTAGGGAACTCAAAACACAAAAAGTACCAAAAAAAATAAAGAGTCACAAAATTGTTATGGAAAGTTATTACCCAACACAGGCTTTAGCTCTGAACCAAGGCTGGGCACCTCATTCATACCAACCACCGGCTTACCACAGGTGCACTGCCCACCTCCTGCAGGGTGTAACACATGCTTGGCTAAAGCATAAACATCCAAGAAGCACGAGCTTCCCTGCTCATCCCTGCACTGGCACACACCAGGGGCAGAATCTGGTCCAGAAATCTGCATCCTCCTCTCGCTGTATCTGCAAAAGGCAGGAGAAGGGCTCTGTGTCCCGCAGCCCGCCCAGCAGCAGCGCCTGCCCTGCCCAGCTCCCCCAGCACTGCTGTGTCTCACTGACCCACACAGCACCTGTGGCTGCAAGGGGGAGGCAGGACAAGCAGGAGTCCTGGCTCTGGCTCTAGGCAGGGGGAAGAACAGCTTTTAAAGGGAACAGTGCATAATGCAGTGGTTAAACACGTTATACAATGCAGAACCCCCCATATAAGAGCCAGCTAAAGAAGCTGCCCTTAGCTCAGGCAGTGGCTTTTGCTTTGCAGGTGCCCAGTGATGGCTGATTGCAGCACCAGCTCTGGGCACTGAAAGGTTCTCCTTCAAACCAGCATTGAGCTCATGAGCAACCCAGGGGTGTAGGGAAGTGTTTGGTGGCAGCCATGAAAATCAGTGCAGAGTAAGACCAAGCCATTTGTTTCTCATTGTCCAGCTGAGCTCACACCACCATAAATGCAGAGACCCTTCCAGTGCCCCTTCTGCAAGCACCAAGGTAACAGCACCACACAGCACTGCTGCTCTGGCCAGCCCTTGGGGAGCACATCTCACAGAGCTGAGAACAGTCAGAACCAGCTGCAATACATTTTTAATCCTTGGACCACTTCACAAGGCCTCACATGTGGCTCTCCTGTTGTAAGAAATGATAGAAATGTAGATGTTTGAAGGATGTGCATCTCTCCTGCAGCTCTGGATATGTCCATCACTTTCACTTGTTGATGTCTTTCAGCCTCATCAAAACACTGCATCATCATCATCATGGACAGCAGATGAAATTTATGCCACTTTTTGTAGGAAGACATTTTAAACTGAAAACACTTATCGGCGTTTTCTACTAGAGCTTATTTTAGTGGTGCCTACCAGATGCTATTTTGTGTATTGTTATTAAACACAGAGTTTGAATCCCATGGTACAAAACAGCAAACACTACATGCTACCCATATTTTTGAATTCTCACTTTCAGACTCCATTTCCTAAACAGAGATATGGGTTGCAGAACACTTTCAGTTTGTCAGGACAGAATATTAAGGTCCTTCTGTGAACAAGTTTCTCCTCATTTGAGCCTGGCAGGACCCGCTGGATCCTCGCCATCCTCTGTTTTTCTCAGCAGGTTGGACAACACGAACACAGCTTGTAAATAAACAAACCACAACAGGATGACACTTCACAGCAAAACACACCAGTAAATGTGAAATTGCAAAAACCTTGTGGGTGTGCACATACATTTTCATAAGGCAAACCTCCCCACACGCCTGTGGGCGGCTGCACACCCTCACACATGAGAGCTCTGGCTGGGCTTCTGGAGGCAAAGTCTGACTTCCCAACTGCTGCTCCAGTGAACTCTGCCCTTCCACAGGGCTTTTACCAGCAAGGCACGGGGTCAGCTTGCAGTGAAAACAAAGTTTATGTCACCCTCGTCCAAAAGGCAAATATTTTCTTCTCTCTTTCCTCCCAGGAGACTGAGAGGCTTAATCCATTAAGGATTGTGAGATCAATGGATATCAGAATGAAGAACAAAAATGAACTTTAATGAAATCTGCTGAAAAAGTTTTGTCTTTATAAGCAAGTGTTGACCAAATGTAAACACAAACAAGTGATTAATCGACCGCAGTTTCACACTCCCCCAAAGCTGAATTTAGGATGTGAAAGAAGGATAGAAGGATTAGCTGATAAAAGGATGTGAAAAGTAAAATGAATGCTTTCTCAATACTTTCGTCAGAGCTGATCACAAAAATTTTACAAGAGTATTCATATGAGAACTGGAAACTTGTTTTATAGACCAATACCAGCTTTATGAAAATTTTGTTGTATTTAGCAACATTTGGCAATATTCAACTCCAGCTATAAGGTGTTCACAGCAATCATTTTGGAGAGCCTTACAGAGCTTGAATTTAGCAGAGAAGCGAAAATGAACTCATCAGTTGAAAAATAAATTAAATTTATATTAGCTGCCAATACAGGCAAATCAGTGATATTTAAACAAGTACAAATAATTAAGTCCTTCATCCTTAATCAACGCATATCTGAATGGAAGTAACTTGCTCCAGTAACTTGCTTCATAACCACAACAGAAACCTATTCAGAATAAAAAAATCCATTTAGCCTAAGTTGTACACCTGAATCCCACTGAAATCAGTTTGATTTAAGTACCTGCTCAAAGCTGAGCCTGCACTGAAGTGTTTCCTCAAAGTCTACACGGATCCCAAGCTGCCTAATGAGAAAGGCAGGGACAAATACAGAAACTGAGCTTCTTCACATACTATTATTATGTTCCTGTATTCCAGGAAGATAATAATAGTTTAGCAACAGTTTATTACAGCTTGGTGGGTGTGTGGGAGAGGGAGATGACAGCTCAGTGCCAGGAACCTGTAGTGGAGCTGGCCCAGCTCTGCTCCAGCTCCAGGCCACCCCACCAATTTTTACCTCTGTACAAGAGGATTTATGTTCCTGGTGAAACAAAATGATGCTGCAGCAACTCAAGATTTGATATCATGAAGAAATAATAATGAGAAGCTATTTAATACATGTTCAATAATTCTGGAAGTGATTTAGAGCACCTGGAAAAAGGAGACGTTTAATTAAAAGTCCTTTGAAGATGGAATATACTTCCCAAAGCACTCCAAAATTCAAAAAAACACATTGCAAAGGTAGCCCACACAGCTTTGCTGTGGTCCTGATATGCATATTCTTCACCACGCATCAGAAGTTACATGAGCACATCCCACCGAAAAAACTGAGCAAAATTACTGATATTGAGAAAAAAATAAACTCAATTAATTTCATAATAATTTTATTTCCAGGCAAAATGAAACTGACTACCCCAGAAGCACTGGGGGGTTTGACTTTTTATCTGACACCCTTCTGTGGCCCAGCTAAGGCCACCCACTGAGGAAGTCCAGAGCAGAAAACTCCATCAGCTCGGGAGAAAAATAGGCTATTCCTGGCATTTCCCATACATTTAAGAGCATTGTTCATTAGCCGTCACCTGATCATCCCACATGATTTACTGCACAACTGTAAAAGTAGAAACCTTTTGATTTTCCCCCAAAATTACTGCAAGGATCTCATTTGCCTAGCAAAGGACTGCCTGATCAGCTGTAATGCAGATGGCTGGGAAGGGTGACATCCCATGGCCTAAGACCATTTTCTCTGGAGATTTTTTTTTTTTTTCCCGAGTGTTTAACCTTGCTTCTGAATCAAAAGCTATTTGCCACTGAATTCTCAATCTTCCTCTTCCCAGATATCCCCATGAATCTGCAGTGTGGAATTCAGAGAAAACCCAAGACAGGAGAGAAAGACAGATGTATTTATCATGCACAGATGATGTAGGAAGGAGACAAAAAATATTGTCATCAGAGTCTTACTGACTGCAAAATAAGGGAGCAGTAATTAATCAGCAAGAGTGCAAGCTGAGAGGAAATATTGATTGGATTTGGAGAAACTTCAGTTTCCTGAAGAAACTGTTCCCCTGCAAAGGTAACCAGGAAAGTTAGTGTAAATTAGAATGGCAGCTGGCCAGCCAGCAGCCAGTCTGAGCCATTTCAGGCAATCCAGAAAAATATACACCAGATGCACGTTGGTTTCTAAAGAGTAATTTAAATACATTAGTAAATCAATGGCATTGACAGTTTGATGGACTATGATGAAGGAGTCTTCCTCTGAAATATCGTCTCCAAAACCTGCAAAGCTCTGGCAACTGAGTTGTTACAACTTTATCATATTTTTAACTTTCATCTTTTCAAAAAACTTCTAGATTGGGGTTGTTTCAGCTTAAATTTACATGGATTTCTCCCCTGCTGAATTGGCCCCTAACTTTTCATGGTTCCTAAATGTCAAAGAGTGTTGTCCTTCTGCACTGTGGAGGGCCAGGAGGTGCCAGTGAGAGGACTGAGGACCAGCTCTGCTCTCATGAAGTTTGGGTCTGTCAGAAAGAAGCTGGCTACCACTATTGAGTAGAAGCAGCAAATTCTTTCTGTCTTTTTACCTGACTGGCATGTGCTTACAGCCAGGGGGATGTTAAAACCCCCCGATGTAAAAATAAAAGGAAACAGTTGAAAAATTGACCCAAAAAAGTAATAAAAAAATGATGGGGTTTGCCCCAGGAAGTACATCCGAGGGTCACATTAAATGATCACATCATTCAGCACCAAGGCACGACTCCTCTGCAGGTCTGACCTCCAGCAATCCCAAGGATTGCCATGGGAAGGGGTCACAAGTCTCCAGCAGAGCTGTGGGTTTGTCCAGCCTGTCAGCCCAGAGCTATTCGTGATGGGACTTGTGTCAGACTGTGCTTGGCCATTCCAAGGGATTTAATTGGCACTTACAGAAACAAAAACTTTCTGGTTTAAGCACATTTGGGGAGTTACCTTACTGTCTTCGTCAGTAATAAACTGTTCTTGGCTAAGGTCATCTTTCATCTGCACAGTAAATAAAACTGTCACTAAAGCTGAGTTTCTGTTTCTCATCAATCAAATAATACAATAAAACTCAGAGCACAGAACTTAACCAACAATTTTTATAGAAAAGGCAAACCTTAAGGAAGTTTTGTTATAATCATTTCTTCTCAGCTGATCAACACAACAGACACAGTAATTTAGGTGGAAAAATGTGATATTAAATCTTAGAAGCCTGATAATCACATTGCCTTTAGAAGCAAAAATCAAGCTAGCTTTCCAGGCCTCATCATAACCATTAATTAAATACTTAGCACCTCTTCAGTTAACATCCAAAGAACATTTAAGCAACAACCCAGCCGTTTCAAGAAAAAACAACCCACTCTAGCTTATCTATTTAATTCCAGTTCTATTATGTATGTAGTTTTACTGCTATCAAGGAACATTTCTCATGTTTGTAAGAAGGAATTCAACTGGAAATATTAAAATATGTTCAACATGATGCTTATTTTTATCTAGAGGAAGATAAATTATTGTACGTACACAAGCACTAAAAGCAGTTGCCAGAGAAAATAGGATTTATTCTCACCACACCTGCAATATTTCAGCCACTACATGAAAATATTTCTCTTTCTGAAACAATTAGCCTAATTTGTAGTGAGCTCACACAGACTTTCACAGTACTACTCTGCTGAAGATTATTACTTGCCTAAAATATGATGCTTACATTTTTTCAGTATATTAACAAATAGCATTGTTTGTGAGAAGACCAGGCAGAAATATTACACCCCACACTCTGCTATTCTCCCAAACCCCAGATAATCCCACTCCAGTCAAAACAAATGATTCAGGTTGCCAAAACAAGTAGTTACATTTCCCAATCTTCTGATAAGGTTTTACGTAAATGCAGAAGCAAATCTGGCACAGTCTGGAACCAGGGCAGGGCAGATCTCTCCCAGCACATTCCACTTTTCAAAACCCAGCACATCAGCAGAGCCTTCATAACACAAGATGCACACCTTGATCTCTGCAGGGCTTAGGAGGTTGTGGGGTTTGCTTGTTTACAATTTTCAGACAGATGGAATCTCGGTTTTTCTTATTATAATATAAAGGATAGATAACAGTGCATGGAAAATGCTAGAAAAACCCTGATGCCAGGTCCATCTCACCACATCTGCTGACATAATTTAGAATTTATTTCCATGGTGTGGAAAATGCAATTTTTATTTATTTTTTTTTTTAGGTTGTTTTTTGAATCCTCACTCCCAAGCAGTCAACGGATCTTCCATTAGTCCTGGCTGCCTTTTGGGGTGTTCAGCTGCCCCCCAGCCTCAGGGACCTTTGTGCCACAGCCTTGCAGCCCCTGCTGGAGCTCTCTGCCAGGGCAGCTGTGGGGGATGCACATTGCCTTGGGGCACTGAGTTCTTCACAAACCACCCTCCAAAACAACTGCATTCAGCAGTACATCCCAAACCCTTGTGCCTTGTGAGGTCCAGCCACTGCCCACTGCACACCAAAGGTCTTGACTGACCCTCTCAACTCCAAATCCATGGAGTTTTCAATTCCTTCACCTCCTGTTTCGCTGAGGAGAGAACAGCTTGTCCTATTTCTTGTGAAAAGAGTGCCAAAGATAGGAATATTTATAAGGAATTTGTATCTATCTATCCAAACCAAAACATTCAAAAATCATGACTCACAATCCCCTCCCAAATCATGGGATTAAATTAACATATCATGGGATTTTAAAAGATGCTGTTTGAAAAATTATGGAATACATCAATTTTGTTTGTCACGCATTACCTTAAAATATTTACACAGCCAGAAACTACAAATTTTTATCAACAGTTAAAAGAACCAGAAGCTTACCTAGGGAAAAAAAAATCATCACATATTCATAAGATTCCTGGAGGCTGGACCTTTAAAAATAGTCCAAGTGTTACAATTCATCACATGTAAATTTATGGGATTTGGCAACAATGCATTTGTCTCCAGGGATGTTGGAAAGAAGGGGAGTGCTCTTGGTTAACCTTTTTTTTTTTTTTTTTAATAGATACAGCATGCTGAAAGTGCCCTACTAAGTATTTCCCAACTCTGCCCATCAATCAGTTTATGGAAACACACAGCAGAATGTGCTTATCAATGCCCAATCACTAAATATTTTGGTGTTTGTTAACTAAAACTCAATGCATTCTGGAAAAAGACCAAGTAGAAAATAAAATTACAATTTCTGAAAGCATATCCTGTCCATGCCTTTTGCCTAGAGCAATCAGAGGTAAGAAGACAGGTTTAATAAAAAAAAAAAAATGTAGAGAACAAACCACGTTTGAGTGGTTGTTCACTTTTTTTATTAAAGGCAAAGACAATTTCATGGAAAAAAATCACCTTTGCCCTACAGTTTTTATTTTTACTGATTTTTGGTAACAGTGGGGGTTTTTTCCAAAATAAAAGCTAAGTTTCCAAACCAAAAAGTGATGGTGTAGAAGGGAAGATTAATACCCTTGGCATTTTTTCCTTAGTTTAAAAATTTGAACTATCACAACTATTCCTACCTGTCCCCAACACCTGCTGTACCAGACAAGGTCACTGCTACTTCCTTCTGCTTTTCAATCCCACAGTGCTGGCTGGTGGCTGTGATTACTTTGTGCCTTTTTGCCACAGTTTACACGCTCCAGCCCTGACACAGGGGAGGTGACAGACACCAAGTCTGGTGGCATCAGACACGGCGTGTGGCTTTGCTGCCAGGTCCAGGCTGCATCTCAGCCGCTGCTGACAGAGCCTCCTCCAGCAGGTACCAGGTGCCAGTAACTGGAGCTGATCTACAGTTTGTGCTTTTCTGTGTACCAGACTCCTACTCCTGAGGAATATTTACCATCCAAAACCAAAAATACTGCCATAAGGTGTGAACAACATCAAGTCTCTTTTGTTTAAGAGGAAACACAGCGAGCGGATGGTGTTTTCCAACATGCAATAATTTTATAAACATCCACTAATAGAGCAACTTCCACCATACCTACCATCCAACCCTTCTGGGACTGTGGCACTCAGACTCCTGCATTACCCAGATGTGCTCCACAGTGAGTACAAAGGCAACAACAAGTACTCAGCCAAGCACTGTGTCAGTCACAAAATCCACAGGTCATTTCCAAAGTGGAGAAAAAAAGTTGGTTGAATGCTATTGCTTACTTTTTTTTTTTAAATCTGTGTTCCAACATGAACAGTGAGAAGTTTATATTGTTCATGTGGCCCTAATTTCAGTGCCTTATCCCTATGGCCCTCTGTTTCTTCCTTCCTATACTTGAAACCCCGTTATACTGAAATAAGATAATACTAGGGTATGAGTGACAAACAACTCTGCAGTTTGGTACACACATTTGGAACAAAAATGTAGCTATTTTGTTGTTTCCACTCAAATGACCCAGTTAATTTCAGTGTTAACATCAGCTGTCAAAACATCCTCTTAGCAGATTTGCATCCCTTATTTATTCAGAAAAAAAGGTGCAATAACCAGGCAGTTATCAGAGAAACAGAAAACACTACACAGAATGGGTGTTTATATTTAATTCTTGTTATTCCATCACTGTCTATCACATACTTAGTACATTATATTCCACACTTGGCAACACATAAATAAATCCAGAAAGTTTGTGTTCATACTGGAGACACCATTATTTTCCTTTTGGGACTAATGCAGCCCAGTGAAGACACTGCCAATAAAGCCCATGTGCCATGTCAGCCTCAGTGTCCTGCTTGCAGCCTTCCAACACAGCCTTTGCAAAGGCAGCACTGCCAGCTGTCCCAGCAGCCACAGCCACCTCTGCACTGCTGTCACCCACCATCCCCTTCCTCTGCTCTGACCCAGGGCATGGGGGGACACACGACTTCACGTTGGCCATCTCTGGAGCCAAGGAAACTCCTCAAGGCAAAGACAGTGCCACCATCCCAGAGATGGTTTTGGCTGCTGCAATGTTTGCTTAGCCCATAGGAAATGTTCAACCCGTTGCCTACTTTTCCCTCCTTGGAGAGAGAGCACATTTGCGCTCTGAAGGATAAAAAAGCCAGAGGCAGCAGATCACATTGCACCTGGTCCCAGAGCCCGCCTTACCTTTGTACACAGTGTCCACATTCTCACTGGGAAGCTGCTTCCTGGCAGCAGCTCTGCGATAGACCACGTGTGTTCTGCCTGCTCCTTCTTCCTCCTCCTGGGCCCCCCTCTCCAGAGGCTCGATGAAGAACTCGTCCTTGTCCGTGCGGATCATGCCAGCCTGCAGCACAGGGCAGAGATGGAACGCTTCGCATTACTGCTCCTACAGCAGGCACTGCCAGCAAACAGTTACAATATGCTTAAGCACACTTTAGTGCTCTCTAGAGAGCAATTAGGATGCAGAGAGGAAACCAGGTGAATTCTTTATTAGAGCAAAACAAAGCATCATTTTCCCAACTTGACAAGAAAGGACAAAAGGTACAACTCTGAACCAAAAGGATTTCTCCTTGAGCCACAAAAGCCAAGTACAGGTCTAAGAATCTGTCTAGGAAATCACCCTCTCCATTAAAAAACATCTACAATGGAAGTTACTATGACCTTATCCATCAGGCCCAGACCACCCCAGTGTTCACTATTTCTGCTAAATAAAGGATCAGATCAGTGCCATAAGCTGGTTCTGATGTGCACTTCAACAGTCAAAAGTTGTAGAGTCAGCTTTTCTGTCCAAAAGCAAGATAGAAAAATACTGTATCTTACTTTCAGGCAGCTAAGCTTTGTGATTATTTCCCCTGTGACACAAAGCCAACAAAATAATCTTTCAAGAATTAGCCACAACTAGTTTGAGTGTCAGCAGTGCACTTAAAAAATAACCCAACTTATTCAGACTGGACCAGATACCCTGGTATGAAAATAGAAATTTGCACTTCTACAAAGCACTCCAAAGGAACATCATCCAAGCAATTCTCATTGTGTTCACGGGAAACCCTCATAAAGACTGAAAACTTTAAAAAAGAAAAGGACTTTCCATCATCTTTATGCAGGTGAAACAACTTGGGCACCTGGATCACCTGGGCTTGTCTCCTCTTGCAGTCCTGCCCAACTGCAGGAGGTCCCAGCAGCCAAGAACTGCTTGCAGAGATGGTTGGCTTGAATCAATTTTTTCTGCATGTTTGCACATTGTATTTGAGGACTTCAGCTACTGAACTCTCAGCTTGCAGACAAAGTCTTACTATTAACACAAATTAATTGGTCCAGATCCAGCCTTCAGAAGCTCCTTCATCACATTTTTTCCCACTCTGCCCAGAGATGATCCTGGAGACACTGCAGTTTCAAACTTGCACTGTGACACTCTCCATCTTGCTATCTGAGCTTCTGGCAGCCTAAATCCCCTGTTCAGTGAAGCCTTGCCTCAAGCTTCCAGGGGAACCAGTTTGGCTCCTTTGAACCCAGTATCCTCACTTAAAACAAGCACATCTAAACACACTTATCATATTCCAGCACCAAAGTTCTCATACAGCACATATTTTTCTTCTACAAGCAACAAACTACATTCCTACTGCTATAAATACAGTATGTTCACTGGTTCCCTCCTTGGAAAAATGTCAGGTTCATTTGTCATGTCTTAACTTACATTAGGCAAGATTTCCAGTCCCAGAATTCGTATATATAATGTATACAAAAACAGATTGGAGAGGAAGGATTAAAGAAGCAAAATTATATCAAAGCAATTTAAGCTGATGCCATCCTGCCTGTATAGAGGAAACTGAATTTGAAATCCTGTTTCTTCTTAACTAATTTACATTCTACATCAGTCACAGAAAAGGTGAGACAGGATCAGCAACTCAAGGAATCCAAGACAACCAAGAAAATAAGCGCTGAACCCAAAGAGACAGCAACTGATCTTTTACTGTAAAGGGGAATACATGAAAAATTCAGACTTGATGTTACTCTCCTTTTAAAGTTATTCTAACTACATTACACACACAGTTCTTCTGGACATTAAATATTATATCCAGAAATTTGTAAATCTTTTTATGATAAATGCACAACTAAACATCAAGAGGGAACAAGCATTTGCAAGTTCAACAGCACAGGGTGCAGTGCACACCCATACTACACCTGGGAGAAATACACTGAGAGCTTGACTGTCATGTGAAAAATATGTGATTTTGGTTTTTGCAAGTGAAAAAAGCACCATGGTTGTGCACATGTTCTTATGTATTTTTGGATACATTAAGCCTAATATTAACTAAGCAGCTAATGCCAGAACATAGTTTGGAATGCAGACCATAATTCAGGATCCAGGGGGAAATGCTGCTGTACACTGTGTGCAGCAGGGAGTACTGATGGGAGTTTGGAGGAATTTAGATCTTCTAAGAAAATGAACAGAGAAACAATGTCTGCAATCAGTAGTTGAACTGATTGGACAGAGGAACAACTCTTATAGGTGAGCTTTAGCTTCCAGGGTACGATGGCCTTTTGGAAATGAAAACTGTTGGTCAGAGTGAATTCTCCTCTCTGAGAAGATGAAGGTGACACCCTGGGACAGGCTGTAAGACTAAGCAGAAAGGGATATTTGAATGCTGGATCCCAAGACATAAAACAGTGCTTAAACACTGACATTTTCTGCAGATCATTGTGCCTGGTATTGGCCCTTTTTTTGTGCTGGGAGATTCATGTGGCCCTGGAAGCTGCCAAAGAGCAGGACAACATCAGGTGCTCTCATTCCCCACTCTTGCTTCTTGGATGGACATCACACCCCATGGCAGCATCCCCCCTGCTTCTGTAGGGGTGTAGAAAGAAAGGCATTTGACCTTCAAACACAGAATCATAGAATCTCCTGAGCTGGAAGGGCCTCCCAGGACCATCAAAGCCCAACTCCTGGCTGCATGGCTGAACGTTCTTTTTCTCATTTTAATCTTGGACTACACTGAAATTTCTCTTTTCTTTTAGTGCTGAGACAACCCTCAATTATTTTTTATCAGAATTATTAGGAAAGAATGTATGTTTGAACTGTAAAATAATTTTATATTTTTGCATACTGCATGTCCTACACAGTCTTTGATTTAGCCAACATATTGTCATGAAATAAAATAAAATAAGGAGGAGGAGAATGGCTGTTTCAGACTTTAAGAAGAAATTTCATTTAGATGGCAAGGCAGAGTTCCTACAGCAATCCACATCTCAAGTCATCTGCCTAATAATATGACCACAGCTATAAATGATTCATTAAGAAATATGTGGGGCTCCTGAAAGTCTCCACCACATATTTCCTTACTGCTTTGAGCAAGACATTTAACCTCTTTACTTCCATTTCTCCACCTCTGAACCAGCATAACAACAGTCTTGCAGGATAATTGCAAGGCCTGATTTGGGTTTTTTTTTTTTTTTTGGCCAAAATGCTTTGAACATGAAAAGCTCAAGATGAATTGCCTAATGCATTTTTTTTCTGATTCTACTCAGAACACCCTCAAAAAGCCACCATGAAAGGGAGATTGCTTTTAGTCATCAACTCAACAGCAGTGTTGGGCACAGCCAAGCAAGCAATAGGGCAGCAAACAAGGCAGCAGAGGTTTGCCCACATCCTTCACCTTCACCCTTCACCAGTCCTGTTCTTTTCCACAGCTGCCATCACCCCTGTGCCAGCCCGTCATGCCAAGACCACTGTCAGACAACCACCAAGCTTGTGATGACAACAGAGAGCATTCATGTTCCTCCAATTTCCTGCAGAATGCCTCTGGATGACTAAGATAGAAATGCTGTATTGTTTGAGGACACCTGTGCCTTCCCTTGGACTGGAAGGGCTTCAGAAAATCCTTGCACAGTCATCATCTGGGCATTTACTCCACAAGATGTTTTTCTGTCCTATACTGCTCACCACCCATCCCAGGAATGTTGTACTTCCAGGCATTATGGATTAGCAGTGATCACCCTGCACGACCACCCTGCAGCCATATACACACTGTGCAATCCATAACCAGGCACGGAATTGCTCATCTCCATGGAAAGGAAGTCCAGTTCCTGAAAAGTTGCTAAGCCCTTACCTCTTCCTCTCCTCTTCCGGGACTTTTAGCTTGAAACTAAGCTGAATATAGGAATATTGATGATGGCAGCTGTGATTGTGTCCTGTGACTAATGAAAATACAAATTAATAGAAAAAGTGTTTGCCTTTGAAATACACCAAATTGTAGCAAAGAGCCTACAATATCCCACTATTTCCCCAAGCGGGACATCCCCAGGCCTTCCTTGCAAGGGCTTTCAGATCCCAGCTGCAAATTACTCAAGTCAAGCACTGCTTGGCACTCATTAATATGCATTAAAGACTAGAGCAGAAAACACTTAATCAAAAGGAAATGGCAGTTCAGAGAATCAAAACCTCTGCTAAGGTTAGCAAGGCGGTTATTTAGAAGTGAAAGCCACACAGAAAAAAATTCACAAGGAAGACTGAGAGTGAATGTCCTGTCTAATTATCACACGAATTACACTGACAAGCTACAAATGAGTCCATTTGTGGATCACATGGAGTTGGGGTCTAGAGTTCCACTAATCACTTTTGAGGGTAACAGGGCTTCTGCAAATCCCTGGAGACCTCCTCCCAGGGCCTTCAAGGACCACAGGATCTACATGTACAATGGCCACAGCCACATGGGCTTTCTGCCCAGGTCAGTGACACTAATCCCATCCCACATGATGGAGATCTCCTCTCCAGCCCAGGAGACCTGCCTGAGCTTTGCCACCACAGCACAGAGCTCAGCTGAACAGCAGGTTTCTTCCCATGTCTCCTCAACACCCCCAGCCCCTCCTGCATTTCCAAAGACATTCTTCAGAAGCCTAATTTGACAGAAAAACTGCCTGGCATATTTAGATCTACAGAAAACTCCAGGTTTTGGAGCGTTAGCTCCTGTGGATAATTAAATGTCTCTCTGGCTCTGCACTTGGTGAGCGACTTAATTGTCTCCTCATTGCATTCAGCTCACAGCTCCTTGTTCTGGGCTGTAATGAAGTAACCCATCCAGCGGCTGCTTCAGGACTCCAGAGCCTCAGCCCATCCTGAAACCAGGAGTTTAATTAATGCTCATTTTCTTCCTCATTAGTACAGACTTACAAAGCTTCTTATTGCCATAAAAAGACAGATTTATGTCCCAATCTTCGAGCACATGGTACAGATAGGAAGATAAAATTAAATGCAAACAAACCTGAAATTAATATTTTTTTTAAATCCACATAACTGGTTAACTAATTAAATCAATAACCTAGAAAAATAGTGTTTCAGAAACTCTTAGAAATAGCATTTCTGTAAATAGACAAAGATCTAGTTTTTTGAATATTTGATTCTGAAAGAGGTAACTAGCCAAATTACATACCTGCACATGAACAAATCCCAAATACAGTCTTGAAATACAGGCTATTTTCTTGAGACAAAAGCGACATACAAACTATCTGATATTTACCCTCAGTGCCTGGATTATGAGCTGCACTCCCTGCAATGCCAGTGAACACTCCAGATGGAAACTGGCAATATGTGATTCTCCCAACAATCAATTCACAGAGAATCTGAGAAAGACTTGCATTTAAATGTAGAGTTGCCAAAAATACTCTGTAGATGACTTGAAAGGGAAAATATTTGTATTTTCAGGACAAGATATTGGACAAAGTCTTATGCCATGTTTATATCGATGTGCTTTTACCTAAAAACACATTTCTCTACATTTGACCAAAGTGGAACTAGCAGAGCAGGGAATTTGCAAGCAAATCCCACATGTTACTTTCATGATCCTTCTCTAGGTCTTAGAGCCACAGGAACATGCTTTTTCAGAAAATAACAGATGTGTCCTCCCAACATGAAAGCCAGGTACAGAAATACTCTTTGCTCAGTTGCAATGGAATGGACCTGGTGCACCAGGAGCTCCAGTGACTGGAGCAAGTTCACCCAGGGAATCTGTGGCAGAGCTATGGACATGGCACAGACCTTCCAAACTCACCCCTGCCCATGTGGGATCTCTCTATACTTTCCCTTGTGCAATGTGTTCATTCCCAATCACACAGTACATTGATTCAGGAATATATGAGTTTGGAATTTTACTTTCATTCAACTTAATGCATGTAGATTCAACTTAATTCATGTAGATAATGCAAAAAAAAAAAAAAAAAAAAAAAAAAAAAAAAAAACCAAAACGTTCTTATGTCATATTTGCATCTGATTCTTTGAGAACATTCCTCTAAGTAGTGAAGCATTGCAGAGGAAGAATTGTGCAGTGCTGCAAATTCATCCTTCTTTACAGTGAAAGGAAGAACTGAAGGAATTGTGGCAAATATTTGGAACATACTGGCACTTACTGTGCTGCATTCTCCTGCTGCCCTCAATCTATACTGATCTATTCAGGCCCAGACTGGATGGGGAAGAAAGTTTCTAACTGATCATATATACTTTTGTCAGCTTTTTTTTCAAAATAGTTTGCAGTTAAGTCATGTTATTTTCACATTTTCTCAAGAAAAATAGGGGGTGAATGATTATTGGTACACATAAGAATTACACAGCCAGACTGACAGAGAGGCAGCTCCTTCTGGGTCACCCTGTGGAAGATGTGTGTCCCTTAGGGCACCCATTTATTCTCTGCATGGGGGTAAGGTCACATTTTCAGTGCACTTTGAGATCTACTAATGAATAGCACCATACAGGAACTACTGCTACTAAGAGCTCTTTCATGACAGGCTGCTTTCTACAGTCCTTGTTGCTCAAGGGAGGATGGGTATCCATCCATTCATGCATCTACAGACTTCCCCTGCTGGCAAAAATAAAATTTTGTCCCCAAAGCCCAGCTTAGTCACTACACAATTGCAGGTGTGATTGATAACAGCAGGGGGACAAATCTGAGCCAATATAGCCTGAAGTTAAGAGAGCTGCATTAGTTTATAGCAGATGGGAATTTGGATCCAAATCTTGCAGTTTTATGGTATAATTCATTTTAGGAGCTCAGAAGGGTTTTCTGTGGTTTTCAAGGGACACAACAGTGAGACAGACTGTGTCTCATTCTCAGTGAACCATCGAGAAAACAGACACAATTAAACTGATTTCACAAAGCAATGCCAAGAGATTTCAAGACAAAGGTCCTGGCCAAAGGGCCTGGCTTTCTCCAGTGAGCAATGCTAAAAACGCTGCTTTCAACTCCTCTGCCTTTACAAGAAATTACCAAATTCTCACCTCTGTCACTCAGCGCCTGCCCAGGGCCAGCAGCAGCAGCAGCAGACCAGGCACAGCCCCAAGCACTTCCCTCCAGTAAATCTCCTGCCTCTGTCCTCCACAACCTGCCCTGCCCTAGCAGCCACTCCCCTACGAATCCTCAGAGAACCCAAGAGATAAATCTCATTTTCAACAAGTTTAGGTAATATACAAACCCAGAACCTTCAGTATTTGCCACAGATCGTCCTTTTGCAGAGCACAGCCTGCAAAAGCGCAAAGGGCTCTGAAGCAGGCAAATTGAGAGCAGATCTCCCTGCAGCTGCTGTACAGGGAACAGCCTGGCACCTCTGCAAGGTTGGCTTCCACCTTTCAGACACCTCCACCAGCCTCATCTCCAACGAGCCCACCTGCAAAAGTGTTACAATTGTGTAGCTTTTCAGAGATAAGCAGTTCCTTTAGCTGAAATAATGCATAAGCAAGAACATTTTGGAAATTCTCTAGGCTTGATGCCCACAGGTACGTGTAATTCCGAGTGGGAAAGAGGTGAGTTATTAAATAGCTGTTAAGAATGAAAATGATAAATGTGGCAGATCTTGCAGACTCAGGGGATTGTAAACTTGATTTCTGTTGTTGCAAGCAGGGAATAGTAATTGCAGTGCCCTGAAACAGAGTTTCTCAACTTTAATCTTTCAGGGAGGAAAAGCATGAATATCAAGTCCATGAATTTGCTAACAGCAAGATTCAAAAAGATTAACTTTCCCAATTTTGACACACAGAACAATTTGAAATAAGGCATTTCTGAGGACATGGACAAAACACATAGTTGAGTCCTACCCTCAGCAATAAAACTTAATTGACATTCTGCAAGAAAACGAAACAAGTCCAACTGAAAAGCTCCTCATCTCAAACCCTTACAAAATGGGACAGTTGCTACACAAGTTTCTTTTCAAAAATATATTTGCTTAAGGCACAAATCACCACCCACTTAAGTCAATGGGTGTCACGTTCACAAGTCTCAAGGTCAGAATTTATAAATGGATTTGTAAGTACTAAAGCAGTTTAGTCTCATATTCTATATAAGGCAGGCCAAAGACTTTTTATCAAAGCATCACTGCAGCCTCCCAAAAATTGTCTGCAGCAGGGCTGGAACAGATCCATTAATGGGTAGGAAACAGAGTCCAGGGCTTTGCTATGGTAAACAAGATCAAAAGATCCAGACCACAGAAAACTGCAGGAAAAGGTTTACTGTATTAAAAAAGAAAAAAAAAGTTTAATATATTAAATTAATCTGAGTAAAAATTCAGCATTTAAAGTAATTTTATATTAGCTTATAAAATTCCTCACTCTTTTCTTAGGAAGACGTTCTGCAGCAGCATTGCACACCCAGAGGAGCATGTGAACTGCAGAGCACCAGCTGCAGGGCAGCAGGAGCCAGCCCTGGCCCCAGCCATTCCCATCTCCTGCTGCTCCCAGTGCCACCCCACCCTCTGTGGCACAGCAGCCCCAGTGCCCACACAGCGTGGGCAGGTTCAGGGAGCTCACCCCAAAATGCCCACCTTGGGAAGCCCCTTGGCAGAGCCCAGTGCCCCCGGGCTGCAGCTCTGACATTTGCTACCACAAGGAAAGACCCCCAGCAGGTAAAATCTCCCAGCTGGGAGAGAGCTTCTTGTCTCACACACACTTCATACTGTTCGATGCTAAAGCTCATCACCCAAAGCCTGGATTTGGACTGGTCTGGATTCGTGGCTTGGAAATCAGACAGGGTCCTTCTCTGCTAAATGCCAGCTTCACTCTAACACGATGTTCATAAGGGTGCAGGAAAACAAAAGTAACAAAAGGTTGCTGCAAATGGGGCTTGTTTTTCTTTCCACATCCTATAGCCAGGCTTATTTTAACCTTCTTTCTCTTGCCCTGCATTGGAGAAATGGACCTGGAAAGCAGTTTTTCAAATGAGAGCATGAAAACCTAATGAGAGATGAGCTTTCAATTTTATACTGCACTCAGCTGTAGGCTCCCAGTACAAGATGTCAACAAAGTGCAAGATACAGTACAAAAACTAAAATAATTAATCCCTGGAGGAACAGGCTTATTAAGAAGGATTAAATCAAAGAATTAATGTGCACTATTTGTCTGTGTGACAAAGACGAGGGGAGGCATATGATAACTCTCCAAGATCTGAAAGCATAGAAAGAATAAGAATTGCTGATGAGAAAAGCTTGGACATACCAGGAAACAAACAAAAAAAAAAAGAAACTCTGACACAAAATGTTAGCCTGCAATATTATAGGCAGTCTTATGCAAAAAAACCAGCTCAAAATTTGTCCTTAAAAATCTTTAAACACCTTATTTTTTACACTGCACTAGTACCTACAGTTCAAGGACCAAGGTTTAGGCATTGCACAATAACAAAGGCATTTTAGCAGACTTCTGCAGAGGAAAAAATAAAGAATATCAGCTGAGTCCAAAACAGGCTCAGGGAGCTCAGCAGTAGCTGGTGATCTACATCCTTTGAAAAGCAAAATCAAACATGAGTTAGGTTCAGACACCGAAGACAATCACCTGCTACTGGCTGGTTTTGAAGACAAGGTAAGGCCTCACATCTGGTCAAACAGAGTGTGGCTCCTGCAATTTTCTTTCCCTCTTTTTGATCACCTCCATTTTTTATGGTTTTCACTATTTGTGTTTTTCCAGATATTTTTCTCCTCTCCTCCCTCCACAGCTGCAGCTACTAATAAAACAACTTAATATTGTGCAAATCGAAGAACAAGAATGTTCCTTCTGTTGCTTAGACTATGGCTCCAGTAACCATAAACTTTTCACCATACTTCAGGAAGCACAAAAGGACTTAAATATCACACACAAAAATTTAAAGGACAAAACCACAGTTAGATAATAACTGTAGAAAGCTGAAAAGGCAGCAAGTGTTGCAGTAGAAGGTAGACTGGTAGTAGTGTTTTATTTTGGAAAAGCACCTATACTCTTAGGCAAAAGTGAAAAGTGTCTGTTTTCCAAAAATAAATAAATAAATAAATAAATAAATAATATCCAGCAGCAGTCAAGTAGCTGGAAGCTGGACACAACACACATTGAGTCAAATGGAGCCTGTAAAGGAACATGAGAGAGTATGGAAAATAAAGGCAAAGCAAGAAGCATAAGTCAGCCTGTAAATCTTTCAGAACTAGTAGAAATCAAATTACACACCATATGTCAGTGGGCTAATGTATTCACACCAGCAGAGCGGGGTTAGCACCACCACACATTCTGGTAAGTTTACAACTGGTGTGTGTTTATTTGGACAATACTATTACTATAGAAGATATTAAGCAAGTTCTTCAAGAGGTGGGGTGGTTTCCATAATTTACACGTCTACTATAAAATGATGTGGCTTTCTTACTTAAAGTTGCCTTTAAAATCTCATGGGATGGTTTTATAATGAAACAGACATTATTAATTTAGATTACTAGGGACAGAGAAAAAAGAAAATTTGTAGTTCTTGAGCCAACAGCAGAGCTTAAATACTTCTCAAAGTCAGTTGTCCAAGAACAGTTACAAGAACTACCAGCTGGGAATATGGGTCAGAGGAAATACTTTAGTAAGGGTGCCAGTTATCTACCTCCATAAATGCAAAAATCATTATTAGTTTTCAAAACAAATTGTCAGATAATCTGTACCTACACCCCCACTCACTCTGAAGTCAGTTATTGCATTGTGCATTTAACTCCTGTCTAGAGAGGACCAAACATCCAGCCCAGGGCAAAACAGCTGAGGGCACCAAGGGTGCTGCTGAGGGTAGCCAGCAGTGATGCAGCCAGAGCCTGACAGGAAACATTCCTCATCCAGAAAACAGCTTCCAACCAACCCATGCTTATCCCAGACCAGACAGGTGAACTTACACACTGGCAGTGAGTGGTGGCCGTGTGACCAGTGAGCCACTGGGCTTCACAACGAATTTCCAAGTGTTTTGGAAAAATTACAAAGGAGGTCAACATAGTCCTTGCACTTCCACTTTGAATTTGCTGCTAGCTACACAATTTAGATTAGAGATAGTATCAGGAGCCCTAGAGACAGAACCTAGGAAGATCAAGAAATGAATGCACAGGAACCTGTCAAATGGAAGATAACACTGACAAAAAAACTAAAATTCTTTGTTAGAAACATTTAACCAACCTACACACAAGTCCTAAATTAGCTACTTCCAACTCACGTGAGGGATGGACAACTATTGCAACAAGTTCAATAAATATTTCCTTTCACTTCACTCTACAAGTTCAATCAGCACCAAAACAGAAAAAAAAAAAAAAAAAAAAAAAAAAAAAAAGTTTAAATATGGGATAAAAAAAGACAAGACAGATGGCATTGTTTTGTTGTTACACAAGTCAGTCCTATAACTGCACTGAAAACATGGGATGCAGGATGCCTGCAAATACAACCTAACTGACATGTTTCAAAGAAGTTGAATGGGAGTGGCCAGGATCTCAAACCCATCCTCATTTCAGCAGGGAGGCTGAAAACATTAAATATTTGTTTTAACATGAATGAGAAGGACAGAGAAACACAATTAATGGTGTAATAAGGACTACCTGAAAGCCATCTCTTCATTTCACAATAGAGTATCAATTAGATTAAATATTCTTTCTCCTATCTCCTTCTGCCTAAAACAAATCACAGAGTAACTCTACAGTTTTTATTCTCCATCTGACATTTTATTGCAAATTAAAGACCTTTAATACAAACAGTGAGGAGCCTCAGAAGCTCCCAGGTGCCCCAGAAAGAAGAGAAGCAGGTCTGGACTTCTTGATTTTGGACTCCTGCCAGACCAAAAGACTTTATTAAATGAAAATGCCCAGAGGATTCTAAAGAGAAAATCTCTTTTAGTTTATTTGTTTAACTAGTGATATTGCTTCATATTTATGGGCTGAGTTTGTGCTAGTAACATTTTGTTTTTTCAAGTCAGTGTTCCAGCTGACCCGGGTTTCACAGGACTTACACCTACTGTGACAGTTTTACAACCTGTTGTAGCTGCCCCACACAACACAGCCAAAGCCAAGCTGCTCTTTTGGTAACACTGTCAGGTTTCCAGCTCTCCTTCAACAGGTTTCAAATTCTATTTAGGTCCCTCATCTCTATGGTAACTGCCAACTCCACGGAGCCTCACAGCATCATGCTGGAGGAAAGCAATCCCCCAAAATGAGAGTAGGGTAAGCTGGATGATTTGCCCAAGGACATGTAGGAACTCTGTGGCAGAGATGGGAAACCAAATATCCTGAAGACCAAGTCCAGAGCATGATCCACAAGGTGCCCTTGTCACTCCTACCAGCAAAATCTCTCACTTCAGGCAGCTCTCAGCATCAGAGTCACTTCCAACCATTCCATTGCTCTCAGTTCAAAATGCAGGAGAGGTGTGGGATATCTCATTGCCTGCTGTTCCTGTTCTACTCTGCTGCAAGGAGTTGGTCAACCAATGACCCTCTCTGCCAGCTGTTCACCACCAGCCCTGACTGGCCACAGGGCTGCAACAAGGAGCTTCACACAACTAGGCTTTCATGGGATTCATCTGAACTCTGGGGAAGCAGGAATTTCAACAAAACTATTAAGGTTGTTTTAAAAAGTTTTCCAGATTTTATCATTTTTCACACAGTCTGCAATTCTCCTTCCTGGCTTTTGAAAAATGGCACACAGCTGTGCTTTGGATCACAGCTGTGACTTCTGGCAGCAGGCAGAGGAGGCCCAGTGCAGGCTGGGGTAGCCAGTGTCACCCTGAGCTACCTGGGGCTTCTCATCAGCCAGGAGAGACCAGTCCCCCTCGTTGGCATGGCAGGGTGAGGTGTTGTGGGCTCCTGCACTCAGCATTTCTGAGCTGTGAGATACCCTCTGGATCTGCTCTGCTGAGCAGAAACACTGGGGAAAAAATTACCACACGAGTGAAAGGCAGTGGGGAAGATACAAGATGAAAAATCCAATCAATGTTGGATTTTCCTGCACTTGAAGTCAGTTTTCTTTGGTTTTTGCCCCTTCAAGTGTTTATTTTGTTGTATTTGGTCTGTTTTGATGTTATCCAGGCTCCTACCAATTCTCAGCATCTTATTTTCACATCCATCTTTTCCACAGATCCTGAACATATTCTCTGCCTTTTCCAAAGAGCTTGCTGGGTTTTGTGTCTCTGCAGAACAGATGGCACAACACTCAGATTTGCTTTAATAACTGAACCAATGCAGTTGCTTTGTTCTGCTCTGTTCACAGCTGCTTGGTGAGCTGTACCTCTGCAAGCCAAGGACAGGGATGCTGTGCCCATCAGCTGGCAGTGGGCAGGACCAGGCACTCTCCAGTTCCCCTGGACCCAAACTGGCCTGAGGGCAGCATGGATGGGCACAGACATGGCATCTCCCAGCTGGCAGCACAAGGATCAAACACCAATAGGCACCTTCCTCCCAGGTCCTCAAGAAAAATAAACCTTGGGAAAGCATTAAAGTGCAAGGGGAGGTAGGGAGAAGTAGGAGGAGAAAAGAACAAGACATGCTGACTCTCCCAGAAGTGCCTGAGGATAAGTACTGTCATTTTTAACCATATTTCAACTTCTTAAGCAGCCTCCCATCAGTCAGAATTACAGTTTGTGGAAGGAACCTGTCCCGTCTTGGAAAGCCAGAGGCCACGTAGCCCCGTGACAGCAGGCTGGGATCACACAGCTTCTGAACAGAGCCAAGCAGTGACAATTAACCCCTGGCCTGCCAAGAGCTCTGCAGTGCTGGCAGAGACAGGGAGCAAGCCACCGCTGAAAGTTGTGCCTGGTGATGGATGAAAGAGTCTTTAAACAGCCTGCTGTGGCCAGGTCACATCGTGCTACAGACAGGACCCCCTCCTTCCTCAGGTGGGAACTCGTGTGCACAAAGAGCCAACTCCAGGTTAGTGGTCCAGATTTCTTCTGCCTCAAAAGAAAGATGATGAGTTCACACTTCCAACTGATAACATCAGCAACCAGAGGTGTGTTTGAAGGAGCCTTTCCTCCTCTTCCACAAACTCACCATCCAATTTTAGAGAGACACAGGGAAATATTTCAGGCCACTTCAATTCAGTAAGGAATTTTGAGATACACGGTTTTGGTTTCCATTTGGACTAATGCCCATTAGAAACACGATAAATTACCATGGAGAGAGAGATGTCATTTTTCAACCCATGGAGATAATCCTAGAGGAGGGAGAGGAAGCATAAGGAAGTACTGAGCTCAGAGGTCTTGCTTGGGAAAAAAAGCCTGTGTAGAAGAAAGGGATTAATAAAACACCTGTGTGTTCCTAGAGCTCAGACTCCTCCTGGATTTACACTGGACTGCTGATCCTCAAAGTATTACATTTGGGATATCTTTGCTTCATCAGCCAATACTAATACAGACAAAACTTTAAATGTATCAACACATCCTCAGTTATAAACACATCACTATGTTCATGGCAACCAAATTAGGAACCAAGCATTAGGAGCCAAGCAACTTTTTCATCCACTCATGACTCCTACATTCATTCACAAGTGTGTTGTATTTGTAACTGGTCACTAAAGGCAGTGACACTTACAATAGCTCTGAGAGAAACAGTCTTTGGGATCTACTTCCTACCTTGGGCAAAGAGGAGGCAGAAATGAGAGCAGAGTAGTAAAGGCCAACATTTTTCTACAAGATTTAAAGGTTTCTCTTAGAGACTTTATGCTGTTTTTTAATAGTTTATTGGAAGAAAAGAAAAAAATCATTTAATTGTCTCAGAGGAACTGAAAACGACTTATTTTTTATTTTACTCTCTCCAAGCTTTTTTATGTATCCCTCAAGAGTGAACAAAAGTTTGCTTTTTTTCCACATCTTGTAGAGATTTTTTAAAATTAGCATAATGCTTTTAAAATTAATTGCATTTTTTAAAAAGAATAACTTCAGCTTTCTTGCAGGCAGCTAGTGTAACACATGATTATGCAAACCACAACCAATATTTTGGTGCCAAAAATACAGCTCAGCAGAGAGATGTATAAATACTGGCCAAACCTTGGAAAGTTCGAGTAACAGAAGTAGATAACATAGTTCTCCTTTCAGCAGCTATTCAAATTTCCTTCCTTTTTAACTTCCTTGGAAAGGAATCAATTAAAAACCAAACATTAATACAACTTCTACACAATTTTTAATAGCTTCTATCTCATGGGATAAACTAAATCACACCTTAAAAACTCCCCTTAACATCTCCTTTCAAAAAGCAATGTCATTCACTATGGCCAGAGCTCTCTGTGCTCAGCTCCTGGGGCTATAAAAGCAAAACCTCAAAAACAATAAAATTCAGGTAGCAGAAACTGGGCTTTGGAACTCTGTTCTTCTCCAAGACTTGCACATGACTCTGCAGCAAGCAAGACACTTGGCACAAGTGAAAGTGTGGGCAAACAGAGGGGTTTCCTATTTTACAAGTGATTCATAGGAGAGAAATTGCTGAAAGACCCACTTAATTTCAAATTTGTTTTTGCTCTCTGCAAAGGCAAACTTGGACATTTATAGATTTCTTTACAGATCAGTACTTGTACAAATTTTATAGAGGGCTAAAATTAACATGCAGGTATTCATAACTACTTACTAATGCTATTTTTTAAAGAGCTGAAATATAATCAAATATTTGTATGCATAAAAAAGTAACTTTCAAACCTGAGCCTAATCTTTCTCCAGTGAAGCACACAGGCAAAGACCAGCCAGGTACCTGGCATGTATGTCTAAAACAATAGCCTGATACTGGGAGGCTCCTGAGAATTTCACAGTGGGAAAAAAATCATTACATTAGAATGTAATTACAGCACAGACCATGTGATTGCATTATCTAACTTGTGACTACAAGGTTTTTCAAAAGCATTGGATTCATATGGAAAACACGTGGATAGAGAAACCTGGAAACAAGCTTCTCCATCTGTCACCTTTCCCTCCCATAAGTGCTGTGTCACTGAGCAGTCAGGCTGAGCCTCCAACTCTTCTCAGCAAGGAAAGGACTAACCATACTCTAAATTCTCACTGGAAATGACTAACTTGGAATAGTTGCCACTCTTGATATCAATATATAAGGCTGTAGCACAGACCTTGGACACTGTGCTTAAAAAAGCACACCCCTCCCCATGCAGTGCATAGCTGATTTTTTTTCTATTTGTTCTCCACTGGTCTTTTCTGGATCTTTTTAGTTGTATGAGTCAATGCTCATTAACAATACACATAGGTTTATTGGGATTTGGTTTTCCTCTTTCCTTTGACCCAAGTATAAAGAACTGCACACTGAAAAAAACATAAATATTCGGGGGGGGGGGGGGGGGTGGTCTTTGTATGCATTTTTAACAGCACATTGTGCCTCCCCTACACACTCCTTTTAGGGATGTATAATGTCAAATCTAAACAGGTTATATTCATCTCATCTATTATTAACCAAGAATCTTCTGTACAGATTTCAGTATATGTTTACTCTGTGAAAGCCTACACAGTACAATCTACAGCTAAGAGCAATAGTAGACACCTACAGAATCAGAGAAAAAGGAGGAAGAATTCTGCAAAGCAAATGAACAAAAGCTAAATAGATCCTATTATATTGCTCTGACTCTGTGGAAAAGGGAGAACAAATATTGAACATGCAGTATTACCATTTATTTCCTTTGAAGTCGCTCAGGAGTAAAGAGGCATTGTGTAAACATATAACCCACAAATTGCTGATGATCAAACTACAGCCCTGCACACAAGGATTAGATACAAAAAACAAACCAGGAGTGGGGTAAACACCAGCTCATCAGAAAGAATTACAATCTGCCAATACACAGTAGCTGGAGAGCTTGGGAGTGCCCAAGCCAAGAGCAGTGCTGCTGTTTGCACTTGAAATCATAGAACCATCTAGGTTGGAAAATACCTTTAAGATCATCGAGTCCAACCATAAAACACAGGATCCAAAGCACACAGCCCCAGGGGCTGACTCCATCTGGGAGGCACATGTCAGGCTGAGGGCACAGAACCATGCAAGAAATGATGAAAAGGCAGCACAGGTTACAACAGATTGCCAGAGTTATCAATTCAAATGCGACAAACGATCCCTGTGGGCAATACTATTTCAAGAAGTGTCTACCTGGCAGGGGAGCAGCTGACTCCAGGAGCCTGGGCTGCCAACCTGTGCTTTCCTGAAGTTGCACTTTTGGGACTCCTCAAGCAACAGACAGCTGGGGAAAATTACACACATTTCTTCAAGTTCTTACAGGATTTTAAATTGCATTTATAATGACAACTTGATCACCGAGACAGACTGGAAAGAGAGGCAGCAAAACAGAATGTTTGACAAGGTCAGCTTCACTTCCCAGCCCAGCACAGTGCAATGAAGTGCAGCCCGAGCCACTGCAGCCAGCAAAGCTGGCACAGGGAATGCACAGCACCTTGTCAAATAAGCAGCAGTGCACATGTCTAATGCCTTTAATTTTGTATATTGGAATCTGGTGCATTAATAAAGCCTGTCATAATGGGCACAAGGCAGTTTGGAGCAATTTCTGCACGTCAGTGTTACATTAGCTGCCGGTTTAGAAAAAGTGTAAAGATACATAGTTTTCATTAGCTGACAAGATTCGTAAAAATTATGGGGAAGAGAGTTGAAGGGAACTAATTCTTGCTACTGTGCAACTGAGTCCATGTTCTTAAAACAACTAAAAATAAAAAAAAAAATTAAAAAATAAAAAGAAACTAAAAAAAAAATCACCAAAACACAAACCAATCTACTTACAGACAATTTTACACTCTCTGAGCCTGACATGGGCTTGTTCTGACCCATTATTAGAAACAGAATAGCACAAAAAAAAAAAAAGTCAGAGTTCTTCTTTATTCTCCAAGCTTAGCCCTGAAAAGTCAACACTAGAATCTGATCATATTGCCATGATGGAGATAGCCTTTGTATTTATTGGTTACTCCAAAAGAAGTTCAGTTTCAAAGGATGTAGAAGAAACAAATGTGACAGTCTATTTTTAATAACATAATTGCTTCATCTGTCTTGTAATGAAATAATTTTTTGGCAGAACAACTGGCTGAAACATGAAATTCTGGCAAATATTACAATATTCTCATAAACTTATGAATCAGAATACTCTGGAATTTTAGTCAATCCTTTCAACAAAGCAAACCTTAGCAAGTTATGATAACCTAATTTAAAACAATTAAAATAAATCCTGGAATTTCTGTGTTCAGTGTAACACATGAGCTTCTAAACATCAACTGCTCACAACAAAACTCTTGTAAATGAGTTACGAAGTAAGGATTACTGACAGAAATTATTTGGTGTATAATTTTAATTAACAACTAAATTCAAGTAAGCCATGCTTTATTCCCAGGCAATTCAAAACAGAAAGAGGTGACATTCATAAAATAAATTACTCTTTATGAATTATTCACCCAGTTTTAATATCTTTTTCAGACTTTCCAATCTGTTCACTAAACCCTACTGTGAAAAGCTCAATATCATATTCATTAAAATAAACTTAACTGAACCCTGAAAGAAGGCACACACAGATTGGTCATTACAACCAACTGTTCTGCATCTGAAATTCCTGTTTTACACAAATGCAGAATGAGTTCTCTTACCTGTATTTTAAAAGACACATCAACACCTGGATTACAAGTGCTATCCTTAAAAAGAAACTAAAGATATCTGGGCATGACCTACTGACCTACTTCCTAGGCAATCACGGGCAGACTTGGAAGATGTTGCCTGTCTCCTGACAGTGGCTGGATGTCATAAAACTCAGGATGAAGCCCCGGTCACGGGTCTGTTCTCTTGCCATGTGAAAGAACATGTTTAAGGTAAGGTGAGTCACGGGCTAAGAGAGTAAACTTTCCACATCCTGACCTTCCCCTTGCACTGAAAGTTCTTCACTTGCTCATCACTTGGATCTGTCCAAGAGCAGGAGAAGGGTACAGGCTCCTGAAACAGCAGCTCCCTTGGTCCACACTGCCAGGATGCAATCACAGACCCTTTGGTGACTCATGACCTTAAATCCTACGACACACAAACTAAACACACTCATTGACCTCTGCTGGGGAGCACAGGGCAGTGATGAATGAAGAGGAACTGGAGCTGCTGCTGTCTGCATTACTCACCACAGAGAGTTCACTTCTCCCATATTAGTAAATACAAAAATATGCAGTTTTATCATCAGCCAAACAGCCAGGCTGTGGTCCACAGAGGATAATCTGGCAGCCATTGCTGCAAGGTTTTTCCATTTGGTTTGCTATTACGTTAAATAAGATGTCTCAGATCTCGCTCATAACAGTCATCTGGTGGGTTATCTCTCATGTATATGAGGAGGGCTGTTTTCCCAAAACCTGATGTATCATTGTGACCAGCATATGTCAGGGAATTGCAGATCAGCACATTACAGAGCACTGCTGTAGTCCCAGCCCTGAGAACAAATGCAGCACCAGACCAGAGGACAGGAGCACGTGTCAGAGAGGCCCTGCTCTGCTGGGAGGCTGAGCACATGCTGCTCAGGGCACACAGGGATCCCACATGCCAGGCAGCACTGAAGGAAGGAGATTCACAATGCAAATCTAATATTTACACTCTTTCCCACAATCTTAGCCAAATTGTCTATGATCTGTTAGCAGCCTAAGTAAATATGGAAGGATGCAAAAGCAGGAAAAGAATCACAATTCTGCCTTGTAGGACAACAAACAGGAGTAGCCAGGACAGATAGTGATGCACCTCACAGCAACCTCTGTCCCTCAGGTTCCTGTGACAGGGGGAAGCCTGGGCTCACTGAGGAGGGTCTTGTGGCATTGCTGTGCTGGTGCTGCTGTGCACAGGGGATGCAGAAAGGTCAGCAGAGGCAGGGTGGCTCTTTGAAAGGCTGTAAAGGGTGTCCCCATTCCCTTTCTGAGAAATATGTCAGCATTAAATAAACTAACTCTGCTCTCAAATCTTCTGCTCTCATTTGCAGTGTCTGAATTCCCCAGAAATCCCAAAGAAGTTGCTGCTTCTTATTTTTGAAGGAAAACCTAAATCTTACATAGATGTTTCTGAGCAAATTTAGGGCTTGAGAGGGTGAGGGAAAGTGTTATTTTCAGAGGGAAAATGGGCTAAAAATTTCCAACTAACCCTAATGGATCTACAGCTGTGTTCCCTCTGCTACATCACCACCCTGACCCTGTGCAGCCACAGCCTCCTCTTTGCATCCAAGAAACATGACTAACGTGCTGGAGGAGTAATCTGATAACTCAAAATGCTGGACAGTGATGTTTCATGTCCACTCTGTACCAGCCTAAAACACCAGAAAACATTTTCCTTGGAATGTCAGATGACCTGCAGATGAAAAACACTTAAGATAAATACTCTTTTTGCTGTGAGCAGGAAGGAAGGTGGAATGGGATTACCCACAACTTAAACACCAGAGGGAAGAAAGAAAGAAAGAGGCAAAGGCAGAATGGGAGAGAAAGCAGAACCTGCAGTAAATGGCATAAAGGTCCAAAATAAAAGGATGGTGTGGCGAGGAGAACAGGGTTTCAACTGAAATGTCACAAGTGGTTTGTTAAGCAGCTGCCACCAGTGAATTTTTAGAAATGAGAAATTTAGATCACAGGAAATAAAGGCGATGGAAATTGATCATGCCAAGAACATAATTCAAAGTTCCTTTCTCACCACATGCATACCTGGAATTATTTCTTATTAATATAATGTCTTTAAAGGAGAGAGAACAAAGCCATCTCACTATTCTCAGAGATCACTGCCTGGCACAGCAATAACATATCCATCAAGAATAACACACAGCAAGGGAACGCTCATGTGCAGTTCAACAGCTGCACATTGTTTTAAAGATGAACAGAAACAGTCAAAATACATTTTGTGCTATTTTAATATCTACATATTTAAACATATCTAGTAGGTAAAGGAAATCGAAATCCAAAGTGCTAGCAGGCTGCCAAAACCAAAAGAAAAACCCCATGGTGTTGCTGTTGGCTCCAAAGAAAATGGTTTGTCCCTTCTTCCAAGAATTTTAAGAGTTAGTGATAGAAAGCAAAAGGATGGGAGAAAAACATAGATCTAAAAAGAACAAAATTACCATGTAAATGGAAACTACATACTGGGTCCCATATGTGTGTCACATTCTTCTGCTCATGGTGTGCATCAGCCCTGTAACTCACAATTTCGGGTCAACACTCTCCACTGTTCTCTCTAACACACACCTATTCTGGGCATTAACACACTCTGTGGTTTATTTTTGTTTGTGTAGAGGGAAAGGGAAAGACCATCTCTAAGTAGAAGTCAGCTTACATCATTATTAGAAAATGAGTTTCCATGAGGAGCTTCAGAGATCAAAGTTCTGATCTCCTCTCTGGAAATTAGTTTTGCCCTACCTGAAGGAGCAGGTGGGGAAGGCTTTTAACCCAGAGGAGGCTCTCGAGGCTGTGATCAAGGAGGAGAGAGGTGAGGGGCTGAAGTGACCCCATTCTCAGCCATCAGCAACATCTGTGCCAGCATTTTTTGTAAACCAGATTACTTAGAAAGAGGACACTCCACTCCAGTATGTAGATGTTGCTGCAACTGATTTAAAAACAGGATTGTGGGCACCAACAATGAAAGCAGATCTCAAAACACATTAAATGGGAAAATGTGGATGATGAGATCTGCATATGAGACATGTTTAAGGACCTTGAAGCAGTTTAGAAAGAAATTCTAGCTTTGTAAGCTCCCTACTAGATAAAGAGGCATCACACTCCAAAAAAGATGAAAGATGAGCAGAAAAAGCAGAAGTAAATGAATCAACTAGTTCCACAAAGTTGATGCACAAAAATTAAAGCTCACTAAGTGCTGGGGATTATGCTCATCTGAAAGAGGAATTTGTTTGTCATAACTTAATCCTACCCAGACGAACATTCAGCAACTACACTCACTTCACTGCCAGAAAAGACCATTCTGGCAGAGGCTTGAGTTGCTCTAGCTAAGTCCCAGTAACTTCACTATTTTAGGGAGTTTTGACCAAATTTTTGTGTTCTTCAAATAAACAATGCTCAAGCATTGTTAAGAAAATCTTAAGTCTACTACACCAAATAAGTCATCATATTTTTGGAAAAATAAGCAACCACTCACAGCTTCAGAGTGGGATGACTTTACACCTGCTATTAATCTTCATGTACTTGTGGCTGGGACCTTTGGCTTTGGCCATTTTCAAGGCAGAAAGACCTGATTAATGGGAAAGCAGATGGTAAGTGATATGATAAAACACTTATTCCTGACAGACAGAAACAACACAATCACATTTACATCCAGTGCAACCCAATTCCCCCCGCCCTCCTCAGAAGTGCAATACAATCACTGCTCCTGCTCCACAGCTGTGTTTCCTCAAGGAAGAAGAGAAGGATCAAGAATGTGAACACAGAGAATTCCCATTGGTGGAAAGGCAACAAAAACAAGATTGTACAGTCTGTGAATTCAGACTGATAATCTAAGTTTTTGCCACCACTTTTCCTCTCATTGCACCACCAAAATGAAATGAACCTGGAACAAGTTATAAATCAGCCTTTACAAAAACAGGATTTGTTGTCTTTAAATGCACAGAGTTCTGCCATCCTGCAATGCATGAATTCTGCAGCCTTTGCACTTTAAGGGACATTAATTCAAATGAATACAGTAGCAGACCACTGCCATATATTACACTTTGTTTTTACAGATGTACGTAGTTTTCCAATTGAAAGATAAAATAATGCAAACCTAGGCAGGGGAATTAGGTATGCAGGCAGAGTCAATGTACAGGTATGAAATACAAAGCAGGACTGGCATGCTGACAGGACGCTGCTATTCTCTAGGGCAATCTAACATTTTAAAAGGGTAAAGTGTGCAGTTTAAGAACATTCAAATGGCCAAACACAGCTTCCTGTTTACATAAATTAATAGGAGATTAGTTCTTTCCAAGCTTTGAGTTCTGCAAGTGACGTGTAAATTCCATGTGACTCACAAATCCTTTGCACATGGCCCAAGTGCACACGGGATTTTCCATCCCGAGTCAGCACTTGAGTCCAGCATTTTCCTGTAATGGTGATTTCTGGGAATGGAGATAGAAACTCTAAGATCTTTTTCTCAGTCCATCCTTCTAAAGACATGTGGTAACTTTGTTTTGCAGGAGCAAGCCTGGTAAAAATGCAGACCAGATGGACATGCATGGCTATTGTGAGCCCTCCAAGGAAACAGGCACTATCTTCTCTGTCTGAGGCCAATGTCCTGAAATACAATGCCTGTATTTCTGCTGAAGAATGGTGAGTGATCTTACCCACTTCATTCCCAACATAAGGGTTAGAATAAAAGTCCTCTACAGATGTCAAGTAGTCCACAGGGTGACCACAAGATGGTAAGAAAGATGGAAAGCAAATTCTTACCATGTTGGGAATTGCATCTGTTTTTCCTCAAGGGGAATATTCAAATCCACCTCCACTGAATTTTCAAGCCTCATGCATGCCACAATAAACCAGTAAGCTCTGAAGAGCCTGATGGCTTTGTTTTCCCCTGAGGCCAAGTGCAATCCACAACAAAGAGGGACTGATGACTGCCCCACTGCCAGGGTGGGAAAGGCACACTCCCAGCAAGGGCGGGCATCACACTCCCTCCACACTAATTGGAAGAATCATCTGCTGCCTGTTTCAGCTGGCCTTGCAACCTCTTCACACACAGTCCAAACACTCCTCGTGGGAAAGCTGGCAAAAGCCCCAGAGAGTTACAAAATGATGGATTTTGCTTGGACAAGAGATTGCCAGAGTTAATTATGAACCATTATTTAGACATATTGGTGAGGAAGACATAACAATTCTCAATACTCAGACTTATTATGAGGCCTGCCAAATTCCTGCCTCTGGGTTCAACGCTGCACGTAGACCAAGACATTCCTTCAGAAATTGGCATTGATGAAATTTTATGAATAAGCAAAACATCCCATTAGCAAGGGGTCTCTGAGCACCCATTAGTCAGAGCAGCAATAAAAGCACGGGATGGAGCAGCCTACACGGTCACTTCTCGCCCTGTCCCAATAACATGGATCGTGAGAAATGGATTTGCAGCCCAAGAATGTTGATAGCTTGGGAATAGGCTGAAATTTCACCACGTTAAGTGGAAAGAATGGGGAAATGAATTTTCATTTTGCCAAGAAATCAAATCAAATTAAATTTCCCATCTTGGGCTTTTTTGAATCTTCTCAACTTCTTGCAAATCAGTCATTATGCCAAGAAAATACCTTAAAAATATCACAACGAACACAAACCCCATACTGCTAAGGCAAATGGCGAGTTAGAAAAAGAAAACATTTTCTCCAGTGTCTGAAAAGCTTTGATGCCAACTAACAGAAGATGGGAGAAGTACCATAATAGGAAAACTGAGAATTTAATACATGGAGACTGATGGGATATTTGGACAATATAATATAGAAAAGCTATGAGAACTGCAGTAACAGCAAAGCTCCAAGCTGCTCCTAACTGCAATAATGAGATGTGCTGATGGAATTATGCAGAAATGTGAGGGTTTTTTCATAATATATGATGCATAACCGCAAATGTCTGTCCTCACTGGGCCAAGACAGACACAGAGTTTTCTGTCTAAATAGAGGATGATAAAGATATGATAGCAGTGTTTCTGAGCCTACTGATTGCCTGTGAAGCCCCAAGGATCCCCAGTTGCAATAAGAACAGATATTCTCAGTACTTTGAGACTCCCAAATAAAAGTTCAATATCCTGTTTCCAAAGGTGTCCTGTAACTCCTTCCTAAGGAATTATGTAAGACTAAGTGGTATTAAACATCATACCTCCTGCAACCTTGCAAGCCAGTGATTTTCTCCAGAATGTACGTCCTACTTCCAGCAAAGTGCTAGTCTGGGATTTCCTGCAGCAGTGCTGGTGAATGGATACTTCACAGCCCTTAATCAATTTTCCTTCTGTGAATCTCTGATGATTTTTTGAACTCTTGCAGCACTTTACCATCCACAGTATCACTCAGCAAATAGTTCCATGACTTTATTGTGCTGAGCTGGCTTCCTTGTGATTGTCTGAAGCTGCTTTCTCTAAGTTTTACTTGATATCTCTTAGTTGTTACACAGGTAGAGACATGGGACCTTCTTCTGCTCACTCATGACTTTATAGATCTTGATATCTCAGTATTGCTTAGTTCCATGACTCCCGTGGAATTGTTCTGTCCTTTGCAACACTCTTTGAACTGTCCTTGGAGACAGGTCCATCACAGCCCTTGTTCCACTCTCGGGGCCCAAGAACAGCTTTGTTTGGTTCCCACACTGCCATAAAAACAGCCTGGTCCTCCAGAGACTCAGATGAGGAGGAGTTTTGTGGAAATTACCACTGCAATTCACTGGCTGCTATTCTCTACATTCTCAGTTCTGTAATAGTACCATGCTCCATAGCTTTGTTTTATATTATTTTGGTATTACACATCATACCTCCTGCAAACTTGTCGCGGATGTCCCATCTAAAGGTTTAGTCTCAATTCAAAGTTAAACTCCGATCTGAATATAAGATTGGCAAGTTATAATTCAAGGTGACAGAACACTATTGTGGATGAAAAGTGACAGACAGCAAAATTAGTGGTTTATCCTTACACAACCATAGCTCCTGCTATCCCAGTGAAGTCTGTTTTCTACCACTGTAAAGTTCAAGCAATTCATGCTTAGAGGAAAGAACTCATTTCACAATTTTATCACTGTTGTTATGATACCAGCAGGCGTTTCTTTTAGAGCTTGCTCTGGCAGGAGCATAACTCCCTGCGATTCTCCCCCTGCATTTAAAACAAAAGAGCTCAAACTGTTGTGGTTGCAGAGAAACGTTTGAACTTTAACACAATCTTAAAAGCTCAGGGGAGGTGGCAGATATAAACCCAAATATGATGAGAAATTAAACAACAAATCTGGGGATTTTTCACCAAATCTCATTTTCTGAGCAATTGGATTTAGCGGATGAACCTCCCTCTATGGATTATCCGTCTGTTTCCTAACGCCGTGCCTGCAGCTCATGCAAGTTTAAAACAGGTTCCTTGGGTATTCATTTCACCATGAAGTTCAGCTCAGGCTCATCAGTCTTTTTGAGATGAGGGAGGCTGCAGTTACGAGTTGTTTTTGGGGGGTTTTAACCTCTCCTTCAAGCTCTTGTTGTCTCAGCAACTGCACGTGGTCTACACAAGCTGCAATCAAACCTTTGACTCAAGGTCCACAGACCTAAATTGAGTTCAGAAGGACTCCAGGTTGGATTTAGCAGCTCAGAACTTCACTCTGCTGCTTTCCACAGAGTTCAGAGTACAACCAAAACATCTTTTTCATTCTGCACAACACACTAAGTTACAAAATAATACTCACATACTCCAAATTCATGTTGCAGTTTGTATCCAACTTCCATGTATTTATGTCTGTTTATATTAAATCATTGCATATTTTAAGTCTTTACATAAGATGGGAACCTAAAAATGGTAAAAGCTGCTTCAGGAAATTGGTATTCACTTACAGTTTGTTTACACTTGATTCAGAACTTCTTTTCAAAAGCTTCTCTGAATTATTATTAGCAGCTTTTACACAACGCTGAAAACATACAGATCATTTTACACATAGAATGAAGAATATTCTCTGTCCTGAACACTTAGTCATGGACTGAGTTAAATTGGAATCAGGTTTCACAATCATCTTCTCAATTTGAGAATATAAATGGCAATGTTTGTAAGTATAAATATAAATGGCAATTGTCCTTGCCATGGCAGGGGGGTGGAACTAGATGATCTCTAAGGTCCCTTCCAACCCAAACCATTCTATGATTCATTCCATGAATGCGCCCTCATTTGAGCAAAATGGCTTAGAAGTCAGCTAAATACATGTTTGGCTGAAACAAGCAGGCATTTATCTGACAATCTTGGCATGTACAAAACTTATTTACAGCAAATGAGAAAAATGGGGACTTTGAAGATACAGAGCGTCAAATATTGAACATTATGAAACTGTTCTACAATTGTCCTAGGCACGATCAGTGGAGGCTCACTAGCTGCATTCTGTGCCCAGCTCTGGGACCTGATCCTACCCATCCCTTTCAATTTGTTTATGGCCTTGGTCAACTCTGAGCCTGTAGGTACTTCCAAGAGCACAGGCATGCTTCCCTTGGCCCTACATTCAAGCCTCTGGTTTCCAACCATGTCTGAACACATCCCCAAACACTACTGGGAAATCCCCTCAGAAGTTTCCAGGTAGCTCTCTGAGGAAATATTCCAGCTGTGAGGCAACAAATTATTTATTTTCTGGTTTCCCCTTTCTAATTTTTAATACAGACCACATTAAGTTGCTCCCATATTGCTTATTTCAGTTGTCTCCCTTTTGTAGCTACACTGAATTGGCAGAAGACAACTCAAGACAAAAACAAAGGTACTTTATTTCTGAGACAGCTCAGATTCCAGAAATCCATGAGGGAGACACTGGCTACAACCCTCTCTCTCCATCCATTCCCAGAGCCCAGAGTTCACATGGAAGTGTTTCCATGGGATGGCAAGGGCAAATTGGTAATTGGAAAGGGAAGTCTACTCTACAATTTTACCACTTTTAAGCTTGTCTGGTCCTTCTGAAGGAGAATGCCATATTCATGGGGTTACTGAGCAGCAGAGGATAAGGACAGGAATGCTGTTTCATGAAGACCTTGTGGTGTGCCCTTCTGATGGTACAAGAGGAAGAGTTCTCCCATCCATCTTCCACAAAAGTCAGCACTGACACTCCTACGAGTTCCTGCTTTGGTTTGAGTCTCAACATCTCATCACTTGGAAGGTCTTAGTAGCTGCAAAAGCTGCAGCCAAAGCATTCCAGGCCTCTGAGTGTCCTCTGAGTATCACTTGTGATCCCTGACAGTTTCTAGACATTTCCATGGAAGTCTGAAAGTAAAAGAAAGAAAGAAAAAATCTCCAAAACCCCATACACTCATGCCTTAAGAACCAGCCAAAATCCTGAGACAAGCAGTACCCCATTTATCTGGAGAATCTGACAACCACTCCTGACATGCAAAGCCGGACCTTCTAATCTAGCCAATTTGTAAAACTACAGGTATTCATTCCAGTGCTGCACAGCAGGCACGCTCCAGCAGAAAATCAATTCCAACGAGCAAAGACTGTGGAAAGCACAGAATACTTATTTTAGTATTTGGTGAAAGCTGAGGTGGTTATTAATTTTTGTTTTACCATTATTATCAATATATTTTCCAATGCATACCTCTAACAATTTCTAGGGAAACAGGACATCAGATGAGGCAGAAATTATCTTCCTACTCATAGGCTTGCTGGGTTTAGTGCTATTGTGACCCTCTCCAAAAGGTACTGCAGATCCCAATGGATGATGTACTGCAGAGAGAAAAAGACACTTCCAGTGCATTCACAAAACCTCACAATCCTAGACACAGAGTCTAACTTAGTGGTCTTTTCCGAGATATATCCAAGCATGATTCAACTCTCCCACTCTTAAGTCAGATGTTTCTGGTTAAAACACCACCATTGCTCAAAATTTTACAAGGAAATCTTAGGTTTAAAACAGGACAGATCAGAATCACAAATCCCCAAACCCCAGATTCTGAAAGCAACCAAAATCCTGTCAGACTGGATTCTCACAATGGCAACTGAAACACTTACTCAAAAGCAGATGGTTTTCTCTACCTCGCTAAATATGTAAACCACATATTATGGTGGGATGTTTTGTGCCTTGTCCATCCACAGCAAACAAATGAGAACACAGGAGAAAATCCTGACACTTCCTAAATATTTGCTGCCAGGCTGAGAAGTGCCACTGTCCACTGATGGGCTCTTAAAAAAGCAGAGCTCTGGGACGTGTGACCCGTCACTGTGTCAGGGAGAAGCTCCCACTGGAAGGACTCTGCCTGCAGGGTCGAGCACAGAGCTGCGGTGGGAGCAGACACTGCAGATCACACTGAAGGAATTCTACAGCCCTTACTGATTACTCAGAGCACAGCAGCCCTTTGAGGAGCTGAGAATCAACCAGAGTGCTTGCTCCTCCAGTTCCCAGTGGGACCAGGATATGGACAGAAGGAATCTAATAGACTCCCAGACCTAAAATCAATTGTTGAAGTTTTTGAAATCTGTTGCCTTTTTAACTGTAAGCAACTGTAAATTCACTCTCCTGGTTTATCCAAAGCCCACAGGATCAAGTTTCAGTTCCTGTCTTTAAACTTATATATTTATATTCATTCAGTGGGATTTTAAAAATAAATAAATAAAAAAGCAATCACAACTTTTAAACAACTTCATACAGCCAAAAAGGTATACTCAGCATCAAGAGAAAAAAAGAGAATATGAATAACTAAAAAAAAATTTTTTTTATTATTTTTTTACATTATTCTGCATTTGGAGGTGGAACAGCAGGATTGAGCTAGAATGCTTTAAATTGGCTTTACTGCAACACATCCCCAGGAGGATTTAAACCCAGAAAATGAGAGCAGAAGCCTTGGTGTTCAGCCCATGAGCTGTCTGGATCAAAGGTTACGGAAGAAATAATAAAGCCACATAATCATTTGTACTTTGACATGTAGGACCTCTCCTAGAGCAGGTTCTGCCCAAATTCTCTGCAAAATAACTGCTAGCAGTAATGATATCTATAAACTGTGTTCACAAGACTGTGATATGGCAGGTTTCTCAGTTCTTCAAAGGGATTAGTGAATTTCACGCTTGTCAGGAAAGCAGATAAATCTTAATATTCCCCTTTGTTTTGAAACCAAATACTGACTGTTTAAGAATAGTTCTTATTCCTTAATTCTTTGCTTGATTAATGGAATATTTTATGCACATGAAATTTGTCTCCATCTGTGACCCTGGCTACCCCACGTAAAGAGCATATTTTAATAGAATATTTAATTATAGGCCAGTAATTCCAGCATACCACAATGAGTTTATTTCACAATTCCCATTTGTATTGCAATTCCAACCAGTTATTTTTCACACATGCTTGCTGACAAGGCTGCAGCTCCAAGGACTCCATCAAATACACCTGCCAAGTCACAACAATTGCAAGCAGTGAGAACAACATTAAACATCCTGTTTATAACACTAAGTGTATATGTTTAATGGAACCTAAATGGCAAAGCCTCATGTCCCCCACATCCTTCCCTGTAAAGTCAGGTAAGTGTTAGAAGTAGTTTGCTTGTCTGGAAGGGAAACATGCATTTTTCTGTGGCTGCTTATCTTAAATTCAAGCTTTCAACCTTAAGGGGTAAATAGTGTGAGGATTTAAGAATAAATCTCAGTGAAACACATGGAAGATTTACTACAGACAATTTGAAAATGTAACAGGGGAAAAACATTCTGACAGAAAAATATTTAGGTCACTGGGATAATTCATTGTTAAGTGCCCTAGAATTTATAATGCCACTAGATCACTACAGTATTTATATGTATGCATTATCAGTTACACTACACATCATGATTCTGACACATGCACTCCACAAACACTTTTATATCAATAAACATCTTCATATTGAGAAGACATTTTTTTCCTGTGTTTTTAAGGGCCAACAATTTTGACTCCTTTTCCCCACATAATCCCTAGTGCTGATGAATGAAACCACAACAGTTTCAAACCACTCTGTAAAATTAACTGCATAACCCTTACACAAAGAAAAGGGCAGACACCCTGCAGGGTTTTTAATTCTCCTCATATCTTTCTACCTGCTGACTACACCAAACATTTTCATTCCTCAGTACCACTTCCATCTTATTCACAGGTATGTTAAGATCTGAACTGAAAATCCTGCCCTCTTCTTCCCATTGCCAATCAGCTCCACAGGTATGTTAAGATCTGAACTGAAAATCCTGCCCTCTCAGTCCCATTGCCAATCAGCTCCACACTCCTCTAGCAGAAAGAGAATTTTGTTCCATATTTTTTGTATTAACATCTTTGGGATTTTGGAATGCTTCACACTTCCTAAAATCAGATCCAATGTCAACATTCATACCTTTGGAGACTAAGGAAATTCCTGTGGCCTGATCCATGCTACTCAAGTGTTATGCTGAGAGGTTAGCAATCTACTTGAAGCCACAAATTAGGGTGAGAATCCTTCAGGAACTCTAACAATAGTCTGGATTGCTGTTAAAAGAGCATTTGCTGGTAAGTTAGGTGCAAAAAAGAAGTTGATCACAAAAGTTACTTACTAAATGTTTTGCAAAAATTTATTACCATTTTCAGCTGTTTTCCAAAAGCTCTAGTAATGAACAAAAGATTCTCATATCCTCCCTCTTTTGCATTTAAACTTACTAATTGTCCCCAGCCTCCTAACTAAGAAGTACACTCTTGGACGGGAGGGCCACCAGGCAGTCACTGCTACTGCATGTTCACTTTCACTATCTGCAACTTTCAGTGACGTGTGTCAACAATTCCATTGCCTTTGGATATTTATTCTTTGCTATTTTCCTAACAATGAGCTACATGTAGGGAAACTTCTCTTTCTCTTAGACTCCTGCAATGCACAGTGGCTACAAAATCAACACAGCACTGGGAGCAGCGTGATTCGATTCCTGCAGTTTCTGAATTAGCAGGAAGCTCATAATGACTTGTGGCTACATGTCTATGAAACAGAACTCTATCCTCTAGTTCAACCAGCTTCCTAACCAGACAGCAGATTGTAAAATGGGCCCTTAGGCTCCCTGTGTTCATGTAACAATTTCACTGATCACAATAGAGTTAGTGCCTGTTCCCATCAGTGCACAGCAATGAGTTGTACCTTCCAATATCTCCATCGTAAAACACCGAAGACCATTTTCAGAATAAAATTGTTTAATATATGCATCACAAAATTAATTTCCATTGAATTATTCCATTTGCTTCAGAAATCTGCAGTAAAAAAAATTATTGGCATTATCCCCCACTATTTGTAATCTTCACGGTCATAACACACAGTGATCGTAGAAACTGGCAGAACTGCTGTGGAGACTTCTGCTCTTGGTGAATATTCTGTTTAGAGGGCAGCGTAGTGTAACTGCAAGACAAAACCCTGGCTTTGTGCTAGCCCTGCCACTGACCCATCTGTGTAATTGCCACAGATTGCTGGTTTGTGAAATGGAGATGAGAAAGGGACACCTCACACGTGCGTGGCACCCGCACCAGCGGCAGAAGGCACACGGCAGCTCAGGAGGTTCCTTCCACTCCATGCTCTTAAAAATCCTTAATTTACATTAAGTTCTTTGAAATCCTTAAATAATTGAGGATATTTTCATAGGGCACTTTGCATCAATTCCTTATGGGGCGTAAAGGGGAAGGAAATAATTTTTGGAAATACTAGGAATATTATCTGACCAACGTTCTTACTATTTTAGCTTTATGGAGATTTACCTTGCTCAAAGCAGACCAATAAAAGATGTATTCTATTGCAGTGGAAAAGTGTAGGCATACAAAAGAAACTGTAACTTAAGTTCTAAAAACAAATCAAACCCCAAATCCAAGATGGATTTATCCGTGTTTGCAGCCTATCCTTTGTCCAGACGCCACTTCCAGCCTGTTCACAAGCCTTTCCATGTGCAGCTTCCGCTGAAGTTCCATCACAGTAAGCTGAGCCACACAGAGAAGTTACAAATTAAAGAAAGTGGTAAATATTAACCTTCAGATGCTCTCCTGTTAAAGCCAGGCTCATCTTCAGCTTTGGTCAATCCAGTTCCTGAAGCTGTTGCAGGTCACAAAGAAACTTCCATTGCACAGAGCAATGTCACACTGGAGAATGACACCAAACACCAGAGTACATTCTGTGCAGGGCAAGTAATCTGGACAGAGTGGATATCAGCTCTGGGATATGTGATTTGACCATGACAGCAGTTATTTCAAAATTCAGGAGCAAAGGAAAATATCTCGAGATTAAAATCTTGGCAGGTATAATAAAATAGATAAATAAAATAGGTTGTGAAATCTCAGTTCGTGAACCTTACTAATAGATTAGGTTCTTACGACTGGATTACAAATAAGCATTTAAAAAGCATGTCTTGGAGGGGAAGGGGAGTTATTCTTTTTTTATTTTGGAGGAGGATCAAAGGAGGAGAACCAGGATGAGAAACTGCCTGCAAATCTCAGTACAACAGGGAAGAAAGAAAGAAGAAAAACCTCGCATAAAGCCGAGAAACAAATGGATAAATGGAGAGAAAATAATCCCTCCCTCTTTCATCATCTTCTCTTAAGTTTCAGGCAGAATTTCTCTTAAATTTTAGGCTTGGAGCAGTGAAAAAAGAGATGGGGCATTTGTAATCACAATGGAAGCCAGAGAATATATCAAAACAGCTCTAGGCACAAATGCATTAGCTGGGACAGCAAGCCCACTGTCTAAGCCTGCCACCACAACTCCCTGCCCTGTCCATAAATTAGTCTTAACATAATGGGAAGCATCATCATTACAGAAGAGATAGACCTTGCCTCTGGGAGGCAAACAGCAAAATACGCCAAGAGGAGAAGAAATTGCAGCACCAATTTCCAGCAATGCTCTGCTGCAGGTCTCTGAGCTGGGACTCTCCAGCTCCTTCTGCTACTGGCACAGATGCTCCACGTGTCTCCTGGCAAGGGGAGGGACACAGGGATTTGGCAATGCTTCATGGTGGTCTTTTTAATATCACTTAAAGCCTTTCTGAAATCTCCTTTCAAACTACAGCAGAGCAAGGCATGGATAATTAAGAATAAGATGAAGTTTTCATCTGTTTCATCAAGATCAAAGGAGAAGGTAAAGGAGTGTGTGAGTCCCGAGGGACCTGTGTTCCCCACCATGGCAGTTAGCTATTGTCATAAGACATGGATCTGTATTTTATTCAGACAGTTTTGCTTAACAGAATAAGCTAAGATGCATCATCTTATTTTCATAAGGGGCCTCAGGGGACAGAGTAAAAACACCCATCCTGAACAAGTAAGAGCATTTAAATATAAAAGTATGAGGGGGAAAAAAGGTAGAGCAGAATGCAGAACACTGTGTCCAGCTACAGAGACTAATGAACGATGACCCAGGTTCATTTACCATCATCTAACTGAACTTCCTTAGTGTAAGCAGGGCTTGGGATAAATTGGGACATTTATTTCAGCTGACAGGACCAGAGTAAACAAGTAGATGCTTTTTAATTTCTCCTCTTAGTTAGGGGGCCATAAAAAGTCCAGGGAAAAGAAACTACATAGAAGATTTAGATTAGCACAAGAAATTTAACATTGCCATCTGAGAAAATGTTTGCCTTAAGAAATGAAAAGAAGCTTTTTAAGTTCAGAATGGCTCATCCTTAAAGAAAAGAACAACAACTTTTACCCTTGTACACATCCCTGCTCTCTTTTCTGCATGCATGCTGGTGTCCTGAGCACCCCTTTTTTCTCTCTTCACAAAAGTAGCAGTGTTTTAAAATCCTCTTGCATCTTGTGAGGAAAACAAAACAAAACAAACACCATCACCACTAGTTAAACTAAAACTGGAGCACTGAGATCTGTGTGTAAGTTTGGCTCTTCAAATCCCTCACTAAACACTTAAAAATGACCCAATTTTAAACACTCAACTTCCTTTCATTCCATTTAAATTGCAGAGCTGGACTAGCCATAATACTGACTGCAGCTGCCTCTATCATCAACCCAAGGAAACTACAGCCCTGATATCACACCTGAAGCAGCACTTCTAATTCAAAGTCAGTTAAAGAAGGGGTTAAGAACACCTTAGGTACTTTATCCCTGAGTAAAATAACAGCACACTGTCTCACACAGAAAGGATACACCAAGGAAAACTAGTTATCAGAATGCCAAGCATCTGCTAAGTAGGAGCACAGGGAAGAGTCCATGCCATCATTTAAGAAAATTAAGCAGTGCTGTGACACGTGTGTAATGTAACCAGGACTTTACATCCAGCATCAACTTTTGCTATCTATAGGAAGTGTTCCCTTTGTGGAGGATAATGCCTTGGCTCTCATAAGTTATATCAGTTTTTCATCAAATTTTATCTCACTTTTTATTGCTGGTGTTTAAGCCTTTAGGAATCAAAGTTTTTCCAAAACCTTTCCCTGATACAGAAAATAGCCAGAAGCCTTAGGAGTCTGCTGTATATACTACTTTCCTTGCAGCTATCTCTGTTGAAGACTTTTTTAATTACAAAATGGCTTTTGGAAGGCACAGGAGTGGTTCAGCAAATTACTGCCTAGAGCACAGTATAAAACCCAATGCCAACAAGGGGGCACGTTCAGAATTTCAGTCTTGAAGGTCAGAAATACCAACTGTAATGAAAGATGGTTCGATTTCAAAGTGCTAAATGACAGCTGTGGTCCAGAGATTTTTTTGTCAGATGTGCAGGAAGGCAGAATCTTAAAGAGGAGAAACTGGTGCATGCTCATCTGGTAGAACAGCATCCAGTGATTTCCTAGGGCTTAATAAGGTTTTAAAAGGCACGTTTCAAAAAGGCAGGTTTCAAAAATGTGCAAAAAAAAAAAAAAAAGACATCAATACCTATGAAACTTCTTTATAAGCAGCTAAAAAATTCATTGTCTTGTTTTTGGATCCAGTCCATAGCCTGGAGACTTCTGTGGAATGCCTCACTCAACATCAGTGATCAAGGTCTGAAGAGCTGCACTACAGTGAGAGGAACAGGAACTCTGCATAGAGCAACCCTTCATATACATAGATTTAAATTTCATTTCTCATATGGCAGGAGGGGGAAGAGCTCTCTCACTTTGAAGAACATGAGACAAAGATATATACTATTATTAAGAGTTACACTAATGCACGTGATTGAGCCTGGACAATTCTAGTCACAAAAAATAAGTTAAAAAACCCCCAAAAAACCAGTGGAGACTCTGGAATTTACAGTGTAAGGTATATACTGCTTTTCAGGCTTTTTTTCCCTGATCATTTCTGATCATGACCAGATGTATGAAGAATCTCTGATAAGCGCAAAGCAATATTTTCAAATTAAAAGTCATGTTTTCGTTCTAGATACAACTCAACATACATTTCGCATTAAGAAATGCTGCCAAATTTTATCACTTAATTTGAAAAAAATCTCGTTTTCCTTAGTGTGCAAATTGCTACATTCCAAGCACATCCTACACAGCCTGGCCAAATTAACATATTCTAATAAAGCTTAGCAGATATGGTTTTCACTTGTCCTACAAAGCAATATGACAAGGAGGAACATTGCCTATGATGCTATCAAGAATATTTAGAAAAGAAGGTACAAAACATGGACATGAATAACTCAGTGATATAGGACTTCCTTTTTTCTTCTCCAGAATTGTATCCTCAGTCATTAATTCCATTCTTTAATATCAGAGCCTATTGTCCAACAGATCATGTGTAATTTTTGCATTTTAATCGCAAGTTCATCTCTTTGGCATTTTCAGTCCATACTTTTTCAGGGAGTTCAGCTCCAGTTTTTCCTCACCCTGGTTTACTTAGTTGCATAATACAACCTTATTAAAGATTACAGTCTGCTGCAAATGGCTTTCTTCTGCCTGGAACTACAGAAAGAACTGAACTAAGGCAGGCAGTATTTCAACAATAAGTCAGACTAATTCCAGCAAGGCAAACTAAATAATTTTCTGTCCCAATTACTTTGGATAATCTTGAATTTAGTCTTATGCCATCTCTCTGTGCAGTATTTTGCCATGAACTACAGACTTGCTAATGCACCCTGACCTGCTTAATTGGAAGCTGAAGCATAATTGATATCAAAACAGATATCAGAGGAAAACGTTAGCCAGTTCACCAGATTTCCCATGCCTAAAAAACTCCAACTGACTCATTAAGAAATTACTGTAAGAAATGAGATACGGAAGAGCAGTGACATCCTAATTAACAGAACAGGAAGCACATAATCAGCAGGAGAACCATTTTGTGTAGTGGGTGCACTGTGAGATTTTTCAAGTAAATAAGGCAAGTGCTGTGCGCCCAAATGTGCCCAAACTCACATTTCCCTGCATTGATGGTGCAGTTTTCTCAATAGCACAAACTACTGAGAGTTTAAATAAATCTGCCCAACAGTCAAGTCTTAGTAATTTGCCTATCAAAAAATAGATCAGTTTAAAAGATGTTTGAAATCTTAACCTCATCTCTTGAGATTATATCCACCTCCTGTCTCTTTCATTTATTTAAAAAAAATACTTTTGCTCCATTGCAGAAGAATGTATTTTAACCAGAAATAGGCCAAGACTGAAAGATTTCTTCCAAGTCCTCAACAATTCAGGTGGGCACCCATCCAAATCTGCTTTGGATGCAAGTCAGATGCAAAACTGGAGAAAAACTGTTCTCTTGTTCCAGTTCAAATATGGACAAAATCTCAAAATCTGTCTTGAGACAATGAACATGTGCCTCAGATAAAACATAATTAAAAATACTGTTCTCCTTCACCTCCTGTTTTAATTCTTTGTAGACAATCAGTCCCACTTTGCCCTCTTGCACCATTCCACCCAGCCCTGCTGATGGTCCACGTGACAAAGCCATCTCCTCTACAGACTTTCCAGCACTTTCTCCTGTTCCAACCCAGATTTAACACTTCACCAAAATATGGTGTGATCCCTTCCACTTCCAAAGTAGATTCCCACAGATTAATACACATGGATTTATGAATCAACACACAGGAGGTTTAATGTGAGTAGTTCTTCCCTTTTTGTAACCACACTCCATATTCTCAGGTACAGGAACTAGATTGGAATAGAGTTATATCCAAAATCATTAATTAAAGCCTTAATCCATCCCACAGGAAACTAGCAGAGGATTTATTTTCTGCAAAACCCTGCTATAAGAAAGGCTGATCTACACTTACCACATGTTTAAAATCAGCAGTTTTTCCTCCCTCATTAACCCTCATTCATTTTCACTTCCACCTCATAAAAATCATTCGTAAAAACCCCAAAAATACCAGATTAATAAACACAAAGCAAATCTGACTTGCACAGGGTTTCTTACATCATGACCACCTTCCTCAGCCCAGCAGCAGACCACAGGTGGGTGATGGCAGACACCTCCCTGCTCCCTGCCCCAGCTCAGCCCAGCCGCGCTCCAGGAGCGGAGCAGGTAAAGGACACAAAGTTATTCCTCACCCAAATATATGATCTCTACAAAAGCACCCGTGAGCACCTTGCTATTTGGGTGGCAACTAACCTCTCCTGGAATGTTATAGGGTAAATGGGTAAGTTCAATTCCTTAAAAGCTTAAGAGTTCAGCAGAACATATAAGGAACAATTTTTTTTCCCCTACAACAATCTGCTCTTTGGCACTGCCTCAGAATACTTTACTGCCACGTCTTACTTTGAAATGGGAGGATGCCAAGAATGAGATAAGTGCAGACATCCATGACTGGGAAACACAAGTAAAAGGCCTTCTCCGGAGCCAATTACAGCCTTCAACACACAAGCACTTAAAAAAAAAAAAAAAAAAAAAAGCACCAAACTTAAACTAAATAAAGTAAAAGCAACAGTAAATTTCTCTCTCTGCATTCAAGTAGAAACCCTAAATTAAATTTATTTCTTTAGATTAAAAGGCTCTCTTTCTTTCTTAATTAAAAGTTTCAAAATTGAAATAAAGCATTTGTTTTTTCAGAACATGAATCTTTATTCTCAAAAAAATACAAATGCCCGCATTATTACATTAAGAAGAGATTATTCCTTATCTGCTATTCAATGAATGGAAACCCAGATTACAGCTGAGACTTGCATGAGATATAACTGCTGTAGTGGCCAGATTTGTCTCCTGACAGTTCCATTTGGCTTTTGTCTTCCTTAAATGTCTGATAGCACTTTACCATATAATTTTATCAGCAACTTTTTCCACTACTAAATATTGTAGTCAAGATGATGAAAAAATGACAATGTGACCACAGTTTGCATTTGAAACCTTTTAGTTTGGCATATTTCCTTTTGGAAAAGGAAGAGCTAACTTAAGTCAATTAGGGAAAACGTGGTATGAATACTTTATAAACCATCAGGAAAAAAAAAAAACTGAGTGAAATTAAATAAGCCACAGCAAGTAATTGACTATTTAGATTCAGCTTCATACACACTTAAGCCTATCAAGGATCCCAAACTGACCCATTCTGCATCCACCATTCTTGCCTGATTAGAAAAATCCAAGTTCACAAAGCCAGAAGCAGGGGAAGGTCCCTATAGCAGAATGACAACACCAAGGTATGAAATGATTTTCACTCAAATGAAAAGAGTTTTGAAATGTCTAAAACCAAGCAAGTTCATGAGTGAATGTCTTTCCACCAGCCAGACCAAATGAAACTGAAAATTACCTTCAAATGACAGCAGAAATGTGCTTTAGCTCCTCTTCCTCTTGCCTGGCCTGCTCACATTGTCTCATCCAAGAGCTCTAGTGACTTCAAAGTCCTCACTTCCACTTTTTCTTTTTTTGCTAAGAACAGTGATGCTCACCACTGCTATTGCAGAGGACATATATAGACAATTTAAATATATATATATATGTTTCTAAAGCATTAAAAACAACTCCTAAACAAACCATTTTGGAAGGAGTTGGGGCCAAATTCAGAAGAGGACAGTGAAGCCCAGCACATGACTTCACTTCCTCTGGAACCTGTGAAGGAGAACCAAAAAAAGCCAACAGTTCAGAAACTCAGCTGTGTGAGGTTGCATATCCAAAGGTATTCACCCACCAAAGAGGCAGGTGGGGTCTGCAAAGCCCCAGCCCCAGTGAGTTAGATACTTAAACCCCATGAGGTCAAGAGAACTAAGACCAGAGCTCAGGTGAGTGTGGAAGTGTCACTAGGTACCATGCTTCGTTTTTAGTTCCCTATATAACTCTACAAAAACTCAAAATCCACTATAACCTTGAGAATGGAAGTTTCAAACTCCTGCTTTTCTGAGAGGGTTGGTCTGGGTCTCAGCTACTTTCTTGGGCTGGCTGCAGCACAACTTCAGGTGATTTTGTTGTTTGTGTTGTTCAAGAGACCAATCAGCAGCATCATAAACATTCTTGGTGATATTAGAAATAAAAGGCAAAGGATCATAGCAATATTTTTGTGAACATGTGCAAAAACACTCCAAGAGAAGCTAAGGCAGAGCCTTCACAGCTGCTGCAGCACTGGCACAGCAATGGGAAAGGGGCAGGAACCCTGACGAGAGGGAGAATCCGAAAAATGATTGAATTGGTTTTATTCAAAGTTTCCACACAGAGGAGAATTTACCTTTGGCCGTAAACCAGGAATGAAAAACTCAGTCCAAAAAGAATGCTTTGGCCAGGGCCACGTAGAGCTTGAAAAGGGGGCTTCTTGTGAGAGCTGGAGCACTGTGGTTTGTCTGGCATCTGCTATCACATGTTTTGCATTTTCCTTTCTTAATGACATTATGCTCCCTGTAAGTACTGGAAGTAACAGAGATTTACTTATTTTACCCATTTTTCCCTTATGTTTTAGAGGTGCACTAGCATCATTTGCCAATTTATTCCATTTTATAAGTATTTAAGGGATTTTTGAATGCACAATAGTCTAAACTATTCAGCTCAAATTTCATTTCATCAATGTTTTATGTTAATTTCTGTGAGTTCCACAAAAAGAGTCAATTGCCTTTTGCAAAAGGTGGTACTTGGACCAATATGCAGTATAATGTTTCAAGCACACTGAAATATAATGACATACACAGACTACTCCAAGAAACCTCCCTTTTCCAGTATTTTCCATAAATCTTAAACCAGAAACTGAAAAGAAGGGTGTTTTTTTTTTTTTTTTTGTTGGTTTTTTTGGTTTTTTGGTTTTTTTTTTCCTGAAGGAAAGAGCAATATGTACTTGGTAAGGTCTATGCAGAAGATAAAAACAAAGGTTATACAAAAAGAAAAAACATGACCCTGATGCCTGAAAAAAAGAAAATTATTCTTAAATTAACTTTCATCTGTTGGCTTTTAATTGTAATGGCCCAAATAATTGAATAATTCTCAATTTCAAAACTGGTGCAACCACTTCATTGTAATACTACAGTCACTTTTTGCTGAACTCAGCTGAGCTGACCTCTCTCAAGCCACCACAGCATCGCCACTTCCACTGATTTCCTACAAATGGGAAAGAGAGGGATGCTTTACTACCTCTTCCTCACATGGGTTGTGTCTGTGGTCTGGGAAGATGAAAAGAGGGAGATCAAACAGCCACTGAGGCAGGAGGCTGCATATGCCACATTTGCTCCCCTTTCTCTTTATGATCCAAAAACTGTCCCCCCAAGTTTACCCTCTCCTTGTGTGGGGAGGCTGAAGCAGCACCCTTGGAGGAGCTGCCAGGCAGAAGGAGCCCAGGGAACTGCAGCTCATCAGCAGCTCAGAGGGTGACAGCTCCAGCAAGGGAGAAGGGAAGCAGACACAAATGTTGGGACACTGAAGTCCCGAATTTCCTTCTCTCAGAAGCAGTGAGTGATGCTGTATTCAGTTTGGGCAGAAGAGAACAAAATCAGAGGGAGAATCAAGGAAGGGAGAAACACTTAGAACTGTTCATGTAAGAACAATTCTGGAAAACGGTAGCGTTCCTTACAAACCAGGGGCAAAAAAAAAAATACTGAAACTCAGTAATTCCCTCAGCAACAGAACAGAACTTTCCCAGTCTTCCAAAGAGGATTTGAAGATGGCATTTATTGTTTTGCACTTCAGTGAACAAAAGATGCAGAAAACTAACAGAAGAGAGCAACAAGTGTATTTACACAGCTAGAATTTCAAGAGGAGCAGCTGTATTTTGAAAGGAAGGAAAGGTCACCTTCTTCTCTGAAACTGGATTTAAGGAACACAGAAAACACCAACCTTTATGTTATTTGTATTAAAGATTTGGCTGATTCAGAAGCAAAACAAAAATTCTTTATCTGAAAATTAATACCTGCAAAGTGACCAGAAGGCTTCAATTTTTTTTTTCCAAAAAGAGATTTTTTTTTTTTTTAATATGAATTATCTCATTTCCTGATTAGCAAACTAAAAGTATGAAATTGTTTTCCCTCTGGCTATATCCCAGCTAGATCAAAGCACTGGCCCAAGAACTTACTGTACCAGATCAGTTATGAAGAAAGTCCACAAGAAATTCAAGCATCTACTTCTCATCTGTCCTGAAAGAGTTATCACCCCCAGAATATGAACATGGGCTCCTCATGCCCCATACTGACAGATATGTGCCCAGATGGTTTTATAACTGGTTTTTGTTGCAGTTATTACTTCAGCACAAACAGTATCTGCTCTGCTTTGGGAGCAGAGCTCATGCCCAGTCCAGGACAAATCACTGAAGTTCATTCCACTGTCACTTCTCTTGCCAGGTCTCACAGGGAAAGGTTTATTCCATACCTGGAAGAACCATCCCCTCTGATGAATACCAGAGGGCCACAGCTCCCAGGAATTGTGAGTGCCTGTGGGCCAGTGAGTGGCACAGGGACACCTGTAAGGAGCAGTGCATGGGGGATGCTTCAGCAGATTCCCAAGAGTTAAACATCACCATGATATCTATTTTAGTGAAGAAAGAGGAAAGAATCTATACCCACATCTTTTGAATGCACAGAGTCATCAATAAAAGGAGTCTCCAGCTTCAAGCCATAAAGTCATAAATCAAGGCAAAACAAGCCATTGACCTGTTTTTCTTCTTATGAGCAGATGTAACACTGCAGTGAGGGTTTAAGGCCATGACAAGTCCTGCTGCATAAATCAGCTCTCTCCTACGTAATGGTGTGAAGGATAAATCCAAGCACACACTGACAGCCAAAACAGGGGAGTGGTATTGTGGTGGGGGGCCACTGGCTGGATGCCAGATTCCCACCAAATCCAGTCCATCACTCCCCTCCTCAGATGGACAGTGGAGATAAAATATAACAAAATACTCTAGGCAGAGATAAGGACAGGGAGAGATCATTCACCAATTACTGCCACAGGCAAAACTCAACTTGGGGAAAATTAATTTAATTTATTACCAAGCAAATCACAGTATAGTAATGAGAAATTAAACCAAATCTTAAAAACACCTTCCACATCCCTCTGTTCTTCCCAAGCTCAATTTCACTCCTGAATTCTCGGCCTCTTTCCCACAATGGTGCAGTGAGATGGGGAATGGGGGCTGTGGTCAGTTCATCACACCTTGTCTGTGCTGCTCCTTCCTCCTCAGGGGAGGACTCCTCTCACTCTTGCCCAGCTGCAGTGTGGGCTCCTCCCCAGGCTGCAGGTGGATCTCTGCTCTGTTCCTCCATGGGCTGCACAGGGACATCAGCCCCACCATGGGGAATCTCTGCCCCAGCGCCTGCAGCACCTCCCCTTTCTTCTGCACTGACCCTGGGGTCTGCAGAGCTGCGGCTCTCACACATTCTCACTCCTCTGACCACAGCTGCAAGTCCTTTTCTCTTCCTCTAAAATATGTTATGAGGCACTACCACCATCACTGATGGGCTCAGCCTGGGCCAGCAGCGAGTCCCTTTTGGAGCCAGTGGCGCTGGGGGACAGTGGGGAGATTTTGGCAGCTGCTCACAGAAGCCACCCCTCTAGTCCCCACACACACATACCAAAACCTGCCTCACCAAGCTGAAACTAATGTTCCTCTCTCTTTGGAAAAGTGGAGCTATCCTGTAGGAAGGTGTCTGTATACATACTACAAAGACTGAGAAGTGATTGTTATCTTCCAGAGAGCAGTGTTAATACAGGCTTTAAAAAGAGATCAATGGGCATTTTTGTATTAGTCACATTTTTGGCAGCTCATCCATATCTGCAAATACATATTTTAGAAGATCAAATCAGCAGCCAACCCATGCTACAGTCAGAAAAAGGAAGACAGTAAAAGCACATATCATACAATTATATTAGTGGTCCCTCCTAGAGAATGTTTTACAGTTATGTCTGGCTAGTCAAACCAATTTCTCTTTACTGCTCACTGGAACACAATCTCTTCTATTTCCCCCAAGTTGACTAGGGCTTTTCTGTACCCCTTCTTCAGTTCTTTTATTTCATAAATGTTTTGCAAATACACTCTCACTTGGATTAGGCTGCACTTAACTGCACTTAGCATTCCCTGGGTTTAAAATGAAAAGCATCAGAGCAACAGAGGGAGATCTGGTGTACATCACTGTCCAAAGCCTGTGTGTGTCCAGGGTCAAGAGCAACTCTGCTGAACACAGAACAGAGAAGCAGGTGCACCTGAGAAAAGTCAGACAGCCCAAAGACACACAGTGCAGAGAATCAGACACAGAACCCATGACAAACAGTCCTGGGGGAAAAACCAGGCTTTGAGTTAGTTGTTGACCTTGGAGCTGGGAGCAGGAATCTGTGTCCCATTGCCTGAGTCCAGTGAGAACTCAAAGAACTTTCTCATTCTTTGCAAGCAAGCAGGAGGTACAAAGAATATCTGAGTCCATCACCTTTCCCTAACTTCAACTGTCTGCAAGAGCCCAGTTTTTGGCAAATCTCACTCAAGTCCAAAGAGGCAGCAGTACATGCAAATGCATTATAGTTTAAAATGTCGTATGTTGATGCTGACAAGTTCAAGACATGAGAAGAGGTTGCTATGGAAACACATGCAGTATTGCCTGAAACTAAAGGCAACATTTTACATTAGGAATTTTTTTAAAAATCAACCTTGGACCAACAAGTTAGTTGGCTGCCAAATTGGGTTTAGGATGGGGAAAAATCAGTTTGTCATTTGCTCTCAGACAGAAATATTTTTGTTTAGAAACAATAAAGCTAAATGTAATGGAAGCATTTCCATTCTATTTTGGATTATTTTCCCTGTCTCAGAGCAAAAAGTAATTTCATATTGAAAGAGTTTCTTTTGAAGCAAATCCATCTCTATATTCCCACATGCTGGAGTCTCCATCTAATTTTATTTCTATAATTAATAAAATCACTTTAATGAATGGTTATGTTCTTTCAAAGGTTAAACCTTTAACTCTTATATAACCTTACTTGCCCATGTACCCACATTGGCCAACAGAACAAATATAGGAGTAGAACTGCTCAGAAAAGAGCAGGATTGCACCATTGCACCCTTGGGCAGTCTGGCAGTTCTCAGCTGTTTCCTGAGCCCTGTTTTATACTAGGGCAGTCTGGCAGTTCTCAGCTGTTTCCTGAGCCCTGTTTTATAACCCTGTTTCTTTATAACCCTGTTTGCAAGGTGACACCTGCCCTTCTGGGGTATTGCTGTGCAGTGGCATCTTTCAATGCCAATCTCTTCTGCTTCATTCCCTGCCCTCCCAACAAGCACAAGAACAATTTTGAATTCCACAGATAACAGTTTTACTCTGCAGACCTCACAAAAAGCCTGATTCTAAAACACAATTCCTGCATACCCATGTACTCAAGGGGAAAAAAGCCCCTCTCCACTTAATCTTTCTTACATAAAGCATAAAGCCTTTTGTTTTTCCTTCTGAAAACTTTCTATTAGTTATCCATTAGATTTGACAGAGAAGATTTATAAAAAGGGGACACAGGGTTCTACTTCTGACGCTTTATTTTTGGAAGCACAGAAGAACATTTGAGCTGCTGGGTCTCAGACAGACTCTTCCCTTTCATCTTTTCCTATTTTGAGTATTCTAGACAATTTCAGTCTACTAGAACATTTATTTGTTTGGGCATTTCAGCCATCACAGAATTGAAAAACGGACTAATCTACAATTCAACATAAATTACTCTCCAGTCTGCAGCTGGAGCTGACAAGACCTCATGATTTTTGCAAGTAGAAGGCCAAGATACACTTATAAACACAGAAGATGGGGTCATGGTATCAGCATGGCATGACCAACATTTTTGCCTGATAACTTTAGTAAAAATCTAAACCAAATTACAGACATCATTTCTTCATAAATACCTGAGCAGTGAAGGTGGGAAAACCTCTTTTTTGCTAAGTTTAAGAGAGAAGATGCTAGGAAATCAGATGACAAGTATCTGAAATGGAAAAAACCTGTGAACTGGCTTAAGAGCACTGTCCTTCAGTAAATGCAGCAGAAGGCAAACAATGCCAACAAGTTGCTTTTAGAAAACATCTCATTTAGGGCTGTGCTGTCAAAGAAGCCTAAGGAGAACTGACAGCCAAACACAGATGGGCTCCTCATGTCCTGGAAACCTCATCTTACTTGGTTACAGCTGAATCCCAACACATCCAGCTTGCTTCAAATGAGGGGTGTTTTCCAATCATCCCACTGTCACAGGGAAATTCCCGTAAATGCTTTTTGTGAGTGCAGACCTCCTGTCCCAGCAGGCTGTAGGCTACTGAATTCCAGGGCCACTGCTGCCACCCAGGCACAGTGGGTCACAGCAAGAGGAATGAGGAACAACATTTTCTAAGTTATAAATGACAGATCCTTTTAACATCCATCCAGCAGCCCATATAAATTCATTTATTACTGTATTTTTAAGCTGTCTGTACATGGTTGGGTTTTGGCCAGTTCCAGAACAGCCTTTTTTAATTTTATTCTTTAAATAAAACCCACTTTTTATGCAGATCTTCCAGACATATAAGATATTAAGTTTTATTTTACCTTCTACTTACAACATCAATAACAGTGAAAAGCTGTTTCTCTTTTCTTTGGAATCTAGTAAATCTCTGTTCCTTAAGAATCTTACAAAAATACTCAGGCAAAGTAAATGCAAATTATCAGTACCCGATTTTGATGTTGTTTAAAGCATAACTTTTTCTTCTGTCACACCTCACTTCTCATTTTTTTCTTATTATTACCTAGAATAAGGTAATATTTATAGACTAAATGTGTCTATGAAAACTTGCAAATAGGCAGGATACATGTAAGGATCTTTATAAATTCCATTCTCTTTAAAATCCACCAGGTATCTGTGTCAGAAGGACTGAGGCATTGAAATATGGAAAAGCTCATCTGTAAAGATGCTGAGACTTTGGCTGCAGTTCACTCAGCTTCACAGGGCTCATCACAACAGTATTTGGCTCTCCTCTCTTCTGTTTTCTTCACTACTAATGGATACTTTACTATTTAATTAGTGCAGCATGATCCAAATCCCATCAAAGTCAATAAAACTCTTTTCATTTATGTTAACGGGCTTTGGACCAGCTCCTGGTTTAATACCAGAATCAAATAAAACACCCCTAGGAAAAGTGCAGATATACCAAGCTTACACTTTAAAGTACAATCTTAAAACCTTCCTAAGGTTTTTACCCGCTTTAAAGAAAATCTCATTATTGAACACCTTACAAAACCAGCTGGACAGCTCTTTTTTTGCCAGCGTGATTAAAATGTCAGAAGGCATCTAAAAGTGTGCAGAGCTTCACTGTGAAAAACCTTCCCATGGCAGAGGGTGATGCCTTCCTGAAGCTCTTCCTGGGGCTCCTGCACTGTGCAAGGACAAGAGGGTTCACCCTGGCAGGACAGACTGGCAGCAGAACTGTTTTAAAGGTCCTGCCCCAAACTCTTGTTCTTCCTCTGGCACCACCACAGCTGGTGGTGGCAGAGAAAGAACAAAGCCAGCCCAACACTGGCTCTGTTGAGCTGCTCTGCAGAAAACTTCACCAGTGTCATTCAGCCACTAAGGCTGCTTGGCCAGGGACATCCACACCTGAGAGGTGGCACCAGGACAGCCAGGGCCCTGCTGAGGGGAGCTCTGTCCAGCAGAGCCCTCAGCTCCAGTGCAGCACAGCTGAACCTCCACAACCACTTTAATCAGACCAGCAGGAGAGAGCACCAGCTATTTTTGTCACACAGAGGAGAGAGGAGGCTTCCTGCTCTTAGGCTATACCCCAGTCGCTGCAGAAAGCATCGAACCACAAAGCAAGCAAAACGACACTATGTAAACAGGGAGATTAAACCTTCTCCTGATACTTTTGACCCATTTTGGCAATACCAAGCAAGCCGCACAAAGCCACCACATCATTTCTAGCATAAAGCATGCTTTAATTGACTGGCACATTAAACATCAAAGTTCTGTGTAAAGTTTGACCACAGAAATCACGTTCAGAAATCACATCCAACCAATGCTGACTCAGCAGCAGAGCCACTGGATCCTTTTTTTAAATTCTCAAAAGACCAAACAAAAAAACTGAACTTGTGCTGTTGGTTTCAACATGTTTTTTGCATTTCAGACTACTCCAATCTGGCAGCACAGTAGGCTGGGGGGAAAATTTCCTTGAAAACAACTTTGGCAGAATGTTAATAGAGAAAGAAGAAAATTCAGGGCGAGGATGAGAGGTGCTTCAGTCCCTTCTGGGCTGGAGCTGTGACCCTTCCCATGGAATCAATCACAGCAGCTCTGGAGGGGACTGTCCTGCGGCACACCAGGACACGTTGGTGACGTGGGGACGTGTCTCCAGCTTCCTGCTCCCATCTGCCCAGTGCCTCTGGGCAGCCCTGACTCACCTTGTACTGACATGTGCACTGGGCTGGGAGGCACAGAAACCTCCATTTGCTCTCCCATGGAGTCAGATTCCAGCCCTGCCCCGCAAACTTGCACTGAGGATAAATGGGGACATCACTTCTTGCTTCATTGTCCCTTCTAGAGCTACTCACTAAAGGAGAATATTTACTGAGCAAGGATTCTGTTGTGAATTGCCAGTGTTTTCTGCTCCTTCCTGCTGGGGGCCACTCACCAGCTATTCTCACCACCCCAGCACTCCAGTGCCAGTGCTCAGCATCTTGCCCTGCTGACACTGATCAGATGTCTCCAACTGCTCTTTCTTTTGGCCTTTCTTCTGACACACCCCTTCCTCTCCCCCAAATCCCACACAGAAGCAGTCATCTCACTGCTCTGAGTGCTACACTTCTCCACAGGAACCACAGTGCATTTTTCCCCAGTGAAGGAAGTCTTTCCAGCTGGTGAAAAGGAGAGCAGAACTGCCCAGCAGCCCGGCAGCAGCCAGAGGGGAGGGAGGTACACTTCCAAATACTCTGTGCAGCTTTGGAATTCAAACCCGTTCGCTGTGATGGAGCAAATTCACCAGCTCTTGGCAGCAATTTCAAAGATGGCCATTTACTCCACATTCCTCAGCAAAGCAGGGATGCTGACAGGGTCCCTGGCTCTCTGAAGGTGAGGAGTGAGAACCTACAGGCTCAACCGTCCCCTAGAACCACTTCCAGGGAGGTTATCATTACAAGGTGAAAGCTGCCTCCACACAGACTAGAAAACACAAGTATTAGGGCTAATCTAGCCAGCACACCATGAGATATAGAGGATTAGATTTGACCTGATAGGTCTCTGATGTCAGTGAAAAGTGGTCTTAATATAAACAAATATAAAATGAAAAGAGAAAAAAACCCAATGCTTTCCCAGTGGGATAGCTAGAATCTACTGTAGAACTTGCAAGAACACTGCAAGCTGTGATTCAATACTCCAAAAATTTTAACCTTGGGTTAAAGACTGCATAGAGTTCATTCTGGAAGTGCACTATAAAAGTGTTACCTAAGCACAAATATTTCATAAACCCACAAGTCAAAACAAACACCTCTTCAAATCACCCAAAAGGAACACAAAATTGCCAGAAGCAGCTAAATCCTTCAAAGACCTAAGTATATCCATCACGGATGAATTTCACATTACTAGCATTGCATTTATTCAACAGTTTTCCTAGTCTTGTCATGATTTCTACAGGCTTGCATAATAACATGAAAATGTCACAAAAATTACGTCAGAATGGCAATCCAGAGGCAGGGAGCCACAAGGGCCTTTGTGTGACAAGAAGTGCCAGGAGATGTGTCTCTAACCCATCTGCCCATTCGAGACCAAGGACCCTTCAAAGGTCCTGGGATTCCCAGTCTTTGTTTCCAGTGCACTTTGCCATTTCCAAAAAACAAACCCTAAATACATTACTTAGTGAAATCTCATGAAAACATATGCACATTCACAGATCTTGTGTGCCCTGCTGGCTCCCAAGAAGGAGTGCATCTCTTTTCAAACCACGGGAGCCTGTAGCCCAGCCTGTCGGAGGAGGGCACATCTCCACACGAGTGTGAAAACATCTAATTACATAAGGCCAGGTCCTCAACTAATGCAAAGTGACAGAGCTCCCAGAAATCCATGGAGATATGATGATGCAGATTAACAGAGGTTTGGCTCATTATAATTCAATGAAACTTCTAGTTTTCCCATCTAGTGACAGATTGTTGGATTCCTGACCACCAGAACCTCGGAGTGCAATGGGGACTTGAAAGGGGATAGCATCAGGGAAAGTAAACTCCAGTTTGGCTGAAAGCATATTTATGATCCAGGAGTTTCAATTAGCTGTTGCTGAGTTATCACAAAAGTCTGTTGAACAGATGTGCAATTAGTGTTTTTCTCATGTTGTTCTCTCTTGTGACTTGGGGTTTTTTGGTTGGGGGATTGTATTTGGCATTTGGGTGGGGTTTTTTGCAAGTGATGCTAGTTTTATTGAGGTCAAAACTAACATCTTAGGCAGAGAAAGCTCTACCCACCACCACACCCCCTGCATTGCAGAAGCAGAGAGGCAGTGTCAGCAGGAAAATCTTTCTCCTTTCTGGCCTCATCTTCATAGGAATATGGAGACAAAAAATCTGTCAGAATGAGCCTGCAAATTCAAGGCAGCTGGAATTGCCTCATCCTCCTGGCATGGACTGGAGGGTTTCTCCTGATCCCTCCCCCTTACTTAATGCATCACCTCTTCTGTGGTGGGGATGTGGTGTGAGGCAGAAGGGGAAGAAGGTTTAGCAGAGCTATTTCAGGTTTAGAGGCACACAGTTCTGTCCTGTTCCATCCAGCACACGGGATATAAACAGCCATAGGAAAAGCTGCACTTGAGCTTCTCACACTCACCTCCCTCCCCAGCACCACTGCACCAGGGGACAGAGAACAAGGTGAAAGACAAGGTTATGATGTGGAATACTCCATGGCCTGTTTTTTGTCCCAAATTCTCTGCTAATCAACCTGTCCACACAAAGCCAAACGGAGCCAGTGAAGCTAAGCACATTCACTGCAGCAGCTTTGGAAGAGACCCAAAAATCAGCTACTTGCCATGGGACCTCCCTGGCCCTTATGCAAAATTATGCTGGATCACAACACAAACATTGACAGAAATCTGGGTTTTTTCCTGTGTGATTTTCTGTTTAGATAAGTGCAAGATTACACTGTATTTTTATAAGTTCAGCATTTTTATTCTATTTTATAAGATGTGTATGATTACTGTTGGGCTTAATTTGACTGCAGTGAACTAAGCACTTTATTTTCACAGAAATTCATTACACTCTCCTACTGAGGAGATTAAATTAATTCAAAACATCTTGTAAATGGTCTTCTCTTTCTTTGCTTGTCTATTACTTATCCAGACTGAGTTTCATATTCTTCTTTCAGAGTACTAAATCATCCTTTGATTAATCCCATTTTTACACTTGCTGCTTATGTCAGCCTTAACGTGCTGTAACTTTGCAAACAAATTTAATATTGACAGACACCTCTTAGCACTTATTTGGGAATTAAATATTTTGGTTTACTGATGAATGGTGGATTTGCAATTTTTACAATGAAAACTAAAACTATTCAAAAACTCTGACTTCAAGCTTGGTTATAAATCTGAAATCAATCCAAATTCATCTCCAAACCTTCTTTAAGCCTGAGGTACTTAGTGGTATTGAACAGAAGTGGTGTAAAATTTCTGCTTCGGGGATTTGGAGTGGGGCATTTTTTGTTGATTAAAAAGATTGTGACCCTGTGTATGTTCATGGTGCTTTACAGAGAGCATTTTGAAGTCTGAAAGACACCATTTTATCCAGCTATTACTTTAGGTATATAAAAACTTTTAGACATTTTCAGCCTTGCAAGCTTCAAAGCCTGTCATCTTCCAATATAACTCCTGTCACGTGAGAGTGTTGGCATGTGAAAGACTCTCACTGAGCCCACCTCAGCTGTCTTTATCATCAGGTAGTGATTTATTTCTCAAAGACTGTTTCTTAAAAACATTCTGGTTTGCAGAATGCTTTCTGAACAACGTCTCTCACATTCCTTCCACAACTCCTCTGCTTGGAGGAAGAGGAAAGCCTTGCGATTTTAGCACTCTGAAAAATGAAGTATATTCTTCTGCATATGAGTTGGATGAACACAATTTGCCCAAAAGCCATGATTTAAAACAAATAAACCCACTATTAAAACAGTAATCACAGCCTGTGCTGCCACCTACCCTTGGTTAATCTCTGTGCTTTCTGTAGGCTTTTTCCAAAGCGTGGGCTCTGTCCTGGAAATTGGAATGCCCTGCAGGTGATGTGATGGCCATGGGCACCAGCCTTGTACCAGCCTTGGGAGTCACACACTTCGCCATGGGAGAAATGCAAGATGCAGCTGCTTAGGGCAGATACTGGATGTTAGTTCTGCATTTTGCATATGGGGGAAAGAGCAGAGAAATGAGAATCACAGATCCATTGAATCATTTAGGTTGGAAGAGACTTGGAAGATCTTTAAATCCAACCGTTAACACAGGACTGTCAAGTCCACACTGAACCATGGACCCAGGTGCCACATCTGTACCTCCCTGAGCTGCCTGTTCCAAGGTTTGACAGCCCTTTTTGTGAAGAAGATTTTCCTAACATCTAGTCTAAAAATTCAGCAAGTGCTTTCCCCTCTTCCTTTCTAAATTCAATCATTTTACTGTATTTGAATTAAAATGTAAATGGCGCATTACTATGCTTAGCTCTTGAAATAGTTTTACTCCCAAGAAAGTAAGCCTTTCTTTCCTGTTGGACTCGATGTATTATTTTGACTTTCTCCATTCTATACTCTACAATACTCATTAAATCTTGCCAAAAAAGTTCATGTTCAGAAACAAAACTTGAAAGAGAAATCCCTCCCACGGAGCAAATTGTGCAAGAGTAGCCCTGAGTGTGCAGTGCCCCTCCTGGGCGTGTGGTGTGAAGGTGGTGGGTGGGTTTGCCTGAGGGGGCTGATGCCTGTCCAGAGCTCCACTGGACATGCTGGAAGCTGCTGCTGCAGCCAGAGGGAGGAGGCAGGGGTGAAAGAGGGACTGCCCACAGCCATGGGAAGCAGGCACAGCAGCAGGCTTAGAGCCGCTCTCAGGGCTCCTGTAGAAATTTGCTGTATCGTTCACAAAATTCAATGCCCCCTCCATTTCATGGACTGCTTCTTGTCAGGATTTTAAGTGATGGGGTAAAGGAAAAGAGCTGCTGGCCAGCCTGCTCATTAGCCAGCCTGCTCATTAGCCAGCCTGCTCATTAGCCATGCAGGTTCTTCTCTACACATTCACTTCATTATTCTTACAGTGACAGCAAATCAGAAAACAAATTAATAAAGGCTTTAAGACTCAGGGCTACATCAAGGTGTGGATCTGTGGATCTGTGCTACCTGAAACCTCAGGTAGATATTTTGATTTCATGTTTTTCAAAAAACAGATGAGATGTTCACCATATGCCAAGTATTTCCTTCCAACTTTCTTGCCTCAAAAAACTGTAAAAATAATTCACCTTCATTGCAGGGCAATAGCAGCAACCTGTAGTCCACACACTTCGTGAAGAGAAATAACTTGAATGCATAAATCAGCTGTATCTAGTTACAGTAGTAGAAGGAGCTCTTCTTATGCACAGATACCAGTGATGTCCACTGACTTTCTCATTGCAGGATTAGTAGGCTTCACACTTAATTTCAGTGGAAAATAGATTGTAATTTGTCCCCTGAGGTCCACAAGGCTAGAGGTTAAATGCTGGGAAAAAGCAGTCTGACCATATAATGAAATTCAAACACAGAGGTGGAAACCATAGGAAAAGTTAAAGGAAATGACAGTAGGAAAGAAGTTAAAGTAGCTGTATTTATAGCTCACCATATCAAAAGAAAAGTGGCAACATTGTACTTTGCAGGTGGAAGAGTCAGAAAGTAGCAAGGACACTAGGCAATTCCAACCTCTGAATTCTCCACAGAGAGCTGCACAAGTGAAGAATTAACAGTGTCTTTATTTTGAAGAGAAGGGTCACAAATGCAGCAACAAAGGGGCAAAATACTAAATTTTACATAAGCCAATTTAAAGGGAATAAAAAAAATATATAAACTTGATGGTTAACACTGAAAAACTTCAACACACTTGGGATGCCAAGAACAAAAAGTAGCAGCAACTTGTACAAATGGCACTTCCATTTCAGCAAGGCAAAGATTTGGAAAACAGACCAGAAGATGCAGTCCTATAAGGACTGCATGAAGCAGGGGGGAAATGCACTTGTGTAAATTAGTGGTGAGGGCAGGTTCTCCCTGTGGATTAGAGAGGATAAAATGGTGCTGAAGTCACCATGGTCAGTAAAGGGACCTCCCTCACCTGGGGGGCAGCCAGCCCACAGAACCCACAGCAGGGCACAAAGTCTCACAGAGACACACAGGAGGTGTACAGAGAAACTCCTCTGTACTGTAAAATGACACCTTCAAAACAACATACTTGGGATGATTTTCACTGGCCTGGGGATCTTTGGGACTTCAAGAAAGAGAACTGGCATCTCTGTCTTTTCCTTGAGGGAAACACTTTAAAACACTTTCTTTAAACAAAAAACAGTTACTTAGAAGAAAAAGCAGAAACTTTAATGCTGAGATTCACACTTACAACTCCAAGAACTCCAGATCTGAAGAAAGTACCAGACGTTTTGAGACCTGGGAATAACTGAGAAGATCTATAACAGAAGCTGTGATTTAGATATGAGGAAGCAACGTGCTCTTCTGCTCTTGAAGAGGACACTCTTCTTTTCAATGTTACAGTTTAATAGAACAGTGCTGAAAATAGCGTGTGAAATGTGGGCCTTTCATTTGCAGACTATTAAAGCTGGGAACCCGCTGTGTCAAGACTCTGCAAACAAAGATGAATTTAAAACACACTCAGATAAAGGGGGTAAAGGAACCAGATGTGATGTGTTAGAGAACTTACTGAAACTTTGGAAGAAAGAAAGCAATAAAGGGACAAGGTGATCCGAAAAGGGGGGTGTGCACATCAGAGCAAGGTTGTGCAACCCCCTGCAAGACGCTCCAGACCTGCTCCCTGGTTCTGTTTTAATCAGGCCCAGTATGAGAAATGTCCAACTGAGCCATTAAGTAATGGCATGACCTGCTTACAAAGCAACGGTCACCATAAATAAAAAGTACTCAGAAGTAGGTCTAATAAAACACTAGTGTGATCTCTGGAGAAAAGGTCCTTCTCCATACAACAGCTGGAATCCTGGTTGATCCAAAAAAATAATTTTTAACCTTCTGCAGCAAAAAGTAAACATGGAACTAACCTTAAATGTGGCGATGTCTTGCCATTTGCAGAAATCTTGAATTCTCAGGAAACAGCCTCCCCACACCATGAGGAAGCATTGAGCTGGAAGGTAATTGAGCTAATAGCACTTTTTGAGAGACACACCTCTGGAAGCTAAGAGGGCCAGACTTCTCAAAATAGATGTTCTGCTTACCACAGAAATTAATTATAACCTTATCAAAATTAGTTGCTATATTTGGGTCTTTCAAGATGGGAAGAAGGAGACACTATAGGCCCCTTTCCTTGGATATATAAAGTTTAATATTCTGGTTGGAAAATTAGTTTTTGTATGGTCAAAGGGCATAGTACAGCTGAGACACTACTACAATGAGGACAATGCAACACAAGGTCAAATAGGATGTAAATTTTCTCCATTCTTCTATTTTATCCAAAGGCCTACAGCATACCACAAAGCTACCATTTCTGACTGCCTGAGGATACTCTGTCCAGATGGTGTCCACCTGTTTGATGAAGGAAATTACTTGTTCTGCTCTCAGATAAAATGTAGGTGAGATGATCCATGCACAGAAGATACAAAGAAAAAACAAAAACAGTATTTACTGATGAACAGAGTGTCTTTTAAGGACAGCAGAGGATAATTTACTCCAGTCAGAGGCTGAATCATAGTGTTTACACTCTTCATCTTTCACACTGTAACTTTTAAAAGGCAAAGCCTGTGCAATTTACACAGCAGAAGGGTCTGTCCAACTAGGCTCATGTTGGCCAGGGAAATGAACAGCAGAAACGCAGAGAATGGGTTACAAAGCAGTCTCCATCCTGTGAAAACATGGACATGCTGGAGTGCTAGGCATCAAAAGAGCTCCATTGCTTTGCCAGACAACACAGGTCTTTCAAATGATGTGTGTAGATGGGGATGTGCAGTCAGGCTCTGATTGTGCTCGAATTCACATGCATGCTTGGCTTAGCCTTGTGGAAGCCCCAGCTCAATTCAGAATGCCCTTGAAAAGGGTTAATGGTGATCCCACTGATCATCTGCAGGGGAAGGGCTGCTGTTTCCTTAATGGATTTTACATTTTGTTCTATACTGTGTCACAGAACTTATTTGCACTTCTTCTGCCACTGTATTACAGTTCTACTTATCAAAAAAGCCCACAGTGAATTTTGCCATTACATTAAAAAAAATGGAGGGAAAAAAACACGCAGATCATGAGTTTGGTTTGATTTCAGTATAATTGAATGAGAAAATGCACCCAATGAAAAGATCATATGAGCCCTATTTTGATTTCTTTAAAATGGATGAAACCCCATCATATTGTAAATGCTAAGAATTTACCATACAGAAAAGGAATTACTGGAATTATTTGTAGCAAGCATCTGTTTTAGCTGTCAAGCACTAGACCTGACCAGACTTTGAAGATAATATTGTGCTACCTTGAGCTCTGCTTTTTTACTACATCACAAACCAGTGTAATCCAAAAACCAGATCAAAAAGAAACACGACTAAATTATAAATCCATATGAAAGCAGGAGATGGATGTCTAAAAGGAAAAATAACGCAGTTACATAAGCATGTCTGCCTTCTCCTGGTATATTCATTGTGAGCAGCTCCTTCACCCTCTTATCCAGGTAAATTACACGTTCCACCTAAAGTGAGTTAGATTCACCTTCAACTCTGTGGGCAGTTCCAAGAAAACACTTCTGTCAGGACAGCACATAACAATACAACCTTAAAATTCACTTACTTCAAAGAGATCGAACTCATGCTCAAAGTGAAGAAGAACTATACTACACAAGGCTAGACTTCACAAAGTGTCTAAATGCCTTTAGGAATGCAGGGAAAGTGGCAGGAAGAAGGGGAGAAAGGTGGGCATTTCACATGGGCAGCTGGAATTGCTCTCAGGAAACACCATTGACTGGATCTGAACATGAGATTCTACATTTCCACTTCAGAAATTAGATTATATGAACACAACCCTGTAAAATAAAAACTGGGGGGAAAAGTTTAGTTCTCTGATTTAAAACAGGAAAGAAAATAGTCATAATAGAAAAAATACCTAACTACATTTTGGGATAACTGGCAGATGTGCACTTGCATTGACAGCAGCCAAAGCACCAGCCAGCTGAGGATCCTGTTAGGAAAGGGAAATGTATCCCCCCAAACCCACCCAGGTGAGCCCGGGGCTACAGATACTGCAGCATTGGGCATGAGCTGAAGAAGCACTGCTGGTGTCCCAAGCATTTCTAGAAGAAACAGAGCCTGGGCAAGCAGCCAGCCAGCCAGCAGGCTGCTCAAAAACAGTTTGGGAGGGTTAGCAAGAGCACAGGAAAGACTGAAGTGTTGTAGAGAAAACCCTGCCTGGCTCATCACAAGAAGAAACAAGTCCACTGCACTTGTAAGGTGTCACTCCTGGTACCCCCAGCCATGTCATGCTCACAGCTCATTTAGAAAACAAACAACCAGAGTTGGCTTGAAAAGCTCACTTTCTGTATATCTTCTTCTAATAACTTTCCATTTTAGTGACAGCACTGTGAAATTTTTGGACAGCTGATCTTTTAGCTTTAAAAAAGGAAGAGGATTATACTAATGGAGCCAAACTAGGACACCATGATGTGTTACTGAAACTGATGTTCTTCCTTTGCTTCCATGGGTGCAATCAGATCGCATTGATTGTTCATCATGGAGTAGTGATCCTCAGTCTTCTCAGTCCTGTCAGTACATCTGACTGTGCACTCCAGCCTAAGTTAATCATGTGTTCATTATCCACTTCAGATGTGCTGTTGATACTGTTTTTCCTGTCTAAGTACACATTCTAGCTCACAAACTACAAATGTTGTGAGGAGATTGGGAGGGAGTTTATGTCTCTGAATTTCCACAACCAAATAGTGCCATCCTGCCAACCTGAAGAAGACATTTTTGGCACATCTGCCTTGAGCACTGCAGAAGTATTTATAAAAAATCTAGATTTATCAAAAATCTAGATGTGTAAAGAGTTCTTCTACAATGGCAGGATCATCTGCTGAGGTGAAGAAAGACAGTTCCCATCCTCATGCAATAATCTGGAAGGATTAACACAATCCTAAATTTTTGTTGGTTTATAGCATTTTTTACAACCTCCAACCACTCTCCTTCACAACCTTTGGAGAGGACAGCCAGCTCCCTCATCTTCCAAGTGCATCCACAAGTAAGAATCTGGCCAAGGACCAAGAACATACTCAAAGCACAACACCTTCCACCACAGCCTGCAGGACATGGAGAGCTGACCATGCTTGCTCTGCCCACTCAGTGGAGAATTTGTATGAATGCTATCAGGCCAACCAAGATGATAACAAGTTGTCCTGACTGTTTTATCTTAAGTGGGAAAGCTTTCACAGTATTTTTTTAATATGGTAAAAATCACATTCATAATTCATAAAGCTGTTAAGAATCTATTGATTAGCTTTAACTTTGATTCTTCATCCACAATTTTTAATGACCTGCTCCAGCTCTGACAACACACCTAGATTACATACTTCAGAAGTTCTCTTCATGTGCCTCAGATTTGATTTCTAGGTCAATAAATTTTCTGTTGACTTCTGATTCAGAAAGCCGTGAGTACCCAAACTAATGAGTATCTCTTCAGTCAGGGCAGCAGATCTTCATCATTTATAGTACAGTTCAAAAGTCCCTTCACAGATCTACTATTTTCATGTGAATTCCTTCCAACAACTTCTCATTTGGCAATACCAATTCTACCAGCCAGATCCTTCTAGGACAATAACTGGAAAATAAGACATTGTTGGTAGTGCAGTGCAAGCCAAAAGGGCTGTTCAAAGGAAATAACATCATAAGTTGTCAAGGTGGCAGATGCGTTTCCTGACTTAAACCAGTTTCAGTCAACAAAAGTTTGCAGTGAAAAAATCAAAGCAGGACACTTCAAGTCCAGTATTGTTTCAGCCCTGATGAATGATGCAAAAGACAGGGGACCACGAGAACCATAGACAGATGTCAAACCACCTTCAAAAGCAAACACTTCAAAAATAAACACTAGGAATTAAAATAATCAAGCTTATAATGTAAAATTCTAATACTTGTCATTTGACAGCTCAGTTGTAAGAGAGATCCACCATTCCTATCTCAAGAAGAAGATCCACCATCCCTATCTCAATCTAGAAAATGTGGTGGAAATACTTGGGCCCATTGAAGAAAACTAGATGTGAAGTAAAAAACAAACATAGAAAAACGGTTGAGAATAGCCTTGTCCATGTCTTTATTCACATCCAAATGTCAATAAACCCAAGAAAAGCATATAGCCCAGTGGTCTCTAAGTATGTCTTGCTGACAACACATTGCTCCAAGGACTCTTCAATACTCCTTGCAAAAAACAAGAAGTAAAGGGAGAGACAATTACAAGCAGTATTAACTTCTGTGGTTACTTGCTTATTATTTCTGTCCACAGAGCAGTGGCTTTTGGAGAAACATTGGTATAATTCCTTTGGGTTTGTGTAACTCTATTGATAATCTGTTTTATACACTCACCCCACAAGAAAGAAAGAAACTGAGATGGAGGGAAAGGGTAGAGATGGAACATGGTACCCAAGGGACTGGAGTTCAATTTGTTGTTCCAAAACAGATTTACTGCACAATCTCAGGGAAATCTTTACAGCCTAAAGGTATTGAGGCAATGCTTCCTGCAGGAAGGCTTCAGTGACCTGGGCAAAAAAAAATACATCTCTGCACTGCAACATCTACCATGTAGATACACCCAGTAGGAAGCAGCATTCCATTTCCAAATGTATTAGCATAACCACAGAAGTTGTAATTCCATCATTCACATTAGAAGGTGGCACCTCCCAGCCCAGACCAACTCTCCAGCTTCTTCTAATGGAAACAAGAACACTGCAAAAGGCAGGCTCATGGGTTGGGCATACAGGTAGAAAACTACAATTCCTTTGGTAGCTTTCTGGATTCCAGTCTTTTATAAGTGCATTTATTATTGCATTGAGGCCTGGCTTCACACCTTGGCATTTGAGATGTTACAAATGTGAAAAGAGCAGTAATTTACAAAGCCTTTTCATTTATATTTTCACTTCATTTTATAAACCATTCTCATTCTTTCTCATTTTTACATGCAACATGAGGCCTTGGACCTTTAGAGTCTCATCCAAAGTTTGGCTTTTACTCCTGTTCTGTTTTATCATTACTCTTCTGTCTAAATATAAGGAGCCCACATTCAGGCAAACACTGGAAGGAAGCAGGAACAAGTTCCCCCCTGCCCTTACAGTAAACACCTGTGCTGAGGAGAAGAACACAAGGCAAGGAGTAGCCATCAAACAGGATCTTCTTCCACCTTTCAGCACAGATGAACAAGGAAGAAGACCTTTGGATCTGCTCCAGTTTTAAAAGTAAAGAGCAAGTAAATCTTAAGCAAGTAAATTTGACTTACACAAAATGATCTGTGCTAGACACAAGGAAGAGCACAGAACTTTTGCTTCCCCCCCGAGGCAGAACTGCAGGCTCACACTCTGCTCTCTGAATGGCTCTTCTTGCTCAGCCTGGTGCTTCTCTTACCCTCAGCCAGCTGTCCACATCAAACAACTGCAACATTAAAACCTGCTTCTCAAAACAGGAATGCACATGGCTAGGAGAAACCACAGGAAAGGAAAGACTAAGGGGAAAAGTATTTGATTCCCTTCCATTCTCAGATAGCCAACATACTATCTCCATACATGTCATCTTCTTGGCACAGCAAATGAACAACTTCCTATGACTAAATAAATAGAAATACAACTGACTCCTACTGGCTCATTATGCAGAGGCAGAATGTATTACAATTAAGCAATCTCAAAATTACAAACTCTAAAGGCTATAGCAAGGAAATACAGGCTGGATAAACTGGTCATTATAAAATAAAATAGAGCCCCTTTCTCACTAAAGAAATTGGTGTGCAGTAATTACTGTTCAAATGACAGTGTGACAGTTTAGGATGTCAGGGACAAACAGTGATAAACTGAGTGCTGAACATGCACTCCAGAACAGAAAGCTGCAGCCAGTTTTAAAGCACGCAGCTTTGACAAATGTATCACAGGGGGCTGTTTTGCTTGTAAAACTCAAAGTCTTCTGCAACTTTTCATCAATCATTTGATTAGGCAATGAAACTCATCAAGTGAAATATCCAAGAAAACAGACTCTGAATAAATTTAAATTTTCCAGGACAAAACCATATTTTACCTATCAAATTTGTTTCCAGGGTAGTCCCGCCCATTATTCAGGATTAACTCTTTATAACATTTACCCTTGCAGGCTGTAAGTGAGAAGTGGAAGAAGATGCTGAGAACTTGCCACTTAACCTTCTGGTTTAGAGCATCAGACCCCTCAAGTAACTTTATCACAAATCAACATAGATGCTGTTTGCAGCTGCTCTGCTCCAGAGTAGCTACCTCACAGCATGTGCTCAAACTTCTAGTGCCACTGTCTGTAAAGCAGCGCTTGGTGCAGCACAGCTATTCCCACACAAGGGAACATTAGTTAATTTGCATTCACAGTTACCATATGAGGTGTGAGTTTCTGACAGTCCACACATTTTATATTTAAAGACTGTAGGAAATTAATATAATTATCTTTGATATAATAACAAAAGTAACTTACCAATCCATCACAATTGCTGATAGCAACAGAAGCATTTGGCATATCAGTGATATCCCCAACATAGAGGCAATTCCCATAGAGAGGTTCAATATGAGTCTCCTCAGAGTCCTCCTGCCACTCAACTGTTGCTCCAGGGGCCACGAGCCTGGAGTTTGGCCGCAGCCTGAAGTGAAACTCTCTTCCAAAAACAGTGACATTGTAAAATATCTGCTCATTTGCTGCTTCATGTTGCAAGTCCTCCACAGCTCTCCTGAAGCGTGCTTTTGGTGGTCCAGACACCAAGTGGGATAGAAACCTGCCCTCTGAATCGGTGCTTGTGGGGATGACAAGGCTGTACTCCTCTATATTCCTCAGGATTGAATCTTTACAGGGAGAAAGCAAGAGAGAACAGAGATACTAGAACTAAACATATCCTGATGCCGCGGGATTTTTATTCCATTATTCATTAGCACAGCAGACACTTACATAAGGCAGATGGACACTGCACTCTTTGCAGGCACTTGGTTCACCTGCATGAAGTGTGTGCAGAGTTCACTCAAACTTGCCTTTTCCCCCCCAAAATACCAGACGGCAGAGTGAGCCTCCCCACCCTGCCAGGACCCCGCACACCAGCCCCTGCAGAGAGGTCCCGCTCCCCTTTGCCCACCCAGCCCGGCCCCCGCACCCCTGCACACCCAGCCAGTGACCGGGTCGCCTGGGGGACTTTGGGGGTTTCCCGGGTCGCCAGCGCTGAAGACAGGGTGTTGATTCAGTTCGGGACTGCTCATAGGGGCAGGGGTAGGGGCTGGGTTTGCAGGTGGTAAGCCTGCAAGGCAAAGGCACGTCCCTCAAACTACCCCCGGTGCGGCGGGTTTGAGTCGAGCGGTGATGGGGACGCCGCGGGCAGCGATCGGGAGCGGTCTCAGTGGGAGCCCGGGAGTTTCGGACAGAGGCGATGGCCCGGGCAAGAGGAGGAGGAGGCAGACGAGCTGCCATGTGTTTCAGCCCGCACGGGGAGCCCCAGGCACCGCTCCCTGCCCGCCGGGGCTCGCCCGCTCCGCGGGGCAGGCAGCGGGCGGCGCGGGGCTGCGGGCAGCGCTGTCACTGCCGGGCGCTCCCGGCTCCCTTCCCCGCCAGCGGCGCGGCTGCCCGGTCCCCGTCCCCGCCTGCCTCTTGCAGGAAACAACTGGAAACCCGGCAAAAGTAGCCGCAGAAGAAGTTCAAGGGGAGCCGAAAGCCGCGGGGCGGAGAGCCGCTACTTGGGACGGGCGGGCTGCGGGCACCGGCCGGCGGCGGCGGGGCAGGGCGAGCAGCCCCGAAGGCGTCCCGGCGGAGACCTACCTCTGTCCCCGGGGCGCCGCAGGGCACCGGCGGGCAGGGCGAGCGCGCAGCAGAGCAGGAGGCAGGCGATGCCCGCGGGAGGGTCCATCGCGGCGGCCCCGGCCCGACGCGGGGGCCGGCGCCCGGGCTGCCCGCAGCCGGGGCGGGCCAGGCGGCA